>NC_133618.1:585983554-586335429 GCF_048593235.1 Sminthopsis crassicaudata | reverse complement strand
TCTCTGCCTTCTCCTCTGCCTAATTCAAAATGTCTGACTTCAGCTAAGGATAGTCTTGTCCTTTTGCAATACTTCTCCCTGGAACTAATATTTATTTGGTCAAAATGAAAAGGTCCTGAACTTATAGCTCACTGTGTAACCTCTAATCATCTTATTTTCAAAAGCCCCATTTGTTTCCTTGCATAATCAAGGGAGCAGGGGTTGGACTAGTTGAGTTATGGGGGTTCTTCTGGCTCTAATATTTTAGGATTCTTTGCCTCTGCCCCACTGCACTGGGCCAGAGCACAATATCCTGCACCTAGCAGGCACTTAACAAGGTCTGTTAAGTCAAAGGGACTGAGCTTTGGCGCATCATGATAGTCACCTATGTAGGCATCCATGGCCAAAAATACTTTGTCATGAAAGACACAAGGAAACAAAGAAGGAAGGAAGAAAAGAAGGAAAAAATAAAGAAAGGAAGGGAGGTAAGGAGGAAGGAAGTGAGAGAGGGAAGGAAAATAAAAGATCCTAAATTCCCCTGTCTATTCTAAAGAAGAAAAAAATCCATGTCAAAATCTATTAAGAAAGATGTTGTACAGTAATACCTTACTTATAAGGTTACCATGTTTATTAAATAGACTGGCCATAAAGTAGATATTTTGGAAAGCATCTGTTATGTGGGATTTATTGTTAATTAGAAGCTATTGTACTCATGTCACCAAGGCAGCATCATAGTTGGCATGGGCTTTCTGCCAATGTATGGAAATAATTTCCACATATCAAACCAAACATCATGGGGGATATTTTGTAGGATCATAGAATGTTAGAATTAAAAGGCATGTTTGAAATTATCTGACCCAGAAGCAGTGTTTTGGAAAGAACACATTGATTAAGACTTGGAGTCACAAGAAGCATGTTTAAATGCAGACTCTGCCATTACCAACTATATTGGAGAAAATGATGCTAGCTCTTAAGCCTCAATTTCCTCATCTATAAAATGAAGATAATGATATTCCCATACTTGACCTCACATGATTAAACTCTAAAAAGCTCTATATAAATTAGTTATTAATTCAACCTCCTCATTTTACAGGTGAGGAAACTAGAGCCCAAAAAGAAGGGGAGAAATGACCATGGTAAGGTCACACAGCTAATTAGTATAAGATCCAAAACTTAATCTTCTGACTCCTAGGCCAGTACTATTTCAAGTATATCTCATTGTCTCACATATGTAAAAACAGAATTTTTTTTCTTTTTTTTTATTTAAAACTTTTATTTTCAAAATATATACATGGACAATTTTCAACATTACCCTTACAAAACCTTGTGTTCTAATTTCTTTCCCTCCCCTTTCCCATCTCCTCTAGATGGAAAGTGAGATAATATATGTTAAACATGTGCAATTCTCCCATACATATTTCCACAAATATATTACACAAGAAAAATCAGATCAAAAAGGAAAAAAATGAAAAAGAAAACAAAATACAAGCAAGCAACAACAAAAAGAGTGAGAATGCTATGTTGTAGTCCACATTCAATTCCCACAGTCCTCTCTCTAGGTGCAGGTGACTTTCTTCATCACAAGATCATTAGAACTGGCCTGAATCATCTCATTGTTGACGAGAGCCACATCCATCAGAATTGATCATTGTATAATCTTGCTGTTGCCATGTATAATGATCTTTTTACTCAGCATCAGTTCATAGAAGTCTCTCCAGGCCTCCCTGAAATCATCTTGCTGATCATTTCTTACAGAACAATAATATTCCATAACATCCATAAATCATAACTTATTCAGCCATTCTCCAACTAATGGGCATCTACTCAGTTTCCAGTTTCTTGCCACTAAAAAAAAAGGGCTGCAATTGATAAATGGTCAAAGGATAGGAACAGACAATTTTCAGATGATGAAATTGAAACTATTTTCACTCATATGAAAGAGTGTTCCAAATCACTACTGATGAGAGAAATGCAAATTAAGACAACTCTGAGATACCACTACACACCTGTCAGATTGGCTAAGATGACAGGAACAAATAATGATGAATGTTGGAGGGGATGTGGAAAAAATGGGACACTAACACATTGTTGGTGGAGTTGTGAAAGAATCCAGCCATTCTGGAGAGCCATCTGGAATTATGCCCAAAAAGTTATCAAACTGTGCATACCCTTTGACCCAGCAATGCTTCTACTGGGCTTATATATCCCAAGGAAATACTAAATATGGGAAAGGGACCTGTATGTGCCAAAATGTTTGTGGCAGCCCTTTTTGTAGTGGCTAGAAACTGGAAGATGAATGGATGTCCATCAATTGGAGAATGGTTGGGTAAATTATGGTATATGAATGTTATGGAATATTATTGTTCTGTAAGAAATGACCAACAGGATGAATACAGAGAGGCTTGGAGAGACATCAACTGATGCTGAGTGAAATGAGCAGGACCAGGAGATCATCATACACTTCAACAACAATACCATATGAGGATGTACTGTGATGGAAGTGGATATCTTCAACATAGAGAAGATCTAATCCAATTCCAATTGCTCAATGATGGACAGAATCAGCTACACACAGAGCAGGAACACTGGGAAATGAGTGTAAACTGTTTGCACTAGAGCACCTTTTCATATGATTAGAAATGGTTTTAATTTCTTCATCTGAAAATTGCCTGTTCATATCCATTAACGATTTATCAATTGGAGAATGGCTTGATTTCTTATAAATTTGAGTCAATTCTCTATATTAGTTTAGAAATAAGGCCTTTATCAGAACTCTTGAATATAATGTTTTTCCCCCAGTTTATTGCTTCCCTTCTTTTAGAGGGCCAGAACTCTGGAAAGATATACTTGAATCAAGGATAGCAGGGTGCTTATAGTTAAGTACTTACTCTGTGTGAGATAATGGTTCTCTAGTTAAACATATACTTAATGTGATGTAATGATGTAATTACTCTAGTTGGCATATACTTAGTGTGATATGGTGATATAATGGTTCTACAATTGGCACATGCTCAGTTGCTGTAGTGATGTAATCGTACTGGGGTATTTAAACTATTTGAGAGTTCTGGCATTTGTGAGTCTCTGCCACAGACAGAGAGAAGACTTCAGACTCCAGACTCTGGATTCCATTTTTGACCAGCCTCATGGTGGCTTTCCTGCTTTCATCACTTCTCCACCTAAAGACCAAAGCCCTGTCCAGAGATCCTCCAGAAAGCTAGCCTAGACATTACACTTTCTAATTTTGTCTATATTGGTTTTTGTTTGTACAAACTCTTTTTAACTTAATATAATCAAAATAATCCATTTTGTATTCAATAATGTATCTGAGTTGTTCTTTGGCCATAAATTCCTTCTTTCTCCGAAGATCTGAGAGGTAAACTATCTTTTTGTTCTTCTAATTTTCTTATAATATCACTTACTATGTCTAAATCATGAACTCATTTCAATCTTATCTTGGTATAGGGTGTTCCATGTGGGTCAATGCCTAGTTTCTGCCATGCTAATTTTCAATTTTCCCAGCAGTTTTTGTCAAATAGCAAGTTCTTATACTAAAAGCTGGGGTCTTTGGTTTTGTCAAACACTAGATTACTATAGTCATTGAATATTTTGTCCTGTGAACCTAATCTATTCCACTGACCAACTACTCTTATTTCTTAGCCTGTACCAATTGCTTTTGATGACCACTGCTTTATAATATAGTTTTAGGTCTAGTACACCTTCATTTGCAATTTTTTTCATTTAATCTCTTGAAATTCTTGACCTTTTGTTCTTCAAATGAATGTTGTTGTTCTCTCTCTCTCTCTCTCTCTCTCTCTCTCTCTCTCTCTCTCTCTCTCTCTCTCTTTCTCTCTCTTTCTCTTTCTCTCTTTCTCGCCTTTTTTTTACCCAAACTAGAAATTCCAGAATTATTCATTTATCTATATTCTTTTGTTTTCAACATTCTTAAATTCTTAATTAGCCTGATGATTCTCTTCTCCTTGGGGCCCACCATATTAGGGCCAGATTTACTGTGGATACTTTATTGATTTTAGACCTATGGTCATCATCCCTAAGATGGGGGTAGGGGAAGAAGAAAAAAAAAGAAATTTGCATGATTATTTTGTTGTATATTTGAATGGAATAGCAAGTTGTGAATAGTAGATTTACAATTTCATGTACAATCATCTTTTTTATTGTACTATACTATGTAAATGCTTATTCCATAGATTCCATAGATTAAATATAAAATTTTTCCATAGATTTCATAGATTAAAAATAAAATTTAAAAAATAGAACTACCAAATTGAAATAATCTACCAATTGAAATAATCTACCAGTCTCAGTCTCCCTAGCAGGAGGGATTACAAACATGAGCTACCACATCTGGTATTTCATTTGCTAAAAAGACATTCTACTTGTATATATTCATTCAATAGCTTTCATGTATTTTACATACTTGACATTAAAAGAAAATGGACTCTAAGAGGGCATAGGTTTTATTTATATTTATAATCTTCCAGTGACCAGCAAAGAGTCTGCCTCAAAAATAATATATACTTAATGTTTATTGAGTGAATGATTCTGTTTACAAAGTGTCTACTGTTAGCCTGTGACTATACAAGATACTAAGGGAAACAAATAAAGTAAAGCATGATCCTTCCCCCAGGGAGTTCACTGTTAGCCAAGGAGTTAAGGCATAGACATAGACAACAACTGAGCATTTCAGGATTCATAAAAATGCTACATTGTGGTACAGAAAGAAAATGGTATTAGTTCAAAGGCAGGTTATAATAGTGCATCAAAATTTCAAGAAAAAAAAGGAAAAACTTAAATTAGAGGCCTCAAAGAATGAGAAGGAATACTAAGTGGAAGGTAGAAAGGAGGAACATCTAGTATGGAGCTATAGGGGTGGATATCAGCTGGCTGTGTTTAGGAAATAGTGAGAAGGACAGATGGTCACAGGAGGCTGTGAAACAAGAAACTAGGGCTTACTAGATTCACCACTTATCAATCACCACCTGGTCTTTTGGATTCAGGGCTGAAGAAGGAGAGGCATCCCAAAATCACTCTCAAAATTAAAGCTGGGTCTAACTCTAAGCTTTCATCCCTGGAGAGAGCCTGGTAAAATGGGAGCTAAAAAGAGTGAGAAAGCCCATAGAACCCAGATGAAAAGAAACAAAGATAAAATGGAGAAATAGAAGGAAAAAAGAGAAAAGCAACCATATTCCCAATGGCCCAAAATGACTAACTCTATAGGAAAAGTATCACCCTCTTTCCTCCTCCCCTTCCTCTCTTCTTCTTCCTCTCCTCCTACTCTTCTTCCTCTCCTCCTCCTCTTCTCCCCCACCCCTACCCCCCAAAAGGAAAAGGGCCTTATAGGAAAACTTGAAACATAGAAGGCCCATTGGTATTCAAATCATTTGCAGTTGAACTGTTCTAGTCTTTTTCTAAATTAAATGCTGCTCTTGTTTCAATAAGAAATTTTTAAAGAGGGGGAGCTGGATGGAAAGGTGGATAGAATTCTGGCCATGTAGTCAGAAGGACCTAAGTTCAAATACAGTCGTAGACACTTAATACTTTCTATCTGTGTTACTCTCAGCAAGTTACTTTACCCCAATTACTTTGCCAATAAAAATAAATTTTAAAAAATATTTAAAGAGTGTTTCCTATGTGCAAGATCTTGAGTATAACAAGGGTTGGGGGGAGGGGGTAAACAGATATGAACCAAAGAATGGTTCCTTTTCCTTCAAGATCTTAGAATTTAGCCAGAGAGACTATTGGGTTGCTATGAACACAGCCACTCAACCATGGGAGTTTTAAAAAATGGGGCTTGTTACTGAATTGTTACTGAGGTTCAGGTTACTCTACTTCTCTGAGCCTCAGTTTCCTTATCTGTAAAACAAGAGTCTGATTCAGTGACCTGTAAGGTCTAAGTCTATGATCTTATGAGGAGCCCACCTATATTATCTTGCTGATCCTCATCTTCCTCACCTGAAAATTGGGGATATTAATGTAGTAATAAAGGAATGAACCCCTTGAACACAGGCTCTGGTTCCCTAAGGATGGACTTATGCTCTGAACTCTTGCTAAAGAATGTATACAATCAAAGAAGACTGGGAACCATTATACAGGAGTGGTGGTGGTATTTTAAAAAAGAGGGAGATATGAGCATCAATGAATCATTTTAAAAGTAAGCAGAAAAGAACAAAAAGAAGTTCAGAGAGAAATGAACATAATAGTCTCAAAATCTCAGATAAAGTTTCAAAAATACTAAAAACAAAACCAAAAATCCTAAGCTATGCATATGGAAAGTCACAGTTCAAATGTAATACTTTTGTTTTTCATCTCCTTCTTTGCATAGGGAAAAGTTCGTGTTTGTTAATTTCATTATAATAATAAGGGAAATTTAAAAACAGGTTCCTTACAGTGAGAAGTCTACAGAACAATACATGAGCACTGAAAGATAGAAAATAGAAGTTCAGAAGAGGAAAAAGTCATTGTCTTAGAATAGCCATAAAGGAAGAAGGACTCAAGATGGACAGGTGGGATTTGTGTAGGCAGGGTGAAGGAAGAGATGGGCATTCCAATTTTCCAGGACTCTGTCCCAAGTACTCTGAACTAACACTGCAGTGAAGTGAGCTCCTCCCTTTTTCCAAGCTGGACTGATTCCAGATCTAGGCAATGAAAAACAGGGCATGGCAGGCTTAATTATTAATGGCCCAGCCAGCAGTCCCAATTTATGTCAAGATTTCATTTAGAAGGATGAAATTCCCTCATACACAAACAAGTCTTCTTGCTCCTCCAAAATCCTAAGGGAGTAAGAGCCCCTCAAAAAAGTGGAGAGATTCCCTCCTTCCCCCCACCCTCTGTTGTGCCATCTGTAAAAGAGGTGTGGTTTCCATGGGTACAGTGTGAACTGAAATGGTAAATCCAGTGTTGACATAACTACCATAAAACTAGCTCTATTCCCAGAGCCCAGTGCCTCCCCACCCAGCTGCTCTGTCCTCAATACTGGCAATTTGAAGCTTGGGCAGGGTTGGCAGGATAGGGAAGGGATGTATTGGGGCACTTGTTGGAGGAAGTGTTCCAGGGTGGGCATGGCCAGTCTAGGAGAAGAGGAATGAGTTTCCAGAGGGGGAGGTCTGGGTCTGTGGCAAGATCAGGGGCTGGCAGCTAGAATCACTCTTAGGTGGGGGTTCTCAAGCCATCTTGTATCACGAATACCTCTAGAAAGTTGGGTGAAGCCTATGAAACCTCCTCAGAGTAATATTTTAAATGTATACAATAAAATACATAGGATTGCAAAGGAAATCAATTATAATAAAATTTAGTTGTTAAATACATATATATATATATATATATATATATATATATATATATATATATATATATGTATATCTATCTATATCTATCTATTTTAAAAAACAAGTCTTTGGACCCCGGGATAGAAACCTCTATTCTAAAGGCATTGGTGGGCAAGGAGGGGAGAAGGTAATAGGGCAAAGTATTACTTCTTCCTGCTGTTTGTGAGTAGCCACAAAACAGAAAAATCTAGAAAGGAATTATCCCTTGACTTGTAACTCACTAGATAAACTCCTACAGTGCCAAACAGGAAGAATACAGGGCTCAGAACATTGTTTTCCCTGTCACCTCATAAAGATGTACTAACTGTCCAGGTGTTTACCCCTACCCCTTCAATGTGCCTCCTCCTCCCTTCAAAAAACCCTTGAAACACGAGCAAGTCTCACCCCACTCACTTGAACTCAGACACTTCATTTTAGTGCATTCCACTACCCAACTCTTGGCCCCAATAATCTTTAGACAATAGGTCTAAATATTAAGTTTATTAACAGTTTATTAAGTGCCTACTATGGGCACTGGGGATACAAAAAGAGGGGAAAGACAGCCCCTGCCTTCTAGCAGCTTTCTACTTAATGGGGAGACAACATGCAAACACATATATACAGAACAAATTCTACACAGGATAATGAGGAATTAATTCAAGGAGGGAAAGCACTGAAATTAAGAGGGATTAAAGAAGCCTTTCTGTGGAATGTGGGATTATAGTTGGGATTTAAGGGAAGATTAAATAGAAGAGGTAGAGCATTCCAGGCATGGAGGACAACTCAGTGGTAATGCTTGGGGAGAGATGGAGCATCTTATTTTAATACAGTAAAGAGGCCAGGGGCACTAAATCAAAACTACAATCTGCCTGGCTGGTGCCCACCTTAGCCCAGAGAAGCAGGCAATGATGATGATGATGATGACATAAAGGGGTGACTTTTAAAATAATTACTATTTACATTGCACTTTTAAATTTGTAAAACACTTTACCTATTTGTATTATCTCATTTGATCTTTCCCACAATCCTGTGAAGTAGTTGCTGACCCCGTTTTACAAACAAGAAAACTGAAGTTAAACGGATTCCACAGGTAGTCTGTGACAATATTTGAACTGACTTCTCTCCAAGTCTAGCATTCTATCCACTATACTACCAACTTGCTTTTAAAGCAGAATTAAATGTGGCAGCTATGTGTAGCTTTACTTAAAGGGGGAAAAACTGAAGAAAATGGGATATTTTAATGTAGAGCAGGCATCTGAAGAGAGATATTGCTTATTCTCCAGCAAGACTCTTGGGTTGTCATATCAGGGTAAACCAAATTCCTTTACTTGTGAAGATGGGTAAGGTGAGAGCTACTTGAAGCAAAAAAAGTATGCCCATACTCTCAAACTTGTCCATATCTAAAGCTTTCTGGTTCAGCAGGACTGCAAAAACTTAGTGCTCTATCAGCCTTAAAGAATTCAAAGTCACCTCCACACCACACTGAAACCTTACAATAAGCCTTCAGGAGAAGTAATTTGACATTCTTTATATATATATATATATATATATATATATATACACACACACACATACATATACATACATACATACACATACATACATACACATACATACATATATGTATATATAATATATACACACATACGACATTCATATGTATATATATATGAATGTATGTATGCTACTGTGTTCCACTTGCCATGATATGTAAATGGTAACCCCCTGTGAAGACAGAATTCATATCTAAACAACTATGTTTAGTATTGTGTCATTTGTTGATATAAATAACGATGGTAACTGGGGTAGTAGGAGTGGACTTCTTATAAAAGTGAGCCCATTCTGGTGGAAAATGTGCCTCCAAAACTCTTGGGCATTTGGTGTTCTAATAGACCTTTATTGCTCTTACATTTGTATATGGTAACTTCATTTCTGAACTTAGGTTACTGTCACAAAAAAATCCTATGAAATTGGTGAATGTATCCACACTTCTACCTTCATTTTACCCATGATCAAGAATAGCTCTCCTTTCAGGTTTATACAGCACTTCCCTTATAGCAAGATTCCCTAATCTATCATCCAAAATATTCTTCTCCCCCCACATTTATTTTATCTTTATTTATGGAATAAAGCAAGCACTTCCATAATATATCATAATTTTAAAAAGTGATTGCATGTGAAAGTGCAAATATATTATGTACAACTCATTATTCCTTTTAAATATTTGAGGGTATCATGTAAATTTCTTTTTTTCTTCTTTCCTAAAGCATAGCTCTAATCATGTCATTCTTCTGCTCAAAAATCTTCAATAATTCCTTATTGCTTCTGGTATAAAACACTCTTCTCAGCTTGATGTTTCAAATCCCTCCCAATCTAGCCCCAAACTACGTACCTTCTCCAACTTTCCCCCCATATTATGTCTCTTCCGGTACTCTGTTCCAATTAAACTTGTCTCTCTCCTGTACCCTGAGTTCACTTTTTCTCTCTGACTTCTCTGACTTTGTGCAGGTTATCTTCCTTCCATGGTTGAAAACATAGGCCTCTCTCCTTTCTGCTTCTTAGAACCTTATTTTCATTCAAGGTTATCACAGGTGTCCCCTCCATTGGAAATCTGTCCTTGTCAATATGTACTCTCTCCCATGTCAAATAACATTATATTGATTTATCTGTCTTACATGCTGTGTCTTCACAGTAGAGTATAAGCTTGTTGAGGACAGGCACTAAATTTTGGTTTTCTCCTGCATCATTAGCCCCTAGCCTAGTATCTAACAGAGTAGTTACTTCAATAAGTGTTTATTGATTTGCATAGAACCTTATAAGGCAGGCAATAAAAATATAATTAGTTCCTTACTTCAAATAAGGAAAAGGAGACCCAGAGTGATTATAGGACTTCCTTACCCAGTGGTTAGTAATGAAAGGGATACTAGTTCATTTTACTTGAATGTTCACACAAGGCCTTGCTGCTTAACTAGAATGTCCATTCCTTTTTGTTTTATAGAGACCAGGAATCTGAAGTGATGGGTTATCGAGTGCTCCCCAGGAACTCTCCAATATAACTGCTTTATTGGATTCAACTCTGTTCCAACCTGCTGTGTGCCCCTGGCAGGCTCCCAGTTGCACTTTTCCCTCAGTGGAGCAAGGCTTTTCCTCACCAGACAGGTTTGGGAGGCAACCTCAGCCAAGCCTAAAGGGATCTGAATTTCTTAGTCAGACTGCTTTTCAGGATGGGTGTTGGGGAAAAGGCCATTATTCTTCAGGGAGAAATTAATAAATGCAAACTCCAGCTCATTTTCTGTTTGTAGCTCCTACTCTATAGTGGATGGAAAGATTATCTTCCTTAGCAAAGTTTTCTTTTTTGAAGTCTGGTATCACAAAAGGGTTAAAATAGTATGCCTGTTCTCCTGTTGCTCCTTGTCAACAGTGGCCAGATAAGTGAGTATCAGAAAGAAAAACAAATGGAAAGATTAGAAAAAAACAACTCAGCACAAGCACACTTATAGTATAACAGTCAACAAAATAAAACAAATCTAATATGGGCTGTGCAGGTGTTAAGAAGGACATGGACTTTATTCATCCTTGAGAGAGAAATAAACAAACTGCACAGACCATAGCCATAATCATTAAGGGAAGGTCAAGTGCATGGAGAGAGTTTGGCAGGTAGATAGAGAACATTCTGAAGACTTGAGCATATTCCCATGTGTCCACTGCTCAAAAATCCCACGTTTCCCAAGGGGTATCTTTCCCCTGACCTTCCCATCTGGGAGTGATGTAACTTGAACATGATAGAACATGCCCCATATTCCAGACTCTCTTCCCTTTAACCCCAATAAACTCAATAAAAAGTTACAAGATGCTGTGAAAAGAGAACTTATTTGAGGTCCTTAAGGACCCTGTCCTAATTTCTACAGGTGTCTTTGGAGGGATTATGTTTTTGGAGGGATTCCTTTGGACCACTAGTGCATGAGGTGGAACTAATAAAGGTGAAAGTCACATTTTCTGTGTCCTGGAATCAATACAGATCACAGGAGCTAAGAATCACAGATGAGTCAGATAGACAGACAGACACCCACACCAACCCACTCTGGGCTGGGCTGGGCTCTAGGTATTGCTGGGAAATATGGAAGAATCTTTCAACTGAGTTCATAAGGGATGATATCAATATTCATGGATTACAAAAACTCAGTGCCCAGCTGTCTCTGCACTCCTAGTCTTACTTTCCTGGTTATTTCTGTGGTCTATGTGCAGTTTGACTATTTGTCCAGAGTATACCGTTTGCTAATACCTGCTTGGCTCATTATTTTCTTTTTGCAATGTTATATTAGTGCTTTTGCTTTTTGCTTCACTATCACTAAAATACCATTTTCCTCTGATCCCAGAATATCTTCCTTAAAACAAGCATAAAAATAATTAAGCAAAACAGATAAATCAACCTTATCTGACAGCATATATAGCATTTTCTACCCATAGTAAACTACTTCCCCACTAATAGACAAGAAGTATGTTTCACAATTAGGACCCAACAATCAAACTAGTCATCATATTCATCTGAATTCTTATGTCTTTGAATATTTTTCCTTTACATTAATAATGGTGCATATTATTCTCTTACTTCTGATTTCTTTACTTAGTATCATTAGCCAATTCATATGTCTTTCCATGTTTCTCTGAAATCCTCATATTCTTAGTTTCTTGAGTGCAATATTTTATCACGTTCTTATCCATAGTATGTTTTGTCATTTTTCAAGAATAAAACTCAGTTTTTTTTCTTATTTTGTTTGCTATCATAAATATTTTGGAATACATTACAGCCCTTTTTTCAATCAATTCTCATACAACATGATTATGAAGACCCTCCATTAACCTAAGTGTAAGTTCACATTTATCCCTATTAAATAGTTATGGTTATTTCAAAGTTTTACCTATCTAGATTTTTGCAATGCTTACCCTGAAACACAATATGTCATCTGTCACTTCCAGTTTTGTGTCAAGATGAGATCAAACTAATGTGTCATCTATGCCTTTGTACAAATCATTGAGAAAAAAAAAATTTAAGCAGCAAAGACCAAGAAGAGATCTGGGTCATTCACTGCACATTCTCGTGGAACAAGAATGCTTGTTCCATATTGGCATAGGGCCACCAACAACTGCTCTTTGGGTCCAGTTATGGTTATTTGTTTGATTGAATTGGTGCCTTGTGCTTGATCCCTTGACACTGTGGTCGGTTCTAAGAGAAGGACTCAAAGGTCTTAGCAGAGGGATAGACATAATAGGTTCAATGAGATGGCCAAGGAAATGCCCAAGATACAACAGCCAGTTTGATGGGAACGCTCCCTTGAGCTACTATCAAGTTTAATAATAGGCGATCTCATACTGCCTGGACATGTTTTCAAACAACTTAAAGGGAAATGTCAACAAGAGGGCTCAGACCCAGAGGCAGAAATTAGTCCTTTTGAAGGGCTGGGCAACTGGACATTAGGAGAAAAGTTACAGGGATTGGCTTGATGCTGATAGGAGAAGAGAATGATGAAGCAGAATTTAATAACTTTAGAGTAGATTGACAGGTTAATACCCAGAGAATAGAGTGATCCTCTGCATAATAATGGAAGATGGAACAAAAGCAGGTCAAATATTGAGCGAGAAGAATTGAAATTAGATATCAGAAAAAAAATGACAAATGTTGTGCAAAGATTATTGGAATCTCCTACCCATAGAATTAGAGAATTTGTGGATCTTTAAGAATAGATCTCTACTTTGTCTACATTGAGTATTATACCTGTTGAAAGCAGGGAAATAGGTAAAAATATATTTCAGATCTTTGATTCAATGAATGTTTGCCAAGTGAATAAATTATTTACATTGTAGTTAGCAGAGGAACTGAACTCTAGCCCTCCTTTCCATATGAAGAAAGAAGTCACTTTCAACTTCTCAAACCTTTCCAGTTATAAGAAGGCTCGAAATCATGTTGTCTTTACTGAAAATGACCCAGTGAGCTGGAAATTGGTTCCTGTGAATATCCACCAACACCATTACTCACTCAAAGGCTTTCAAATTACCTTTATTAAAATCTTTTTTTTTCTTTTCATTTTTTTATGAAACACCTCAAAACACTTTGCGGTCAGTTACACAGATCAGTAAAAGTAGTGACAACTCATAAGACACTCAACAAAATTCAACAAATTCCAACCATTTACAAGCTGAAGCTTAAATTAACAAGATTTTTATAAGCTCAATAAATATGTTCTGGTCCAGTTCAAGTATAATTCAACAGATCACAGCCTCAGATATTTCACAAGTAGAAAACCCTGATGATACCGGCCCGATGCTACAACTACACTAAACTAGTGTTCAAGCCAACAGTTTATTTGCTGAATTTCTGGGGGTGGGGAGCAGTGACTGAATATTGCTTTCTTTTGGGGGACAGGGTGGGTAGGGAGCTTGGTTTTTTAAAAAAGCAGGTCTTTGTAATATTAAAGCCTGAATTTGATTCAGGGAACAAATGTATCTATTGCTAAAAATGGTAAATGCTTTTGAGCCCCCGTGGGGGCACTTGGAAGTGATCAACAAACATTGCAGAAAAGCGCCTTTTAAACAGAGTAAGAACTTGCTTGGGCTGCTTTTAACACTGTACTGAGTTTAATACATATAGAAATAAAAAGTGCAAATTATGAAGATTGGTGAAGAATCATGCCAATGGTATTGTATAAAAATATATAATATATATGTATATATGTACACATGTATATCCTGAAATCTTTTGTAAATAGGATCCTGATGGAGTAAAAGAGAAAAAAGCCTTAAGAAACATAGTTGGTGAACAGTCTGTACCCCACCCCCACCATGGACATAGTATCAGCAAGGAAGGCCGAAGAGTTCCTCGGGGGAGCAGCCAGTACAAATTTCCACAGAAACCCCTGCCATATGGAACAGGCAAAGGCAGGGGATTTTCTCACTTTGGAGGGAGAATGAACTGCAGAGATGATCTTCTGCAACAGCTTTCTGATAGTGAGGGTGTAAGGTTTATCCCAATCTGGTTTAGTGAGTGACACAACCCTAGAAAAACTAAGAAATGTATCCCCTCCCCTCTCTGTGATGGCAAGATAGAGACATATGAGGTCAGGATATTTCCCAGAAAGGAAGGAACAGCTAGTGCTGAGGACATAAGTACAAGCATTCCTTGTTCACAGGCTACCTTTGGCAACTGGATTCGTGATGTGTGGTGGCAGGGGAATAGGTCTGGATGGAGCCCCAGCCTTCAAACCCTTTCAGGTCTCTTAAAAACCAACCTTCAACCTTGAGGTGCTAAAATGTTCTAACGACAAATTTGGCATTTCAGCTTTGGTAAAGCCCTGACCTGGACACGTCCAAACTGGTTTATTTTCCTTTAATTCCTTCCTGAAACTCTCTCTCTTATACACACACAGGACTGTAACTCCTCTCTGGCTGCCTTTGCACAAAGTTTATTATTCCATGGTCTTATCATGTTTATGGTGTTTGTCTTATATTGGTGGTTCAGACCTGGACCTTGTGGCCAAATGTCCACCGAGCTCTAATCTACCATAAGAAATTAATAATTCTCTCATTCTATATCTGCTGGGGGTGATAAGACCAAATACTGGGAATCTCTAAAGATTTCTTTAACTGCCTGCATTTTGAAGGACCAAGAAGATCAAATCAGCTTTGCAAAAGTGTCTTAACTTTCAAGGACAGAACAGAATGCCACTTTATACTGTTCTGAGTTTTACCCTCACAGAACTGGGAACCTTGCAAAAAGTATCCAGGAACAAAATTCCACACAGGGAATTACTGACTCACTAGCCTGGGACCATGTAGCAACTGAGCAAGCTTCTGGCCCAGGAAGATGAAATCTATCTAATGTAGGAATGACCCTTTTGGTCACCTTAGATCTGCCACGAGTTTGAGTAGAAACTATTAAACTCCTCATGGCAAGAAGCTTCAAAGAGGATCATCCCCAGCTAGCTATGGGCTCCCCTAATCCAGGTGCAAAGGGTCACCAAGACAAACCCTCAAGAGCTAGACTTAAGTTCAGCAACCTCTTTCTTCCTCAGCAGATCCCAAAACTCAAGGGGGCATCTTCAGATCAATGGGTTGGGAAGTTTTTGAAAAGAATGCAACTCAGACACCCCAGCATGCAGGCACCTTCGGGTGAGTCAAGGACAGAATCTTGGCTGGCAGTTTCATTGTTTTGGTGTTTCTCAATCGGACTCCAAGCACCACTTTAAGGCAGTCATTTGTCCCGGACACACACCAACTGCTATTTTAGCTGGAGGCAGAGGAAGTGTATGCTTCATTGTAATCCAACTGAATCCATACCAAATCCACTTTCCAAAATAAAACAGGCCCTCATTTCTCCTCAAATTGGGGTGAAGGAAGGGAGTGGAAAGAAGAAAGGGATTAATTTGGAGGGAAATTATCTGAGCTTTCAGAAGGAAGGTTTTGTTGGGTGTCTTTCAAAGCCTGTTTCGTTTTAATTTAAGACATAAAGCTGATGAACTTTCGGAATAACTGGATGAAAGATCTTTAAAAACAGGTTACTAAAAATGGTGGCTTGGCCAGACAATTGAAGAATGGAGTAGATTTAATCAGGCTCCTTGAGAATTTATCCCTTGCCTTTCTTGATGATGTCTACTCTAGCTCTAGAGCTCTGGGCACTCTAGCTGGGCTATCCCAAGCCACGAACAGCAAGCAGAAAGATCAATACTATTTCATTCAAGTATCTTTTTACATAGACATTTTTCTTTGAGGACCCTCCCCCGGATAACCCACCCTTCTTTTGGCCTGATGTGTTATATCCCATCAAGAATTTAAACCTTGTTAAAAATCCCTGAGGAGTCAGATTTTATGAAAAGGAAAAGGATGTGGGCACAGAACACAAGGAAAGTCAGGTGAGAGTCAGAAAAAAGGTTTGAGAGAGAGAGAAACACGCACGCACACATACAGAGAGGACATGCAGCTCTGCTTGCTCTGTGTGCCAGGACTGATTGGTTGTGGGAACAGTTGGGGGGAGCATTTCGATTGGTTCTCTGGGCCGGGAACCAAACAACGGGTCCTTTGCTTTCCTTCCTCAAGACGAAGGAGAAGATGCAGCAGGCTTGACTTGGAGATCAGGAAGGTACCACTGGCAGTCCTTCATTTCTACTCTTCTTGCTTCCGAGGGGTCAGAGCTTTTTCCTCTCAAAGTGGGGCACAATTCCAATGGCACAGTCGTCTGGCTTGGGGCTGCTGCCCTGTTCGTTGCTCTTTAGGCCTTCCTCTGCCAGCTGGGACAAGTACTTCTGGGATAGGAAAGAGAAGCAAATTCAGTTCCAGGAGGATGACCAAACACCTGCTTTGGACTAGGCCCTGTGCTAAGTACTAGATAATAACAAATTATATATACATGGTGCTTGACAGTTACAAAATATATTTTCATCATCATTCAAATTCATTGTAACTCTTAAAGGGTAAGCAGGACAGTCATTATTATCTCATTTTACAGCTATGAAAATTGAGACCAAGAGGTGTGTACATGCCTAAAAACTCATGTGGCCGACAAGTGGAAGATCCAGAACTGTACTCTGACTGCCTAATTTCCAGTCCAGTGCTAGTAAATATTGTGACTTGGTTTAGAATCAGGAAGGCCTGGGTTCAGATCTTACTTCTGATACTTATTAATTATGTGAGCATGGCCAAGCCAATCGGCCTATCTAAGCCCCAGTCGTGTCATCTAAAATAGGAATGATAGTAGGAGTAATACCTCACAAGCTTGTTAAGCTCAAATGTGATAATAATGTATGCAAAGTGCTTTAAACATTCTAAGGTACTAAGTAAATGTGGGTTCTTTATTTTTTATCATTAACAAAGGCCATGAAGAGAGACATCATCTCGCCCTATCAGTCTGAAAAGAGTTCTTCTGCAAAGTATTCGCATGCCAGGGGGAGTTGAAGGCCTCAGAAGGAGCAAGGATAGTAGATAGACAACAAAGGGATCAGGGATAAATCAGGATTTTACCAAAAAACCCCTGTATTGGGGGTCATACATTGCCTTCATTTCAGCAGAAATGGAGAAATGTAATACAAGGGGATTATGTCACATACATGGTCAAATGCAATCATTGATTTTTTTTTTTTTTTGCTTATATTTTTGAGATGGGGGAGGTGTATATCATGGGATGTATATCATGGGATGACTACAAAGTAGAAACAAAAGACAATAAAAATTTATTATTTTCTTTCTTTTTTAAGTTTCAGGAACTCATATTCTGCAAGAGCCCCAGAGATCAACAGCATCTGAATTTCTATTTACTTATAGAACATCTTCAGCTTTATGTCCTACTAATATTTTAAAATTCTTTGTCTAAAATTGAACTTATCCTTTTCCCTAAAATTGTTCATACTCTGCCCTATCTCTTAAACTTCATGATTATTTTTCCTCTCCTTTACTTCCTAAATCTAATCACCTGCCAAGTCCCGTTTATTCATCCTCTCACATCTATTTTTTTCTTCTTTCTCCTCCCAGCCTTGCTCCTAGACTCCAGACTTCAAACTATGCCTCTGCTAATATGTCATCCTTTACACTAGGAGCAACCAATAATCTCTGAAAATCCCTCTGTAAAGTCCAATTCCTGCTCCCATTGGTGAGTGCCTCCATTGTGTGGAAGGACTCAGGCTTGCCTTCTTCAAGCTGTACTTTTGATTCTCTGGACTTTTGCTACTAGGTCACAGAAACCTGTTCACTCTGGAAGTTCATTTCAACCCTGGAGTTTGGAAATACTCCTGTAGCCTCTTCTTCTGATTGGCTAGCTTCTCCTAGAGCTTTCATTTTAAGAAGGATGCTCAGGCCAGTCATATCTTCATTCCTCTCCAGTTTTCTCTCCTGACTTCCTAGACTTTCTCCATCATGTCTCGATGTGAGTATTCTCTCACCTCTCCACCACCAGCCCTATCCTTTACAGCTTCCATTTATGTGTTATTTTCTCTCATTAGATGTAAATTCTTTGAGAACAGAAACTGTATTTCTGCTTATATCTATATCCTTAACATTTAGCAGAGTGTGTGTTAAATAGTAAGAACTTAAGTTCTTGTTGATTTTATTTGATTTCAAAACTAAGTCCCTTCTCCTGGAATCATTATTCCTCTCCTCTCCAGTTCCCTTTTGTGGGTTATCTTCCTTTATTAGAAAGTAAACTCCTTGAGGGGATTAGTTTTTCTTTTTATCAGGTATTTAAATCCCTAGTGTTTATTTATTAGTACAATATTTGGCACATATTGAGAGCTTAATAAATGATTTTTTGCAGGAGTTATTTTTATATTTATTGGTATTTAACCCCTTAAGTGTTTATTATCATAGTGCCTGGAATATATTAAGAATATACTTAAGAGGGGCAGCTAGGTGTCGAAGTGGATAGAGCACTAGCCCTGAATTCAGGAGGACCAGAGTTCAAATGTGATCTCAGACACTTAACACTTCCTAGCTGTGTGACCCTGGACAAGTCACTTAACCCCAGCGGGGGGGGGGGGGAGGGAATATATACTTAAGAAATATTTACTTAATACATATTTAAGAAATGCTTGTTTCTTTCCTTCCTTCCCTCCTTTCCTTCCTTTCTTCCTTTCCTTCCTTCCTTCTTTCCTTCCTTCATTCCCTCCCTCCTTCCCTCTCTCCTTCCTTCTATTCCCATTACCCCCTTAGGGAAGGAGTAGACTACATAGCTTCATTGCAGCACTTCCAACCCACTTTAATTCTTCACATTACTGCCAAAATGGTTTTTTATATACAGACCTATATCATTCCTCTGCTTAAAATCTTCTTTGGTTCCCTATTATCTCCCAAGTAAAGTTCAGACTCCTTTGCCTGTCATTCAAGGCCCTCCACAACTTGCCACCTCCTTAACATTCAGCTTCATCTCCTGTTATCCACCAGACACATTTGGATTTCTTGGTCAGATTAATCAAATGTGCCAAGAACATACAATGAACTCACATTCCTTTGTGCCATTTCTCAGCCTATCCCACATAAAAAGTTAATAGCAAAGTGCCAAAACAGCTTTTCTTTATTATTGCTCTTTGTTCTGATTTCTGATTCCTTTACTAGATTATAAATCCTCACTGTTAGGACTCTTTCTTCTCTAAACTTTGTACCTTCCCAGTTCTTGACCACAGTACCTGGCATACAGAAGCAAATTACTAAATATCTATTGATCCACTGTTCCTTTGATATTACTCTACTTTTTCAAACATTATCTTGTACCAGTTTCCAAGTTCCTTTTCAGCTCTAAGTCAAAAAATCTATGCATAGCCAATGCTTATGGGTTTTGTTTGGTTTGAGTTTTGCTTGTCTTTATATTCTTGGCATTTAGACAAGTTCTTGGAATATAATATGTGCTTAGTAAATGACTGTTGACCAACTGCATTTATATTTCCATAAATCTCTCCTCTTTGGATCAAGATGATCCCTAGTTAAAGAATGGCATGTTACTGAGAAGTGGTAAAATTCATATCATGTCCTATCTTCAAACTAACTTCTAAAATATCTGCCAAAGTCTTTTGACCAGGGAGATCCATGTTTTAAAGAGAAAGGAAAATGTGAAGTCACTCTTTAGTCAAATAACCTTGTCTCTTGAGGGGACTTGAAAGGCAACTGGGACAAGTAGGAATGGGCTGGTTTTGTTATGATGAGACACAGTTTAAGGCTTTTGTCACCTCTTTGCTGTTAGGATAGTAAACGGGCCCAATAAGCATTGTAGATCTTAATGGAGACTCTGACCCTAATTCCTTAACATTACTAGTAATTTGGCTGTTTGTTGTTGTTATTGGGGGGGTATTTATTTTGGGGCTTTTTAAAAATATTAGACAGATTTTCTTATACTTGGGCATTTTGCTTTAGTATATTGAGGGATAGTAAGAAAAATGGTGATTCCTCATCCAGTACTCTGATTCTACCAACAAGTCAGTTATAGTAATGGACTAGAAGTCAAAAGTGTCCATTATTATCTGTATGACTCAAGGCAAATCTCTTTTATTTCTCTGAACCTTAGTTCCTTCAACTGTAAAAAAAAAAAAAAATGATAATCTATCTCCTGTTCCTATTAGTGAATTCCTCCTAGAATCTCCATTATATAGAAAGGCCCAACATTGACCTGAGAAAGGAATTTGAAATTTGTTTTTAAATGAGTATCAAGAACTTTTTAGAAATGCTCTGAGGGTCAAATTAGAAAATGTACTTGTCAGTGTTTTGTAAATCTAAAGCATTATATATACATGTTAGGATACATTATTATCCCAAAGTACATACCACAATGAAGGGGATGGATGGAAACTACAAATGAGTAAGTCAACAGAGCTATTTGGAAGATATATTCACATGTAGCCATTCATCAAATATAGGCTATAATACAAAGATGATGTAAGAGAATGACTTTTCTAAACCTCTTTATGCTTCCTGGGTACTAGGGCCTAGCAAATACTATTTGTTTACAGACATAACTGGATCCATGCATGGTTCACTAGTCTCCTTGGAACTATAACAAGAATACATGTACCTGACCATTTAGTCAGTCTACCATAAAGACCACTGAAAGAATGAAGCTGCCCCCTGACTCTAGTCCCCACTGGTTCTACTGATCAGCTCATAACTCTCCTTTCTCCTCCTTTTCTCCCCTATCGGTACCAGTACTGGACTGCACACAGTCAGACACACTCTCTATTGCATATGGAGGAGGCCAAGGTTAATCATAATGTGCCTTTTCTAAGTGAGGAGACAGCCGATACCTGCTCCTCTGACTTGCGTGGTTTACACATGAGATTGGGGGGGCGGTGTTGAAAGGGTGGCAAGATTACACAAAAAATATCCTGAAAATTGTAGCAATAGGAAACTATACTGAGGAAGATACTCAGGTGTCTTTGAAAGAAGAATTTAAACTATAGCGAATTACAGCTGAAAATTTTAGTAAACTTCATGATCTCGTGAACCCCTCATCATGTGCCTGCTTAAAAATCTGCCCAGGGGGTCCAGTATCATAATAATTTTTCCAAATTGCTTTGGAAAGATAGTGGGGTAGCCCTGTGGGCAGTCAGACTCTTTTACCTCTTTTGGAGGTAAAGAGTAAAGGAAAAGGTGAAGGACAGATGTAGTTTGAGAAGGTAACTAACCAAGAACTATCCAGTTCAATTCAAGTGGGACAGGCTATAACTATCTCTTACCATAAGGGAGACTTGGGCTGGGCAGCAGGAGCATGGCACCATTCATTCATTTACTCACTTATTTATAAAAACCCTTACTAGTCAGCTGTGTTGTAGAGAGCACTGTGCTCAGTTACTGAGGGATATTCAGATTTTAGAAAAAGCATAATTCCTGCCCACCTGAAGCTTATAGATTTCTAAAATTCTGGAGATCCCTTAACTTGAAAGCAGCTGTACTCAGGAATGACATGAAGATGGCAAATTACTTTAGATTTTTGGACTAGGATCAAATAGCCCTTTACAAACTATGATGCTAATTGTCACTTGGCCAAAACTCAGGAAGCTGTTAACATTCTCCTTGGTACTTGGCCTGCAATTAGAATAAGCTGCCACAGGTCACTAGTGGTGCCTTTAAGTGAGATCACATAACCCAAGTGTCTGGAGTAGAAATAGCTACAGGTCTCTTGTGGCTTGAAAGCTTCCTGGCCTCCGACACAGACTGCTTTCTACTAAACAGCTGTAAAAGGGGGCTCCAGCTAATATCAGAAGCCAACTTATCAGAACACAGGACACAGCAGGGTTGCTAAGCAGAAATATATAGTTAGGCTATATGGGCCTTTAAAGAATCATCCGACAACCTAAGATTCTAGTAAAAATGAAATTGTTAATTTTTTAGAAGAATTGTTTTGTGGAAATTGAACAATGAATAATATTAATTTTAAAGAATGGTAACAGTTGCTAGAAATATACTAAACCTAATTTAAGGTTTGCAAAGCACTTTACATACATCATTTCTTTTGATCCTCACCACCATTACTTTTTAAATTTTTTGGTCTCAGAACTTCTTTATACTCTTAAAAATATCAAAGATCCTCCCCTAAAGAACTTTATGCATTATATCTATCAATGTTTGCCATATTAGAAATTAAAACACCTTAATATTATTGTAAATAAGTCCCCTAAAAGAGTCTTGGAAACTCCTAGAGGATCTTGGATGACACTTGGAGAATTGTTCAAAATAGTCTTGTAGATAATTATTCTCAACCCTATTTTACTGATTAGAAAATTGCAAATTAGAAAGATTAAGTGACATGCCTGGAATCAAATGACAGCATAGACTGCTTTCAAATCTATGTTTCTCTTGACTCCTAACCCAGCACTCTCTCTATGACATCCCACATTCTCTGTCAAGGGATCTTACACTTCTCCCTTTTGTCTCAGGAGCTCAAATTGTGTTTTCATTTCCCCTCTTTCTACTTGGCATGGAGCAGGTACTCTGTTGTGATGTTCAGATATATCATACCCCTTCAAATCTGTGAAAAAGTCCTGCTTTTAATCATGACTATTTTCTTTCCTTTCTTTTTCTTTCCCCTAAGGCAATCGGGGATAAGTGACTTGCCCAGGGTAACACAGCTAGGAAGTGTAAAGTTTCTAAGATCAAATTTGAACTCAGGTCCTCCTGAATTCAGGGCTGGTGCTCTATCCACTCTGCAACCTAGCTGCCTCTATTTTCTAACCTATAATAACTGTAGCTACCGGTTAACTTAGAGTTGAAGAAGTGAATTGACTTGCCATTTGCAGTCTGTAGGAATTGTTAGCAATGAATTTTAGTGTCATGATCCCCTGTGCAACCTGCAACAGTTTGTTCCCTAGTTTAGTGTAAAAAGCTCTAAATTTGGAATTGGAAGACTATAATCCTCTCTGTTCCTTCCTACATAGGTGGCCTTGGAAAAATCTTCCCCTTCCTCATTTGTAAAAGAAAGAGGCTGGACTGCATGACCTTTGGGTTCCTTTCAGCTCAATTCAACAAACTATTATTCTTCTAACTACAGTGTCATGATGCTACTGATTTCCCACTGAGTAAACCTGGCATTTAATTGGGGGGTGGAGTGGGATTGCAGAAATGACCTTCTAAACCATCTTTAGAATCAAGGGCATCTCTCTGATAATCTAGCATGCAACTTCTTTGTAAGGAACCAGTTTGGTCTGTTTTGGGCCATGTATATCAGACTGGGGCAGATACATACTTGCTTTCCTCACTAAGTTTGAGCTTCTTGGGGCTTTCACAAGGGAGGGAGAATGAAAAAGGAGAAGGCAGGATGTCCTATCCTGCCTCAGGGGAGAGGATGCCCCATTCCATTTCTGAGGAGAGGATGCCCCATTTCATTTCTGAGAAGAGGGTGGGTGCTCTATCCCATCTCTGGGAGAGGATACCCTATCCTACCTCAGAGGAGAGGATGTCCTATCCCCTCTGGATGTCCTACTGCCTCTGGGGAGAGGATCCTCTATCCTACTTCAGAGAGAGGATCCCCTACCACCTCAGGGGAGAGGATGTCTTATCAGGCCTCCAAAGAGAGGATGCTCTACCTTGCCTCTGGGGAGAGCCCAAGGCCCTGTAGCATAGAGAAAATAGCACCTCTCATAAAGCCTCTTTCTTACCTGCAGGTTTCTGTAGTGGATAGAACTTCGACAGTGGCTTGTCTTTGCTGTCTCCTCATTAGTGTAGAAAAGACCACACAACTTGCAATAAAACCCCGTCCTGGGCACCACAAACTCCACTCCTGTGCAAGAACAGGGAAGAGAAAACATTAGAAATATGGCCCACTCTTGTCTCCAGTACCTGGTTAGCCTTTGAGGACAAAGACTGACTTGGGCCTGGCCAGGGTCCTGCCTAGTTTTTGTATATCCCTAGGAAAAACAAAGATAATTCTTATTTGTATAATGTTTTTATGTTTGCATAGTATTTACTTTTGCATTCATCATTTTGCTTAATCCTCAGCCAGGAGTAAGAGATTCACTATCTCCATTTTATAAATGAAAAAATGAATCTCCAACAAGATATGATTTAACCAAAGTCACTCCCTTTAAGATATCATTTCTCATTCCCCTGACCTGATATGATCTCTCCCTTTACGTAATTCCCATAGTACTTTGTACCTCTCCCAAGGTCTTATCACTCCTTTCTTGGTATTATGGTCACTTGTGCTTTACCTTATCTTTCTTGACTAATTTGTAGGCTCACTGAGGGAAAGGATTGAGTCACATTTATTCCCTATAATGCCTATGCACTCTGCCTAAAAATAACTAGCATTTACAGAGCAGTTTAAATATTTGCATAACACATAAACATACATATCTATATACATATATATATACACACATATGCATATATACACATATATTTATAACATAATACATTTTCATTTATATTATACATTTTATCCTCAAAACAATCCTGAGAAGTGGTGCTATTATGACTCTCACTTTATAAATGAGGAAACCAAGGTAGCCTTTGGTTAAGTGCTCTGCCCAAGATATCACAGCGAATAAATATCCATGGCTGGATGTAAATTCAGGTCTTTCTGACTTTAGGTCCACAGTTCTTTCTACCCAAGTCTGAGAAAATTTAAGTGACTTGCCCAGAGTCATACAACAGGTAACTTGAGTACTCTATACATTCTGCCATTATGATTAGTAAATGGTAGAAAGACCTTTGGGTTCAGTTGGGAAGAATTGGGTTCTAATACATATATGACAGGAATTAAAAAATTATAAAGTACTATACAAATATAAAGGTTGGTAAACTCCCTAGAGCTTCTTTCATGGCTGTGGTTATTCCTTTTTCAGGAAAGAAAACCCTGCAATCATCAGAAGACACCTGTTTTTTCATCTCTACTATCTCTAACTGCTTTACCAATATTATCCAAAGAAATTCATGAATCATTTATTTTTCCTGCTCTTGGTGAAACCAGGTCTCCTGCAAAAGAATATAGAAATTATTATTTTTTTTTTAGTTTTTATTTACCAGGTCTTCTGGTATTAGGCAGGAAAAGTGATCCCAAATTAAAATGGCTCTAAGGCAGCTGTTACACAGCTATGCACAGCACACAAGTTATAGAAGGGCTTTTAAATGACTGTTGTCCTATACATCTAAGTGGGATCAGTATCAGTGTATCTCAGAGCCCCCAAAATAGCTAAGAATTCCAGGTCTGCAATTAGCAAGTAAATTTTTTTTCCACTTCAAAAATGGCACTTACTCTTTGGAGTCATATAGGAGATAGAAAATACTAGAGAGTAAAACATGTGCTTTTGACCTTCATGATTCTCTTCTGCAGAGATGGGGCATGGTAGATAGAACACTATGCGTGGGAGTCAAAAAAAAAAACCCCAAAACTTGTAAAAGTAGCTTGTGAATCACAGGTGCTATACAACAGTAGCTTTTGTTGCTATCACCATGCCCACTATTTTCTAGCTTTTTGCTGGGTCCTTTTTATCCTCCTCACCTTTGCTGACTTTGCCCTTTTCTCCTTTGGCAATCTAAGCTATACTTATGGTTTAATGTACTAAAATCTTCCTCTCTATCCCCAATATCAAGACTGTATTTTAACTAGCCCCCCATTTATATCCAGATTTCCTGTAGGCCATTTCAAAATCAGTTACATCCAAAAAGAATTCATTTTCTTCTCTAAATCATGTCCTACTCTGATTCCCTTACTTCTGACTGTATGACTAGCATTCATTCAGTCACCTATTTACAAAACCTTGCTGTTATCTTTGACTGTATTTTGGGCTGGTAACTGATTTCTAACTCTTAGTTTGGAGTCTGGGAACTGTTCAGCTGAATTGACTCCCCTTGGCATTTCCTGCTATTACCAAGGTCTCAACACAAACAGCTGTAGGCAGTACTGATAACACTCTTCCTAAGGAAAGCTTTTCTCTCAGGTGAGTCAGCTGAGAAATCACCCACTTGTGCACTAGGTCACCCAGAAAGACTGATTTTTCTCTCTTGTTTGTCCCTCTGTTTCTGTCTGTCTCTCTCTCATCTCCCTTCCACAGACCTTGCCACCCCCAATTACATAGGAAGCAATGATGTCCACATTTGTGCAACCCCAGATTCAGCTTTCGCCCCTAGGCTAGTAAGTGGCAGGTGACATTGATAAATTTGAGATATTTCTTCATTATTCTCTACAAAATTGTACTGAGCTCTTCCTCCAATGTCTGTTTGGGGCAGAAGGTATACATAGGAAAAGAAATCGGAATCTTCAAAAGCACATTCTATTGGAAAGACCTGAAACTTCATTTGTGGTACCACCCAGTTGGGTCCCAGAGGTGAGACGGCCTGAAGAGATAAGATGGGATGAGTCTACCATATCAAATATGCAATCATATCTAAACAAAAGGAGGGCTAGTTCAAAATAATACAATCCAAAACCATTTCAAATAGTCCCATGAGGTAGTGGTTCATACAAATATTACTATTTTTGTTTTGCAGATGATTTTGATGTTCTAAACTGCAGTCACCTGACCAAGTCACAAAGAGAACACACCATCAAACTCTCAGATTCTCCATTACTCTTCATTTACATACAGAAGCTACTTACTATAAATGTACCTTTCCTGCTCTGCCTCTTTTCAAGGGTTGTAAAAATCAAATGAGATAATGTAAGTAAAGTGATTTGTAGTTAAAGTTTTGTAATCTATAATTGCAAGAATATTCACTCCTGCCTCCTAGTCTACACTGAAACCATTTTCCCCAGCTCCCTTTCCTCCTCTTATCTGAGTCCTATGCTAAAGCTCAGCTCCAGGTTCAAGTTCTGGAAAGCCTTCCTGGCCAACCAAATTCACCTGGAGTTTTCCTTCAGGAATTCCTCCAGCATTTACTACTTACTGAGCACTTAGCCTGTTATAGTTAGTAAAACCTCCTGCAGCCTCCTGCCTCTACGTTCCACTGTCCGGATTGGTTTAGGGCTCATAGTGTCTACGTGGCCCCAGTTACCTAAGCAAGCTTTACTGTTTTGTTCCTACTTTGCCACGAGACACGTATACTCATCTCCTTTTCTACCTAGGAGCGGTAATGAAAATATCATTGGCATTATTTCTAGAAAAGCCATGCCCTTAGGCATGCCCTTGGCTCACTAACTACCCTTGTGACTTCCTTAAACAAAACTGCCCTCCTTGGCTATCACTCCACTAAAAAAGGAAGGACTGTCTCTTTTAGATTTGTATTCTTAGCACTTAGCACAATGCTTGGCACATATTGTGGTATCTGCTTAATAACTTTCTTTTTCTTTCTACTTCCTTCCTACCTGCCCGGGATTAGGTACTCTGTCTTACTTGTCCCCTACATTTATGTCTCCCAGGCTCCATGACTGGGTCTCCCCCAAAGGTGGTACTCATAAAACATTTGTTGATTTGTAGCACTCAGACAATGGGGTCCATTTTTAATGTTGTATAAGATAATTTATAGATAACTTCAGTCTATATATAACTCCCCTCATCAATCCTCACCCATCACCTGACAGGAGATAGTCTTACTAACCTTACATACCTATCAGTGCACCCGAGCTAAAATGCCTAATGGTATAAAGGGATTGAATAACTTAGCCCACTAGCCCAGCCCAACTGGGCCAGCACTTCTGAATGCTGAAATGGCCTGGAGGAGGAAGCGGAGGGAAAGGAAAAAAGCATGGGGTGTGGAAAATAGTCATACTATTTGCAATTCACTCTGCATAATTGAGAGTTGGCTGTAGGCATTATAGATGTAAACACGATTGCTTTGTGACGCATTGGAAAGGTCTAAAAAGAAGCTAAGTTAGCAATATACAAGGACATTATCATAATAAGAGCTAGCTATATATATGGGGCTTCTTTTGCTTCCATTTTCAGCCTCTATTAACTGCAATAATTAAAGCTGCATTTGCTGTCCAATAATAGCTCTTGAATGAAGGTAATTATATGTTAGTCATAGTAATAAAGCTGCTACCGAATTGAGAGTATGAGCATTTGGGAATTGAGCTTCTGCCTGCTAGGAAGAGCCACATTATGAGAGTTCCTCCTGGCATGCTTCAGCCATAGCTAGACTGACCAGCAAAATGGTGGAACCTTTTACCAATCCCCAATGTTTCTGCTTCGCTCTACTTTACTGGGAATCCAGGCCAGCTGGTTGCTGCTGTATTTCCCTGACATCATTAATCCCCAAGGAACAGGTGACTTTTCATACCACCTCACACAAGACTCTTACTCTTCTCTCTGCCTGTAAGTCATTTCATTTTTTCTGAGCCTGAATTTCCTCATCTGTCAAAATAACTATCAGATAATGGATGAGAAAGTGCTTTCAAAAATACAAGTGTTTTTGAATGTAAATCTGTGGTATTACTTCTTAACTTTTCACATACTCAAGTTTATTTTTTTGTCCTAGAGAAGACAAAAAACTTTCACACCATACAAAACTAGGCTTCAAACTAAAGTCCTTTAATGCCAGACTGACAGCTGGTAGCAAACTGACCTCTTTAAAGTGAGTAGAAACAGAAGATACAATCAGAATGGTATAAATGAGGGAAGAACAAAGCATTTTTAAAAGTATGGATCTTGCTGTGTTGGCCAGTCCCATCTTGACTAATCTGTCACCATTCTGCAGATAGTAAATGGAATAACTGTTTATTGCATTGATTAAAAAAAAAAAAAAAAAAACTTTTTTGTGATATGTTTCTGCCTGAAATGATACCAGAAACATTGTTCAAATATCATCAGATTTTAGGTCCTGAAAGGACCCTGGAGAAAATCTACTCCAGGCTCTCTCAGATGAGGAATGAGATCTAGAAAGACCTAATAGGAGACAGGATTAGAATCTAGATCCCTTGACACATACATAATCCAAATTCTTTCCATCATACCATGCTATCTCCTTCTAAAGAGGTAGTTCCTCAGCCTTCTCTCTGTGCATTTGGGAGATATCTGTTAGAAGTTTTTATCTTGCTTTCTTTACCAAAGCTGAAGATCTCTTTCCTGCCTTTACAAGATCTTTACAAGATTCACTTCCTTGGATTCCTTAGGAAGGAAAGCACTGAAATCTAAAAGGAGAGACCTAATAGCCCAGCCTCACAGAAGTTCTTAGCTTCTGGTAACTTGTTCCTATGAAGCATCTTCTCCATTATCCAGAGATGAAAAATGCAAGTGATGGTAAATGGCTGCCTTATAAACCTAGATTGTTGTCAAAGAAGGAATTGTTCCCTTTAGAGGTTAACCTGGAACTTTCAGCTCACTCGGTCACCTTCTAAGCAGAAGCTCTGCATGCAACCTACCAAGAGGAATGCTAAGTTCACTGAACACATCCTCTGGTTCCCAGGAAGGCAATGGATGGGGCTGTTTCGTCTCCATCTCATTATAGGCCAATGAGCTCATCTCCAGGGACTGGATTTCTGGG
The DNA here is from genome assembly GCF_048593235.1 of Sminthopsis crassicaudata. Taxonomy (NCBI): domain Eukaryota; kingdom Metazoa; phylum Chordata; class Mammalia; order Dasyuromorphia; family Dasyuridae; genus Sminthopsis; species Sminthopsis crassicaudata. Next base: position 586,305,748 of record NC_133618.1, on the reverse strand, counting down.
AATCTGGAATTTTCTGGAAAATATAAATGAAATTCACAGAATGAGAGATCTCTGCAATTCATTCATATCATATACACTGGGTGACCGACCAGTGGTCATGTGGGCTATTGAACCTGGCAAACGATTGCAGTTTGGAACCAAAGCACCTTAATTCAATTTCTCACCATGTTAAGACAATGGCATATACACTGAAATGTTGACATATCTTTTTATTCTGTATATCAAGGAGAGAGGGCTGTTTAAAGCTTTGGCTGGAGCAGTCTATTGGTATCAAATGATAGTCAACCACCCTTAGTATAATTCAGCATGGTCTGCCTTTTTGCAAGTATCCAATTCCCACATTTAATCTGGCAAGAAGGCAATGCCATTCTTGCCCTAAACCTGTCAAACGTTACTTCTTAAGATGAACTCTAAATGCTATATAAGATAATGAGTTAATCATGCCCAATACATGTTCAGACCTATGCTGACAAAGTAAAAGATGCCCAGGCAAAGGAAGGCGTTTCAGAAAGCCTGTCCTTCCTTTATTCTAGGCTGTGTCATGGGTTTTCTGAGGCTGCTCAATAGCAGTCTCCACAGAGATTCAAAATAGAACAGGTAGAAGCTGTCCGGATCACCCTGGGAACGGTTGGAGTGACCTTTAGAATACCTGGAATGCTGTGTTCTGACCTGGCACTTCTATTCCACCCAGAAGAGCAGAATCAGTTAGTGATGAATTTGAAGGATTTTTGTCCTTGGTTCTATTAGGACTATCTTCCTCCACACACTAAAGCTTCAGGTTAATCTTTGGGATGCTAACTGGCTGTTTTACAATGCATCTTTAGTTAGAATCACTATGAACATTTTAAGGAATAGTCTCTCTCTGCTCATTAGCTTCTAGTTTTTGTTTAGTCTGTCCTGAAGCTTATGACTTTGTACTGTGGGTAAAATGAGGTTCATTGTATTTTGAAACAAATTTATAGGGTCCAGGATAGTCATACTGAATCCATTACCTCATAGATCTTGCATCACTGATCTTAAGTTGGAATAACAATCAGGAATAACTAACATTTGGATAGTGCTTCCTATGTGCTAAGCAGTTTATTGATATTATCTAATTTGATTCTTACAACAACTCTTGAGAGGTAGGTGCTATAATTATCCTCATTTTAAAGATGAGGAAACTGAGGCAAATAGAAGTTTAAGTGGTTTGTGCCGTGTCCCACAGCCAGTGTTTGAGGCTGGATTTGAACTTAGAAGGGACTCAGAAGCCAAGTAGTTCAACCCTTTATTTGACATCCTAGAAAATTTAAATGATTTCCCAGGGGGAATCGGGGAAAACTAGGAGGGTATGTAATTTATCCCAAGTCACAAAGATCTGAAGTGGTCATGTTAGGATTCAAACTCGGCACATGTGATTCCAAGTCATTGTACTTACTATACTGCCTCCTTCTATAAAATCAAAGAATCACAGAATGTCAGAGCTTATAAGGAAGGACTAGTGGTTTAATCCATCTTTCTTCTTTTAGAGATGCTGAAACTAAAAGCTAGAAAACTTAAATGATTTATTAGATGGCAGATATGGGGCTCAAACCCAGTCTGCCTACTCCAAGTGCTCTCTCCACTGGGCTATCCTGGCCAGATGTGGGGGAAGATCACAGAACAAGGCCTGACTCACTTTCAACCCTAGAGGGCTATCATTCTGGGGTGGGCAACAAGAGGGGAAAAAAGAGCAAAAAATGGGGCAGTTAGGTGGCGCAGTGGATAGAGCACCAGCCCTGAAGCCAGGAAGTCAAATCTGGCCTCAGACACTTAACACTTCCTAACTGTGTGACCCTGGGCAAGTCACTTAACCCCAATTACCTCAGCAAGGGGAAAAAAATTTTAAAAAGAGCAAAAAAAAAAAAAAAAAAAATACCAATCCCTTGCAATGAGCACTATTTCCCCTTCCCCACACTCTTCTTCCATCCCTCTTTCCTTAAGTCCCTTGAGCAGTTCAGAAATAGTTGCCTCAGGATTACCCATGTGGACCTATGCCATGCAGACACAAGAGAGGCCAGGCTGTTAGTTGATCTACAGGAACTGTTGCTGTTTTTGCTGATAATCTAAACTAATTTTAGCAGGAGTTCATCTAGGCTCATGTGAATTCAAAGGAGACCATCCTGTCTGCTTATAACTCCCTGAAACTCATTGCCTCCTATCCTATTTCTTTTACACCATTTGTCTGAAAGCCTTGAACAGTTTTACTTGGCTTATGGAAGCTTTCTTCTATAAATGAATTACTTATAAGGCAGTCAATGCTATTAGGAATATTATTAGTCATGTTAATAGTAGCCTGCAAAACTCCTGTGTTATACCCTCTAGTTAGAAAGTCCATAAGTTAGCCCAGCAGCACAGAGAAAAAGTTAGTAGTTACCCTCAGTCAACATTTCTTGGCAAGCCTGGCTTTGGTTCGTGGTCTCTGTGTGGGAGCTGGGCTTCTCCTCTGGTTTGCTGCCTTCCTGTGTCCCATTTTTAGGGGATCCCATCAGCTTATAATCATCTAGGAAAAGACCAGACTGGCTACCCCCCTCCTCTGCCGGTTCCTGGGAAGACATTTTCTGGTATGTGGGGACTGGGTGAACATCTGAGGTTTCATCTCCCTTTCCTTCCTTCTTGTGGCAATCTGGATCTTTAGGAAAGCTGTCCTCCTCAGGCTCATCTGGCTTCTTCTCAGTGTCTAGATTTATGCTTGTCTGCCCTTCAAGCCCTATTTCATCAGAATGGCTCCTGGAGACAGCACTTTCTCTGTCCGACTCGAATCTGATTTCAGCAGCTTGGCCAACAGCAGCAGATTCGCCTGCCTCCTTGACTAATTCCTCATGATCAGTGTTCAGGTCTAAAGGGGTCATCCCACAGGAGGGGAATATTTCAGAGCAGGTTTTGTCCTTCTGCCCAACTGGCACAATCTCTTCCAGTTCTGTGATGTCTGGCTCCATGATAAAATCCTCCTCTTCCCCCACCTCGTCCACTGTAACGAGTTCTTCCATGTTGGTAGGGTACCAGCTCTCCCCTTCCACCTCACTTCCACTTTCCCAATCTTGTTCCTGTATAAAAACGTTGAATGTTGATCAGAAGATGGCTAACAAAATGACCTTAGCAGTCCAGAGACAGGCCAAAGTGCTCTAACCATGGCCACAGGGAATGCTCTAAACAGAGTGACCGACCAAGTGGTGTTCTAATTTGAACTGGAAAGAATTACTTGGTAATTCAGTAGCACTAAACCTCTCAAGCCCCACACTGCAGGCCATGCATTGCTTAAAGAGTGTTGTGTTTCCCTTGGTGTTTTGAAAAGCACATGGCTATATTCTGAATCCCTTAAATGCTACCTGAATTGAAAAAAGCCCCAAATGCTTCAATTATTAGGTTTAAAGTAACACATTTAACCTATTAAAATATCATAAACAAAATTATTAAAAAAAAACATTTCAACTTATCTGAATTATCTTTTTTGTGGAATGGGCATCAATTTGATAGCCATCTGGGTATAAAGCTATCAAAATTCTGCAAATACTTTCTCCCTCTATGGGCAAAAATGTACATGCATATTTCTCAGTTTTGACACCCACTAGAAACACTTTCTTAATGTTCCCGTAGAGCCCAAAGACTGAGAAAGCAGACCTAGGGGATCAGTTTTCTCCTGTCACAGATACTGATATCTTCCTCATCTGACAGCTTATGACTGGAAAGTTATGAAGCTGGACAGTTTCCAAGGACATATCTTTGTGCCTCAGAAGCAATAAACTGTGTATGTGTTTCGCTCTAATTATATAAAATAATCCATAGCATTACAAATGATGTCTGGGACTTCTGAGCTTATGATCTAGGTTCATTGTGGCCTCTGTTACTTGAAATTCTATTTTGGCAAGATGGTCTCTTAAATCTTACAGTATTTTTAGCACACATTTTCTCAATGATTACAGCCAAGTGTCAGGAGAAAACCTTCTCAAAGTCAAGGTTGCCTATGGGCATGTGTCTGTGCATGTATGTGCATGTGTGTACATGTGTGTTTGAAGGGAAGGAGGATATGAGCCAACTTCATTCAGGGAGAAAAAAATGGAATATTTGAAAATGGCTACTTAGCACCTTGTCACATTTCTAAATGGGGAAAAAGATCTTCACAATATTTTATCCGGCTTTGATACAAATCTGGGTAAACTGGTTATATCTCAGATGAGAGTTACCTTTTCTTTCCTTTCATTGACTGCATCAGAATCTTCTATTTTCATAAATTGGGTGCTTTCTTCCAAAACTTCCTGTTCTTCTTTCCCAAGCTTAGAGGTATAAAGATAGAACAAAATAAATAACATCAACAATGGACAGTGGGTGAGAGGAGAGACAAAAAAGGCAGTATAAATGTGAAATGAAAAACATCTTCAAGTTAAGTCTTCATTAACACATGAGGGGGTAGCACATGTGGACAGAGCAAGGCTAAATCAGGAGTTCTTCATAACCTGGAGTTCATGAATTCTTTTTTAAAAAAATACCTTGGGTTTCTTTTATTTCAGCATAATTATTTTTTATAATGCTATGAATTTTATTTTAAGAATTTAAACACATTATTTTGAGAAAAGGGAGCATAGGTTTTGTAAGAGCACCAAAGAAGTCTATGACAAACATATAAAAAGTTTAAAACTTCTAGCCCATTTTAAGGTATCCTTAGTAGGTCCAGGGTTGTTTAGTGAATTAAGATTCTACAGATGACTTCCTGATTCCAAGAACTATCATATAGCATAGTCAGGGTGACAAAGTGGCAGCCATCCATCTATATCCCACTTGCAAAACATTCTCTTCCCAATAACTATCCCCAGGATAATTACTCTGTACCACCAGTATCTTCTCCTCCTTTCTTCTTCCACTGTTACACATCTTATAGCAGCGATCTATCTCTGGTCTTTCTAATGAAAAATCCAAGCCTAGAGAAGAGGTCATCCTGAATCCCCCCATAACCAAGTCCACAAAATAGCTTCTCAAGATCCCAAGAACATTTTTCCAGGTCTACACATTTTGTCAACCTCTTAAGGGGAAACACTTTTCCAGTAACTCTTAGGTAAGGATATGTTCAGAATAAAAGACTCCAAAGATCATTTTTCAGTTCCCTGAACTGCTCCATCTTGGCACACAAATTAGGCATGGGAAAGAATTGGAGCCTGACTGGTATCCTCCCCTTGATACCTCCAAGCCCAACTTAGATTATGAGAGTCGATTTTTGCCTGAGGTCTTTGCTTCACGTTCCTGACACTTGATTTTGAACTGAACATTATTGGTGAAGAGTAGCTGATATGAAAGAAGCAGTGGAGGGGATTGATAATTACTGGAAGACAATTGCCAGGAGGAATTATTGGAAATGACCTTACATTTCTATATATAGAAATGTACAATGTTTGGATAATAAAATGAGTCAGTGATCTTAGTTCAAGAAAGAAAAATTTTCCCCATGGACATATAACAACAGAAGGGTATATCTTAATCAAAATAAAAAATTAGATAAAAAGCATGGTGGAATAGGATTCTCTACCCAAAAGATTTAATCATATGAAGAAGTCTGTGAATCACAAAGGGAAAGCACAGAAAAGAGTATTTGGTTGTAAAGATCAAGTTAAGAAACACAGAAACAATATTATCATGATACTGTTTTCCAGATAATAAAGACAAAAAGAAAAACTGAAAAATTCTAGAAAAAGATAACAGAATGATAGTCACGGAATGTCAGCAATCCAGATATTACTGATATGTTCTTTTGGGAAAAAACAAATCAGATTTGATAAATTTAATTGTTGATTTGTTTTGATGATAATTTCATTCTTTAAAAGATGGAAGAAGCGATGAAATGAATTACTATTCTGAATTTGATAGTGACCAATAACAAGGAACTGGCTGATGGAAAAATAATGGGAATCTGATATAAAAGTAGTCATGACATTTTAAAGCTCATGATATGGAAGTGTGGAAAATCTGTAGTTTAATGCTCACCCTAAATTCTAGGAGAACAGATTTTTAAAAAAATATCAGAGACATGAGAGATAGGATTCCTTGAGCTACAGATGATTTTGACTCATGAATGATATTAAGAAAGTGATTCCAAGAACAAATTTAAATGATTCTAATGAGGAAAAGGGAAAAGTTATTCAATGAAATTACAAATTAACCATCTGGATTTAAATAGATACATATAGATGATTAAAGCATGGTCCAGTAACCAAGTATAAATACAAATGTATGGTGAAAATTAAATCCAGAATGAGCAGAACCTTGTGATCGATACTAAGCACAACAAAAGAAACTAGTTAGGTTTTAGCAAGGTTATAGCTAAGAAGACCAAAGAGAACAGAAAGAGCTGTTCTTACATTTATGGTCGTGTGAACCTATGATGTGATGGGAATTAGTCACGTATTTGCCATAGGACCTGATTAGAAGTGTTTTCAGACTATAAACATTTCTCTCTTCATGTCTCGAGTCTTTTTCAGGGACAGAAACTGAAACATTTTGAAAGGAACATGGGTAACAAAAGGTACTCGCCTGGAAGTGGAACATAAAACTATTCTCTTGCCAAAAGGGTTAAAATAATAGTCTCATCTCTGTTTATTACTATCCTGGATAAGATATTCTTGATTTTAATAATAATAACAATAATGATATTTAGCATTTATGTAGAGTTTTACATTTTAGAAAGCACTTTACAAGTATTATTTTATGTCACAACAACCCTGGGAGGGTAAGTGTTATTATTATCTTATTTTTCTAGATAGAAAATGAAGTCAGAGAGTGAAGTGACTTGCTCAGGTTCATACAGTGTCTGAGGATATCTCAGTTCTTCCTGACTCCAAGTACATTGTTCTATCCACTGTGCAAACTAGCTTTCAGATGCTTATTTGTAACCTGTTGCTTAAAGGTCTATTGCTAAATATCACTAAGCCAACTTCGGATGCTCCTAAAAGAAACAAAAACTTCTCTGCATGTGCAATAGAAATTATTAAATTACTGGGAAACCTCTAAGATTAAATTTGCATATGTGTAGCTCAGAGCTCATTTTTAGATAGCATAATACTTTTGGGAGGATCCAGCCTCCCAAAAAAGTTTTTTGATCTTTTGCACCAAGATATGAACCCACAATTAACTGACCAATTATGCTTTGGGGATGTGTCAACAGCAAGGCAGTCATAAGCCTAGGATATGTGCTGGTTATGAGTGACTAGAGGACCTTCCAGTTATTGAGGTCTGAGGAGAGCCTGAAGGCAGAGATGAGGATGTTACAGATGATGTCTTCTGAATCCAGATCAGTCTTTTCAAAATAATTCCCTATTTTCCTTTGGGATGGGATGGCACATAGGCAACAGAATGTATGAAGGATCAATTATGTGAACCCCTAAAATCTACAGTCTGTAACCCTATTACAATATCTACTGTATTTTTACAAGGGGTTTCATAATTGATATACATGTATACATATATGTATGTATATATATATATTTAGTATGCAACTATATATGACTCACATGCCTGTTGAAATTTGCCTGAAGCTTTATTATATGATATTATGTAATGTTTGATCTGTCTCTACAAATTTTCCATGTATACTCATTATAGTTTGCAGAGGCTACAGATTTTTTTTTAAGCTTGAGGAGAGTATGTTGGGGCTATCAACCTTCGTCCTTGTGGCAGAGCTGAGAGTTGTATCTGCCTTTCCCCTTCTCCTTCAGATGTTTCTAGTGCTTTGTTGAGGTTTATCTGAGGCTCAGGGTAATTTGCATGGCCCAGCACAAATAACCAAAGAAATGATAAGTACTTAGAAAGGCAAATTGAAAAGGAAATTGAAAAAAGCAAAGTTTTCCTCCCACATCAGAAACTCAGCAGGAGTTACTGACCATTTTAGGGGCACACCTTAAGAAGTAGCATGCCAGTTGGAAGAGCACTTTACTTTGTATTCATAAGGCCTCAGTTTGAAATCTGCCTTCATTTACCAGTGACATGATCTTAGAAAAGTTATTTAAACTTCCTGGAGCTCCTCTGTTTTCTCATCTGTAAGATAAGACAGACCACATGACTTCCTTCTCTGAAACCATGATCTCATGATCCTTGCTGACTCTGAGGCAATGAAGACATATATGGAATTCAGAGATCCAACTCTGGGTGGGGGATCTTTGGTTGAGAGGACAAATCAGCAGGTATTTAGAGATATGGCCAGATGCCTCAGTGGCATCTTTGCCTTTTGTGGTAAAGGTGAGCTTAATGACAAATAAACTGAAAACATGCTAACCAGCTCAGAGACATGTGGACCCCAGCTATCTTTCTGTCAGAGTTATAATATATTCCTAAAGAAAGAAAAATCAATGATTGATGGAAAAAACTGGGGAGGGGGCAGGGAGGAGAGGCAGAGGCATAGGAAAGAAGTAAAACTTTGCATGGAATAAGAGACCAGAAAATACTGCCCTGCTCTCTCCCTGTGAACAAATATGTTAGGATGGAACTAGGATTTCTCTCACAATACCTAAAATCAAAGTTATGCTCAGTTCTGAAGCCCAGGTGACCCAGTTATTATCCATAAAAGATGAATTCAGATCTATTTTATTCCGGTTGAGGGAAGCAGTTCCAAAAACTCTTCAACCCTCTTTTGGCCAATCGACCTATACACAGGAAGGACTGTCTCTTGCAAAAAGTTATGGGAGGGATAAGTGAAGGTCAGGTTAGAAACAAAGTTATTCCTTCCCTAGAGATAGGACATGGATTGGTAAGGAAATATGCAGAAAGCTAACTGAAAGGTATTTTTATTAACTAGCTCTTTCTGAGCACCCACTTTTGGCACAGCCCAGGCCTGTGTATGGTAATTACAAAGGTCCAGAGCTCAGGGGAAATCAGCAGTGGATGCTGTTCCTCCACTTTAGTATGGAGGAGAAAACAGATTCTGAGCTGTCCTGAAGGAGAGTCACCAAAAATCAGCATAGAGGGTCAGAAGAAAGGGCCATTCCCACTGGCTTTGGAGAATGACTCCAAAGTAAGTGAGTGAGAATCAATTGTTTTCTGGTACCAGCTGGCAGAAGCCACCTTCCTGCCTGCTAGCTACTGCCACCCCTGGGCTTGGGAGCTGAGGTACATGAGAGGCCTTGGAGGATCACCTCGATTTTCAGTTCCCCAGAGATGCCTTTCTTGGTGCCATGCATATGTACAGTCCAAAGCCTCCGTGGTTATCAGGCCCATGGATCTATAATCTTATGGAATCTAGAGTGGGGTTCAAGTATGGGAAATGGGAAAATATACAAATTAAAGGGGGGGGAAAACCAATCATCTTCCTTATGTAAAAACTCCTCTGTACCCAGCCCCAGCCTTAGCTGGGCTCAAATCTCAGGCTTCAGGAGAGGTCCGTGGTTAGTCTATAAAGTGTGGAACTTCAAGACTTCCCCTTGACTCATTGTTTGAACTGAAGCTGCGCCACCTCAGCCCTTTGAGAATCTTGGATGAAAGGGGCCAGGTAATTGCCACGTCTTTTGAAAAGAGAAGTAAAACAGAACAAGCAATTAAGCGTGTCTAGGAAAACACACCAAGGCCAGGGGGGTGGACAATCATAATTCTGTGGGAGGCGGCCGCTTCTTTCCCTTACCTGCCTTTTCTGAGGAGCTGGGATGGGTGAGCACTTTGGGGGAGGGAGGGAAGATCTAATCTCACTTGGCAGAGTGTGTGGGTGCCTAACTCCACCCTGTACACAAAGGGCAGCAGATAAACTGCATCAAGCCAACCTGAGGTCCCCCCAGAGCCAAACACCTTTAGGAGCCAGGCTCTCTGGCTCCCCTCCTCTGCAGGGGGTGGGGAGGTGTATTACCTCAATCTCCGCCACTTTGCTCTCTCCTGCATCTGCTTCTTCCTCTGGACTTCTGTCTGATCTGGCAGCTTTATTTTTCTCACTCTGTTTGGCCTTGGCATTCTCTGAAGTCCTGTTGTCTCTGGGATCTAAGACATCCTCCTTCCCTGAGTCTTCACAGTAGACGTGTCTTTCCCTTAATCTAGGCTCTTCTTTTTTTTTGGACTTCAGAGGACTGTCCTGTTGCTGCTTGAGATACCTGTCGGGTTTGAGCTTGGGATCCTTTCGGTAATAGCCATCCTCCCGGCCTTTGTAGCCAGACAAAGAGTGAAGCGTGCTAGGGGAACTGGGCCGGATGTATTTATCTCTGTGTCCTCTCATTCCTTCAATCCGGCTGTCCAAGTCAATTTTGTCCAGTTGCCGTGGATAATGTTTCCGATCGTGAACCCAAGTGTCTGTCCTGTCCCTCTTGTCATCTCCATTTTCCCTCCAATGAGTCAGATCTCGTTCTTCCTCTCGCCTGGCATAGGGGGACTGATCCCAGGAATCCCTCCCATTGCCCCAATCTGCACGGGAAGGACATAGAGGGCTGTGGGAAGAGCTGCAGGAGGTGAAGCTGGTAGTGTGGGACCTTGGGGAGAGGGAGCGGCTCACTGGGCTTCGAGACCTGGGTCTCTCCGGACCGTATCTGTGAAGGAGAAAAGAGTGTGAGCCTGTAAATGAACACAAACACTGCTTCACACAGAGACAAGCCCATACAATCATGAACACTGACCAATGCACTGATACATGCACACCTATTATTAAACATGGAATATATGCATATGTAGTCAGACACAGATTCATATATACACTAGGTATGTGGCTCTTGGCAACTAACATCTCTGGGTCTCACTTCTCTCAGCTGTAAAATGAGGCAATTGGAATTAATCACCTCTGTGGTCTCTTCCAGTTCTAAATCCATCCTATTTGAATATGTGTGTATGTAGTATGTATAAGTGTGCATATATACACATATAATATATAGATAGGTACATATACATAGTGTATAATATATAAAATAATAAAGTATTATACACAAGTGTGTATATATAGGAATTTATGTGTGTATGCATAATATATATAAGTATATATGTGTATGCACATGTGATTTATATATTGGCCACATTATCTGTTTATATAATTTATATGATTACATATCCTTATTAGTTGTGCATGCATTTTACACCTATGTATATATATATATATATATATACACGTTGTATATAGAATTTATGTGTGTTTGTAATATACATGTATGTGTGTATGGACATATAATTTATATATTAGCTACATGTACCTATTTGATTTATGTGATTATATATTCTCATTTGGTGAGCATGCATGCATACATATACTTGTATATATATATATGAATCCATATATGTGCATAATATACATATAAGTATATATATGCATCTATAATTTTTATATTTCATTTATTATTTATTTTCTGACCACATGTATCTATTCATATTATTTATATATTCTTATTTGGTGTACCTTCACACACATGTGTTTGTGTGTATGTGTATATAAATGTATATATATATACACCAAAAGAGAGAAAAGCAATTAAATCTAATTGCCTCATTTTACAGGTGAGAAAACTAAGGCCCAAAGAGGTTCATACAGCTAATAAAGGATATAAAATTTGGTCTCTCTGATTCAAAGACCAGAGCTATCCAGTGCACCATACTGCCTCCCACACAACAAGGATATGCATTTATAGATATGCACAAATGCATATATACAATTATGTACAGAAACTAAAAAGCACACATATAAACATGGTCCTACACAAATACTTGATGATTAAATTAGACATTCTAACTATGTATCGATTGTAGCACTTAGATTATAGGTCTTATCAAGAAGCAGGCCTGCCTTTTCTTATCATACAATTGGATATGGCTCACAAAGACCATAGTTATGTTAACAGCCATCAGATCTCATATGTATCATGAGGGTTACCTGCCTGAACCAGTAGAAAGCCTGAGATTTAGAAACACAAGAGAGATTAGGGACGCTAAAGAGATCCATGTTATTCTGAGCATGACAAACAAACCACATTACATCAGGTCTCTCAATGCTGTTGCTGCCATTTTAATATTATAGTATGTTTATATCTGTGGTAAATTTTAATCCTGGCTTGACATATTGGCTTAAGGCAAACAGAATTAAAAAGATAAAATCTGTTGGGGGGAAAAAGTAATTCATTCCAAAGCCCAGCATGGATGTTTCCTGGATGACTCTTTCTGTTTTGTGTTCTCTACCTTCCCGTCCATTTGCATAAATAATTGAGTGTAGATTGTAGGCAGAAACCACTGGAACAAAAAAGCTTCTGAAGCTTTAAATGAAAATAGTCATGGTCCAAAAAGTCATATTAATAAGAAGTTCCTACCATTTCTTCCTACCAATGTTTTTGCATACAAAAATGACCGCAACTTTCCTATTTTCTTAGAGACTAAATTCATGCAAAGATCAGTCCTGAACTTAAAACGATCCTTTCATCAGATAACCAGAATGTTAATTCTAAAGGTGAGTACAATATATCAATATGCTGCCATTGAGAAACCTAAGGGTAAAATTGATACTGGGATGCATTTGTTCCTGGATGACAGAATATTATTTGGGGCATATTCTACTCTAACCATCAGTTAGCTGGGTGGCAGTAGCATAGCAAAAGGCTTCTTTCTAAAATCTTCAGAGGTATGACATGGAATTAAATGCTTACTAATAAAAGGAAAGTTTAGGAGAAGAAAACTTGCTCACATTTTTTTCTGCAGTGCACATGAAGGGATGTATTCCTACAAAAGTTACTGGGAAGAGGTCAAATAAGCTCCAGGATCTTAGTCAGATAATTGAATGACATCAGGACCAAAAGCCAACTCCTGAAGGGACTTGGAGAATGATCTATCTTAGAATTAGCTTATTTTCAATAAAATGTAGAACTGGCCAGAAGAGGAATGAATTGTTTAAATAATATTCTTACATTAGCAGTCCTTGGACTTACTTGTAGTTATTATTCATGAATTAACTTTCCCCTTGAAAATAAATTGTGCAAGCTGCATTTTGACCTAAGCTTATCTGGATCTTGGAGCTTTTAATACATGTTACTATAGCAGCCGTTTCAAGGTAAGGGATAATTGATAGAGCGTAGAGCATCAAATTCCAAATTGGGTTATATCTTTTATTAGGTAGGCCATGAGAGCAGATGGGAAGGATAATCTTCCTAGGCCCCAAAACAGTATTTATAAAACCCTGACTGACTAGCCATGATAAAAATGTTTTAGGGATCCTTTCCATGAACCAGTTTTCTCATGTTGGATGGGTGAGAAGGTAACAACAAGAACTCAACTTGATTTATAGTCAGGATATTCATTGCCTGGCTCAACTTCCCTTATGATGTAAAAATGTGTGAATTTTATAGACTGCTCAGAATTTGCTTTACACATGGCTCAATTCTGTTCCACAGATCCCCTGGCCAGATATGTCTTACCTGTCTGCTTCCCGGAATAAATCACGCTCCCTCTGAGAGTGGATGTCCTGGATGATGGCTGCAACATTTTTCCCAGGTTTCTAGGCAAAAATAATAATAATAATAATAATTATAATAATAAACCAACTTTAAATCAGTCTTGGCAATATCAGAATACAGGATGAAGTCATTCCCTGAAGATACTAAGAGAAAATACTCTGTACTTAAGAGAGGGAATGAAACGAAACCAAAGTAACATTTTCAAAGGCTACTGATAAGTGAACATATTAGAGCTAATATTAGCATTATCTACCAAGACAGAAAACAAAGCAGCACTAATACCACTATTGGGCTTATTAAATCCCAAAAGAGATTTAAAGACTAAGGGAAAGAACCTTCAGATACAAAATTACTTATGAAAGCACTTTTTTGTTTATTATGGTTTTTCAATAAACCAGAAAATAAGAAGGTACCCATCAGTTAGGGAACAGCTAAATAAATTGTATCATTTGAATATTATGGAGTAATATTTTTCTATAAGAAATCACAAAAGGGATGAATTCCAAGAAACATGAGAAGACATGTATGAATTGACACAGAAGGAAATGATCAGGAGAATAATTTGTACATTAACCACAATCCTGTAAAGAAAAACAATTTTCAAAGATTTAAGAAATCTGATTAATATACTGACAAAATATGATTCTGAGGACTGATTATGAAGCATTCTATCTACCTCCTGACAGAAAGAAGAAAGAATCAAGGTACAGAATGAGACATTTTTTTCAGACATATATCTATTTATTTTGCTGATTTGGCTTATTTGTCACAAGAGCAGTTTATTTGTATTGGGGAGAAAATATATAAGAGGAAGAATATTATTGATATGTCCCCCCAAAATATAAAAATAAAACAAAAGATGGTTATTAAAGCATTTAAGTGATTTCTTTTAATTAAAAAAGAAAATTTAATTTAAAAAAGGATATAACAGTAGAAAGTTAAGGGGGAGACAAGTAGGAGAGCTTTGAAATAAACTGAAATCATTATGTGTTTTAAAAGGCAAGCTTTAATTAATAGAACTTTATCTCAGATATAATCTTTTTCTTTTTATTGTATATTGTATACAGAAATGTTTATGTTAGTGGAGTTTGTCAATTTCAGGAAATGAAACATAAAAATTATTTTAAAAAATAAAATAAAGGCAGAATCTTAGGATTTGCTATTTGGAAATATGTTTATATTATTTCCTTGGTTACAGAATGTTAGATATAGTAGAGACTTTAGGGATCATCTGATTTAATCCTCATTTATGTTGTAGATTATGTAAATGGGACTCAGAGAGAATTGATTTTGCCCAAATTTACATAATTAGTTAGATTGGACCTAAAACTCAGATTTCTTGATATTCAAATTCTGGCCTTTTTTCACTAATGCTCAAAAGGCATAAAAATTAATGTTCTCAAAAAAATAATTCTAAGAAATACAGTCTTCTGATCATGAGAGATCATGATATAATGACATAAGCTCTTTTTCATAGACAGTCAAGCTCTTTTTAGAGAGAGCTCCCAGGACTAATCTTGATGTTAACCTCATGTGACTTCCCTATCCTCCACTTTTTTCCACAACTTGTCTCCCTTTTTCATTTTCTCCTTTAGCTCTTTCTTTATCTAATTCAACTCTCTGTTTATGAGTGAGGAAGAGAAAGGTGGGAAGGAAAGAAATAAAAGTTTTATGTAGTGCTTACTATGTGCTGTATACTATGCTAAGCATTTTTTTAACCAACATCTCATTTGATCCCTTCAACAACACTGTGGACTAGATGCTATTGTTATGCACTTTTCATAGTTGAGGAAAATGAGGCAAACAGATTAAATGACTTGCCAAGATTTCCCAGCTGGTTAGATTGAAACTAGAAAAATTAGTCTCTGTCCCTTGATGTTCAAGCCCTTGATTTTTCCACTAATTGTTAAAAGCTCCCCCACCAAAAAAAGGTTGCAAAAAAGTCTCCCAAATAAGAAATCAATTTGACTCTGCCAGAATTTTTGCTGCTTACCAAAAACAGTTCCATCTTTCCACTGCAAGTTCTTTCTACTATTCCAAGGAAGAGGTTGAGAGCTGGCAATTGGGTCAGTACTCAGAGAAAACAGGAGAAGGCAGAAGGAAAGTGAAGAAAAAGTTGAAGTGATCAAGAAGGGAGAATGGGTTAGGACTGCCTCCAAGCTTCAACCATATTGGGACCAGTATCATCTTTTCACTAGCTTAAACTCAACTCCTTTTTGCCCTTCAGAGTAGGAGCTTGATAAATGCTTATTCCCTCCCCCTTCTTCATTGAGAAGGTCCCTAAGTGTGTAGCTGGCCTTACTTACAGAGGGAACTTTAATCTTTCCCCACTGTTTACAGCATCCTCTAGTGGCTGTCTGAAAATCTCAAGTACTGACAAGGGCCCAGCAATTTCCCAGAAAAAGATTCCCCAGATCCCCAGGGTCAAAGAATTCTGTTTGGTGATACCCTCCTGGACTAGAAGATGATTTTCTTGGATTAAAAAAAAATCCTTTTTTCTGTTCTCAAAAAAAGGATAGTTTTCTCAATCATTAAACTCAAAAGCCATGATGATATTTGGGTGAGATTGAATGGGGAAAAAGAATAGACTTGATAGCTACTTTCCTGAGTTAATGAAAGCTGAATAAGATAAAATGCCTGTTTAATTTCTTCCTCCTTCCTGGGGGTGAACTGTCAATAGAAATGTTTTAATTTTTTTCTTTTCAAAGACAGGATAGTATATAGTTGAAAAAAAATGAGTTGAAAGCAAGAAATCTGATCCCAAATGAACTCTTCCTAGTCATGAGATCCTATACAAATCACTTCAGTTTTTAAAGTCTCAGTTTCCTTCCCCTATAAAAGAAGATAATAATACCTTCTTTGGGGTCATGATGAACATACAAAGAAATGATGAAGGTAAAAATACCTTAAGATAAACAAGTGATAAGATATGTTAGTAATTTTTCCTAAAGGGGAAGTTGAGGCTGGTGGATCGTTTGAGTTCAGAAATTCTGAATTGCAATAGGGCTGAAGCTATCAGGTGTTTGCATTAAACCCAGCACAATTATGGTGAGCCCCTGGGACCTGAAGGTTACTAGGTTGCCTAAAAGGTAAAAACAAGATAAGGTGAGAAACTGAGTGTGCCAAAACTTCCCTGCCAATCAGTATTAGGACCTAGCCAGAGAGTGCCTCTGGCACTGCCAGCCTGGCTGACCTGTGGAGATCTGAATTGAAAAAATACCACATACAATCAAATAAATGTGACATGGTAGAGGTAAAAGAAATGAATGGGATAAGAGATTATACTACAGATCATATGGATTACAAGAACAATTAGATAAAGGGTTTAGTAAACATATCACAAATGTTGTCCTGAAGCATGAAGAAGAAATGAGGCACTGAGACTATCTGTATTTTATTGGGATTAATTTTCTGCCAAAAGCTGAGCAGTTCATAATTTTAAATTTGCCTTATCATTTTAGTTTTTTTTAAAAAATAAAAAGAAAATAAGCAGGGAAATTGTTAGTCTGGACTTAATAGGAGATAGAAACTATTTGTTGAAGTATAAATAATGAAATCTTTGGGGACAAGTGACCACTTCCTCTTAGAACTTGGGATAGAGGAAGAGAAAGCCAAATATAGGCATGTTAGATTTTGGGAAAATGGATTGCAAAGATTTTTAGAGAAAGGACAGATAGAATGCAATAAGCCTAAAATAGGTGGCAGCTAAGTGGTGTAGTGGACAGAGCACTATCAGAAAGATTCAGCTTCCTGAGTTTAGACCTGACCGGAGACACTTAGTAGGTGTGTATGCATGATCTCGGACAAGTCAAGTGATGGTTTTGACTCAGTTTTCCTATCTTTAAAATGAATCGGAGAAGGAAATGGCAAACTACTCTAATATCTTTCCCAAGAAAACTCCAAGTGGGTCACAAAGAGACTGACAGGACTGAAAACTACCTGAATAACAATGACTTAAAATACTTCAAAGCAAATAAATTCAAGAGAGATTGAAACTTATCAAGAAGAAATTATGAAGAAAAGAAAGAAAAAATTTTGAAGTGGCTTCTTAAGGAGCTCATCAATCACCTCAGATTTTTCAAAAGAAGGAAATATAGAGAGTTAAGGATAATTATAAAAGAGGAATATGGTCCTCCAATAGATCCTTAAAATTCAGAATGAACTCATAATCAAATGAGACTAGTAGTGATTGCTAAGGAAAGTAAAAAAGGGTTTTAAAACCTGTGGTGGGGGTAAGAAGAAAATTAAAGCATGGATCCAGTCATTCATGAAGAATGAAACTATGATTATCAATAGTTTGATAACTACTAAACTCAACTCACATTCTCTCTGTCTGTTTGTCTCTCTTTTTCTCCTGCCCCCACATTCCAGGAGAATTATCTGTAGACTGAGAAACATAGAAGAAACATTTTATTTGAAAACTATGATAAATTAAGAGAAAAGACAAATACAAAGTATCTTCAATGGGTTTAAGTCACCAGTCCCAAAAGAATTTAGATCCTAGATATTTGTGATTATTAAGATGCTGCTGGTAATATGTCAAAGAACTTGGAGAACCATAGATATCCTTGAATAGAAAAAAAGCTACTTTTGTAGACTAGTAAGCTTGTCCTTAATTTCTGGAGAAATTCTAGAATTTATTATTAAATAGGTGGTTTATAGTATTTCAAAAAAGAATAGAGATCAACAAAATGGTTTCAACAAGAAGAGATCATGCCAGATCATTTCTAATTTTGATGGAATTATGAGGTGAAGAGAATTCTGAGGATATAGTATATTTATATTTCAGCAAAGCATGTGACAAAAATCGATCAATATATTTTTGGACAAGAAAGGGAGGTGTGTAGGATGGCCTATGAGGAGATGGGTTAAATAATAGATTCAGACCTAGGGGAATGTTCGCAACCAAAAAATAGTCACCAATGATGTCATGTCAACTTGGAGAGATGTCTTTAGTTGAATACTAATGAAATATCTTAGAGTGCTGTTCAATATTTTAATTAATAAATTAGATAAAGGCAAAATGGCATTCTTGTCAAATATGCAGGTAAGATAGAGTTGGGAGGGAGAGCTAACAAAATAAGTGAGAGTCAGGATATTTTGAAAAGTTAGAACAATGGGCTTAATCTAATAATATAGAATTTATAGGGATAAGTGGGAAGTTGTATCCTGAGGTTCAAAAAATTAATTTCAGAAGTACAGGATGGGGAAGGTGTGGCTAGAAAACATTTCCTGTGAAAAATATGAAGGTTTTCATAGAGTATAAGCTTAATAGAAATCAACAGTGTGATATGGTAACTGAAAAATCAATTGCTACATTAGATTTCATTGAGGAAGTTGATACCTCCACTGTTTTCTGCTCTGGTTACACCCAATAGGAACCCTATGTTCCAGTCTGGGAGTCAAATTTTAGGCTGTTGACAAGCCAGAGTATATCCAGAAGAGAACAGTCAGAATGATGAAACGATTACAGATCATGACAGATGTGAATCACTTAACAGTACTGGGATGTTTAGCCTGGAGAAGACCAAGGTCAAAAGATACCTGTCTTCAAATATATTGAATGACTGTCATGTGGAAAAAATTAATCTTGGTTTGCTTGACTTCAAGGACAGAATTAGGACAAAGATATAGAAGTTTCTTGATTTTTCAGCTTGTTGGATGTGAGGAAAAACTTCCTAACAGAACTTTCCAAAGATAGAATGGGGGAAAGGGCACGTAGGATAGGAATGAGTTTCCCTATTTCCATACTGTAGATTTCCATATTGAATTTAGAGAATAACTTGTCAGAGAAGATATCAAAGTAATTGTTGGACTTGAAAGTCTCTGAGATTCATTCCATCTTTGAGGTTGCATTGAAGTAATTATTTGTCCTCCAAAGCCTTCCTTAACTTCTTATATAGCTAAAGCATGGCCAGGAGAAATCTGACAGAGAGGAGAGACTTTTGAGGAAAGAGAGAATCATAAGCACTGTTTGACCTTTATTTTATGACCCAGGGAATGCTGAATCTCTTAATCATGTTGCTAAAGGTCAAAAAAGACAGATGATTTTGAAGCTCTTCCTGGCCCAGGGAACAAGAAGATGTTATACTTACCAGCTACATGAAACAAAGCTATACAATATAAAACTATAAGCACTATTTCATATGTGCTTATTCTAAGACAAAATAGAGAGAGATTCATGTGGTTTCAAGACCTTGGCAGAATAATCCCTCAAAGGATACAGGCTCTAAGGAAATGCAAATAGATAAAGTTTGAAATGCTTGGAGGCTTAATCCCCATACTAGGTCATCGAGGTCTTAGGCCCAGTCCTGGCTCTAACCATCTGGCCCTGTTACCTGGGATAGACTGTATAACCCTTACTTTATCCACATACAGAATGAAGATAAATATCTTATAGCTACCTATGATCTGGAGACCCAGGAGGGCCGTACTTGCAAAAAGCTGGGGAGGTATTGTTGCAAGGCTCCAAGGTGCTTTGCATGATTTACAAAAGCTACACAAATGCCATTTATTATTACTAAGGCCATAGGGTAGCACAGAGCACCTCAGAAATGGATGCTCTCATAATCTTCTCATTCTTTCTATTGCTGTTTTCATATCTCTGCATTTAATTTATACTGCTTCCCTTCCTGGAATGCTCTCATCTTCTAAGCCACCCAATCAAATCTTCCCCAGATTTCCAGGCCCTGCTCAAATCCCTCCCCTTTCATGAAACTTTCCCATCCTACTTTAAGCCACTGTGATTCTTCCCTTCTCTGAACTCAGAATAGTCTTACTGGTTAAATCCTCCTAGATTTCTGTCTTATCTCTCCAGTTTTACTGTAAGCTACTAAGAATTTTTTATACCTATTTATTTGTTTGTTGTGGATTTTTTTCAATTAACAAGTATCATTTATTCTCTTCTTTCTCCCCACCTAGCCATGGGGAAAAAAACAACAACAAAAACAAAACCCTTGTAACAAATATGCATAGTCATACAAAATAAATTCCCACACTGACCTTGCCCAAGAATGTATGACTCATTTTGTATCTCATGTCATAGAGGCAACAAGGTGGCACAGTAGATAAAATCCTAATTTTAGAGATAGAAAGGTCAGACTTCAAAACCTACTTGGATTCTCACTATCGGGTGGCCTTATATAAGTCAATGAACCTTTTAGCTTTACTTTCCTATCTGTAAAATGGGCATGATAATGACATCTTATAGTGTTAGATTAATTAGAAAATGCTATAATCTTCAGAACTATAGCTTCTGGTTCTTTTGTGCCCCATTCACACTATTATAATAATAGTTAGCAGTTACAGAGTGTTTACTCTGTACCAGGCACTGTGCTAACTAAGCACATAACAATTATATAATGATGTTGATGATGAAATCATAATAACTGATATTATATAGCACTTACCATGTATTGGATTAAGTGCTTTATAAATCTTATCTCATTTGATCCTCATAACAATCCTGGGAGACAGGTGCTACTATTATTCCCATTTCACAGATGATAAAATTGAGGGAGAGAGATTAAATTACATTGTTAAGGTCACACAGCTAGTAAATGACAGAGGTTAAATTTGAACTTAGATCTTTTTGATTCCAAATCCATCTCTATCTTCTATGCCATGAAGTTCTGCACACTGGGCTCAGTATCTGTATGAACTCAGGAAAATCATTTCCCCTTCTTAAGACTGCTTCTTCTCCTGAAAAAATTGTAGAAGGCAAGGGAGGATTTTAAGAGGATGCCCCTCTTAGTTATCACATTCTGGAATTCTCTCTCAATGATTCTAATTGTAGATGACCTACTAGATCATCAGATGTTTTCCAAGAATTTCTCAACTATCCTGGCTTAGAAAAGGGGAAGATGTGCTAAAAGTTTGCCTAGAATCCCTAGCTCCCAACCCTTGCCAAAAGAGCATCTTTCTCCATTGCCCTAGCTTTGATGAGTCTGTGCTCTGCAAAGCAAGTCATTTAATCCTCAGTTTTCTGTTCTGATAAATGAATGGAGAAGGAATTGACAAACCACTCCAATATTTTTGCTAAGAAAACCCTAAATGGAATCATGAAGAGTCCAATATGACTGAACAACAATAGCACTTCTGTTGTTCCTCAGAGCTTCTTTGTAGTAGACAAAAGGTTCTGGATATCCATAGATCCTTATACTTAAAAGCAGTTGCTCAATAAGTGCTTATAGTTACTATATGTACCTGGAACTGCACTTATGTATCTGGAACTGAGCTAACTAAGCACATCACAATTATATAATGATGATGATGATCAGCTTTCTGAATTGTTGAATATCCTGGTCCTATTCTACGTAACTTTAATTTCATGTTATTCCTCCATAGAGCAAGGAAACACACTTCAGAATACCTTTTATCGTCTCTATCCCTCTTTCTCACATTCATTGAATGCATTTGTTGGGTTTCTTGTATTTCATCTTAGGCTAGGTACTGGGAGTGGGACAGAGAATGGAGAAGACCATGCTTCCTGACCTCAAAGATTTTATCATCTCAGAGAAGATATAATACATATTTGTGAATAATTATAGTACATGTAAAATATGAGAAGTCAACCAACAATTAATGAACAAGCACTTAGTAGGGGCCCTTTTTATGGCAAATACCATTCCAAGTTCAGGAGATGCAAAGGTAAAAATGAAACACTCTGCCCTCAAGGAGCTTACATTCTATAAGAAGAGACAATATGTATACACATAAATAGATATAAAATATATATACATACAATACATTTAAAAAATGATTTTTGGAGGTGGTCCTAGCAGTTGGAATTAGCAGAAGTCTCAGGTAGGGGGAGGTATTTCAACAGAATTTAGTTTTGGAAAATACTAGGAATTTCAAGAGAAGAGGAGATATTGTACTTCAAACATAGGGGTAAGGAGAGAGGGAAATAAGCATCCTATGCAAAAGCAGGAAGATGGGAAATGGGATGTTATATATGGGAAGTAGCAAGGCTAATATAGCTGGACCACACAGTATGGAAAGGAAAGTAATATATAACAATTCTGAAAAGGTAGGACTGGATATGTGATTAGGATAATTGGTTATGGCTGTGTTGTGAAAGATATTCAACACCAAATAGAGGAATTTGATCTTAGATGAAATGGGGAACCAATAGAGTTTAGTGATCAGAGGAGTGACATAGTCATCCCTGTGCTTTAAGGATATTATTTTGCCAGCTATGCAGAGGATTAGTTGGAGAGAGAGAAACTTGATTATTTCTCATCCTCTCTCCTTTCCTTCTTGAAGTCATTGGCTAAGAGAACAGATAAACAATAGAAAAATGAAACCAAAACCCAATTGCTTTTAGATAGTCTTGGTGAAAAAGGATTTCCCCTTATAGGGCCATTCTAAGTTATTTATAGGGTCCTTTGAAATGGTAGGATGCAAAAACATGTGCAAATGAAGAACATGATCATTTTTACTGACTCCCAGAAAAAGGTCTTGGATAACATCTCTAAAGACCTGCTTGTCTATAATGAGTTATCAGCAAGGGCTACACTTGACCTGTCAGATAGAGGGTCTGAGTTTTTTGGGGAAATTTTTACGAAAGCATGATCCTGAGGTCTCACCCAGGAAGTAGTGCCTAAAGACTTTGTATTTTGATGATGATAACTGTGGTTATTAGTGCTAATTAGAATTCCAGTGGGAATTCAGTAGGGAAATTAAATTCCAGTCTCTGGGTTAGATCTCAAGAGAATAGGATCTTCTGCCAAGTTTGGCTAAATAGAAAAGATCTTTCCTTATCTGAAATGAATAAAAAAGTTTTCTTTAATCAGAGGAATATCCAGGGGTCTGCTTAAAAGAAAACTGCTGGCAAAGGAATTTTGTATCTAATATTGGAAAATGGTTGATCCATTGCTTAACTTGAAAATGTAGATAGGTCAGCATGCTGGCACCTAGACAGACAAATATGTCATTGCCTTTTGCCTTTAACCCCTCCGACAGATCTGAAAATCTGCAGCTGGGGTGTCCTGGATGCACCTCTGAGATGCAAAAATCTCTCTTTCACTCTGATAAAGTCATTGAAGCTAAGTAATATCTCTGGGGCCAGTGACAGTGACAGTGACAGGCAAGGAAGGCCAGACAGGAAGATGGAAGAGAAAGGGAGTAGAAGCCTAAGAAAAGAAAGTGTAGGGGGGAAAAAGGAGAGAAAAAAAAAAGAAAGAAGCATATTTGGTAGCAAAGAATGACACTGAGTGGATTTCCTCAGCAAAGGTATGGTAATAGTACAAAAAGCAAGAACCCTCTACTTCTTTCTTTACCTTTAATTGCAGTTCTTTGTACCTCTTGGACATCCGAATGAGCAACTTCTCACCATTAATCACAGCAGACTTCTCTTGGTAATATTGGACCATTGCCTGGGCAGCTTCAGTGTAAGCCATTTCCAGAAAAGCCTATATCAAAGAAAAACAAAGATACTTATTTCACTCATGTCTTAGCACTCTTTATTTGTTATTAGGAAGATCAATCGTGGCCCCCAACCAAGGGGATTTCACTACTGTGGAATCAAAAGCACCTTGTTTTAAGATAGCCATAAGATAGACATACATAAGATAGTTAAGTAAAATCTTTACTTACTTGAGTTCCATAGAGGAAAGAGCCCTGCATTGGAATCAAGGAATATAGGTTTGACTCCCATCTTTGGTACTTACAATCTGGATCTCACTTTACTCTCTTGCAATGTGAAGCTGGATTACATGACTTTTAAGGTCCCTTCTAGCATAAAATACTTGTGCCTTTATACTAGCTGTTTCCCATGCTTGGAAAGCTCTTCTTCTTCAACTCTAACTCTTAGCTTCCTGGGCTTCCTTTAAGATTCAACTCAAAGCTCATTTTCTGTAGCTGACTTTTCCCAGGCTCCCCACTTCCACCCCCAGTAACTTACACTTTGAGATTACCTTCCATCTACTCTGCCTATATCTTGGATGTATCCACTTAAACATGATATGCTAGAGAAAGCACTGCACTTTTTCAAGGAAATAATCCTGCCTGTGATACTTATAATAGCATCATAGGTTTAGAGCTAAAAAGAATATAGAAACTACCCAGCCCAAACACTCAATTTATAAAGAAATTGTATGTATAACTATTTTGGGCAACATAATAAAAAAAAGTGGTTCTCCTATGATCAAGCCTATCAATATTTTTTCCTGATCATCTGCTTTATGCTAAGCACTAAATATTTCATATTATTAGTGATGATGATGCCAGATGTAAGTGTCTAGAGATATAATTATAAGCCAATATTATCTGAATCCTGAATCCTGTGGATGTAGAAATCATAGAATTTTAAAATGTTATACCTGGAAGGATCTTGGAAATAATGCTGTATAATCTCTTCTTTTGACTAATGAGAAAGCTTAGCACCAGAGAAGGAAAATGACTACCCTACCAAAATCACAAATGAGAAAAATCACAAATGAGATAGTAATCCACTTCCTGGATTTATAACCTTTTTCTGAGGCAATTGGGATTAAGTGACTTGCCCAGGGCACATAGCTAGGAAGTATTAAATGTCTGAGACCAGATTTGAACTCAACTGGTGCTCTATTCACTGTACCACCTAGCTGTTCTAGAACTCATTTCTTCTGAATTCAAGCTTGAAATGCACTTGCCTAAAGTTATATAGCACATGCAAAGCCTGGAGGTGTGTTTCTTCTGTAACAAGAAGAAAGAAAACTATTTTGATGACCAACCTCCCATTTTCTTCTCTCTTTAACTCCTCTAACAAAATATTATGGGTGTGCGGGGGTAAGGATAAAAACATTTCTTATGAGAATCTGTTTAACTGGTGTTTCTGATTGATCGTTTGCCCAGTTTAACTTGTTTTTTTATGCCAACAATTAAAAAAGAATAAACTAAATTGAATGCCATACACTCAATCCTACTTTCCATTTTGGTTGAGTAGAAAAAGGCATGGGTGACTAGGAAGCTCCAAAAGTGAGTGCCCTATCTAAGCTCAAATCTTTCTCATACCTTTGAGTTGAATATTTTGTAATAAATTCAGGGGGAATTTTACATGAAATCCTTAAAAAAATTTAAATTTCTTATTAGCTATCTTCTCTATTCTAACTCAGCCCAATAGACTAAAAAGGATTACATAATTAGGTACCATAGGTTGGATTCTTAGCCTTGCCATCCAACTTTCTACGTAATTTTTCTATGTAAATCCTCTAGAAGTGGTTATATACTTTAGGATGAGCAAAATAAATGGAGGAAAACTTGTGACTAAGCTGCCAAGTTTTATGAGGAATTGTGATGAGGAAAAAGAATCATGGCCAATTAGGAATCATCTTAGAGAAAAGACTTTTTCTTATGTACCTTGGTTCAAAGTTAAAAGCACAAAATTTTTGATTCCTATAAGAGAATTAATAGTCCTTTTCATCTTTGGAAATGGGGCTAAAAATACTAATTCCCCAGAATATTAGACATTAATATAAGCTCATTCACTGGTTCTGCTTCTCCTGAGTAAGGAGGAATAGTAATATATCCTTTAATAATTTCATACTCATCCCTGTGCTGGCTTGAGGCTTTTAGAAGAGTTAGGTGACAGAGAAAG
Organism: Sminthopsis crassicaudata; assembly: GCF_048593235.1. Classification (NCBI taxonomy): domain Eukaryota; kingdom Metazoa; phylum Chordata; class Mammalia; order Dasyuromorphia; family Dasyuridae; genus Sminthopsis; species Sminthopsis crassicaudata. The sequence continues at coordinate 586,279,777 of NC_133618.1, read as the reverse complement.
GAAAGTTGAAAGCTGTCATAAAGGACTAATTGATAAAAACCTATTCTCAGCCAGCTCTAAATTCAGTCTAACACATTCAAGGAGTTGATATGGAATGTAGTATTAGCTCTGTGTATGGGGCTTCTAGGGCCAAGGTCATGGTCTTTATTTTCATTATGGGTTTATTAGCATTCCTCTATTCACCAGTCACAAATTCTACCTTTGGCTCCAGTCACTGGAGACTCAGTAAAAAGAGAGAGAGAGAGAGAGAGAGAGAGAGAGAGAGAGAGAGAGAGAACAGCATAAAGAAATGTAAATTATGCTGCAAATAAAAATCTCAACTACTAGAGGTTAACTTTAAGTGAATTATCAACTGGGAGTGGTCAGCTCCATATATGAGGGGCAGTACTTTTTAGGTAATGACATTCTTATCGACATACAATTCATGCAACTTTTTCTATTATTATAGCAGATTTCATATATTCTAATACAAAAAGCACAGACCATAGCTGAAAGGAAAAGGAAAGAAAAACATACCTGATTGGTGGACTTCATGAGAATATAATTGGTTACTTTTCCAAAGGGTAAACCCAAATTAATGACATCATTCTCAGTGCAGCTTCCTTCAGGGAGATTGCAGATGTGTACCACTCGGCCAGCTGTGGTTTTCCGCTGTGAAAACTGATGGGAACAAACAGCAGTGCTGGTCTTGAAAATATACCTCATTCACTCATTCAGTCATTCATTCTTTCATTCAGTCAACAAACAATGAAATTCCTGTCATTTACACAGCCCTAAGGAGCATGTAGACTAGCAGAAGATGCAATAAATAAACAAATAAATAAATAAATAAATTCAAAACAAATTACAGGTGTACAGAGCATAAACACATCATTATGAAAGCTCTGAGAAAGGGAAAGAATCACTTTTGATTTTAAATATCAGTGAAAGCTTCATGGAACAGGGAAATTTGATCTAAACCTCTCTCAGGACTAAAGACCTACCAGATCAAGTAGCATAGTAAATCATATATATTTTGTGTGCAGTGAATAAATAATGAAAAGGAATACTTTCAAAATGAGCCCTTACCTGGACATTAGAATAGAACCTCTCATGCTAACAAATTCCAGTAAATTGAATTCAATAAACACTTAGTAAATACTTACGGGGCAAGATACTATTCTGGATACTAGGGATAAAAAGGCAATAAACTACAAAAGCCCTGCCTATCCTTAAGCACTTTACATTCTATTAAGAGAATGTATTACTTATATACATGCATTAAAGTATAATACAAAGTTTTATGTGTTTGGTACTAAGGAGAGAGCTAGATAAAGTGTTTATAAAAATTTGAGCAGAAAATACTTTTACACTTGGGAATTAGAGAAACTTTCACAGATGAGTTAGCACCTAAATGGTGCCTTTAAAGCAAGGAGTTATAAAAAACAAAGATAAGAAAGGTGTACGTTCCTGGCAATGATACATGAAGCATGGAAATGGGAGGTGCCATTTGAGTTCAAGGAAATACCAGTAGTCCAATTTTGTGTGGAACAAAGAATAATGTCCAGTTTGGCTTCAAGGGGAGCAATGTAAAATGAGGCTAGAAAGATAGATTGCAGATTGCCTTAAATGTTAGGCTAAAGCATTTGTATTTTATCTTCTAGACAATAGGGAGCCAAGTGAAGTATTTTAAGGGAGAGGGTTGACTTTTCTTAGACCGTATAAAGGTCTAAGGTGCAAGATTGCACCTATGCAATGGAAAGACTGAAGAGTTGGAGAATCTGGAGCAGGGACACTAATTAGAAGATTCTTATAATACTCCAGATGGGAGAAAATAAGAGACTGAACCATATTGATAACAGCAGTTATGGGAGAAAGGGATGAATGTAAGAGATCATAACCCTGGGAGGTAGGCAATATTATTTTCACCATTTTACAGATGAGGAAGCTGAGGCAGAACAAGCAGTAAGTGACTTTCTCAGGGTCACAAAGCTAATAAGTGTCTAGGATAAGATTTTAACTTGGATCTTTCTGAGTCCAAGTCTAGCATTTTATATATTGTACTACCTTGTTTCCCTTTACAGAATACTCAAAAGTCTTTAACTAGAGTAATAACAATAGCTGATATTTATATAGTACATTAAAATTTGCAAATCTCACTTGAACCTCACAACAATCCTTAAAGATAGATGCTACAAATACTATCCATATTTTAGAGTTGAGGAAACAGAAGGCCTTGAGGTTGCCTTGCCTGTGGTCACACAACTGGTAAGGACAACAATATAAGAAATACAGTTTGATTTCTGGTTTTCCTGATTCCATGTCCAACATGTTACCTACTATGGAATACTAACTCTAAAGTGAGAAGTTAGGTTTTGTACCAGTCTTTTTGAGGTGCTGTTGATATATCCAGGGGGAGATTCCAGATACAAGTGATGTGGCTGATGTAGCAAATAATGTGGCACCAGCTGACCTGCTCTAGGAGAACATCAAATACTGGGGTTTGGCTGTGTGAAGAATTCACAGTGGTTATTCTCTTTGGCAAAAAGTAGGTTTGTTTAGGAGGAGAGGTTACAGATAAAATGAAGAGACAACAGATACCAGGAATGGTAAATATGAAATACAGTGGGAGAATATATAGTTTTCAAGAAAGGGGTTTTACATGTTTAACATATATTGGATTACTTGACATCTAGGGGAAGGGTGGGGAGGAAGGGAAAAATTTGGAATACAAGGATTTACAAGGATCAGTGTTGACAAACTATCCATGCATATGTTTTAAAAAATAAAAAAACTTTAATAAAAAATAAAAAAGAAAGGGGTTTTAACAATTAATGATGGAAAGTAGAAAGATAGATAGTAGAACCCACAATTAGCCAGGAGAAAGAGGCTGGGGCATGCCCTTAACTGGGGGGTCTAAATCCTAAAAGAGATTTAGAACCCTAAAAGAGTTAATTAGCAATAAGAAGAAATATAATGGCAGAGGCAAGATTGAGAAGAGAGATTCTATGAAATGGAAGATCAAAGTGGCATAGGGGGTGAAGGGAAAGACACCAGGAGGCAGAGTGTCATAGTGAACTGATCCAAAGAGATTCAGCAATGAGCCATGGACAGATCTCATAGGGAAAATTTAACCCCAGGGACATGACTGGGATATTTTGGCTGGATGCAGCAAGGTGGATGCCCAATGACCTTCACAGAGAGTGGGCCTCAGGGGTTTGGACTTCTGAAGCTAAAATGATTTCTATCAGAGCCTTTTCCCTGCCTGACCCAGAGAACAATTCCATCAATGCTTCAGATTCTCTGCTAATCACACCCAGCTACTGAGAACCTCATCGAAAGCATAGGGGAAGAGAAGAGTTTTGAAGTCATGAGCACAGTAATTATTATTGAACTCATGGAGGAAGGGGACAGTGTACCAAGAGGAAAATGGATTGTGGGATAGTCATAGTAGATATACAAACTTCTGGAGGGCCGAAAAATAGCATGAACTGGTGAAAAGGAGGAGCTAGACAGTTGGGAGGAGAAATAGGAGAGACTCATACCCAGAAGCCTGGAGAGGAGACTTCTGAAGTATAGATTGTTGTGGAATGGTCCAGGGAGAAGAACCTTTTTTTAAAAAGGCCCTAGGATTTAAATATCAGAACACTAGTGACCTCAGAGAGAAAAAAATCAGTAGATTGGTAGAGTCTGAAGCCAGATGGTGAGGTATTAAGTGAAGGTGAGGAAGAGGGGAGTGTAAATCACTTTGGGGCAGTGAGATGGTATAGTAGAGAATGACAGCTCAGGAGATAGAAGGACCTGATTTCAAATCCAACCTCAGACACTTAACCAGCTGTGTGACTGTAGGCAAATCACTTAACCTTTGCCTCAGTTTCTCCACTGGAGAAGGAAATGGCAAAACATTCTAATAGCTTTGTCAAGAAAATCCTACTAGCGTCATGAAGAGTCAGACACAACTAAAAATGCCTTGCCAACAACAATAATAACAAATTCTAAGGTGGGTGCAGGCTTTAGAAATGTTTTTTGTTGTTTGTTTTTAAATGGATAAGGAAGGCCTGAGCATATTTGTAAATACTGAGAAAAGAGCCAAGAGATAGATCTTGAACATGAGGGATTAATAGTTTGTGTTTCTTTTATATACAGCTTATTTTTTGAAGCCTATTAAATTTAACATGAATAGAAGCTGCCCTGCTTCTTAGTGTCCCCTTCTGAAGTTATTTCCAATCTCTCCTGTGTGTTTCTATTGTGCCATTGCTAATCTTTTCTTTCTTTTCTTCTTATTTTTTTATATCCCTTTCACTATACCCTCTGTTCTTTTCCCATAAGCCCCTTGTCCCTGACAAATAAAAGCCTATCCTTGTAATGAATAAATATAGTAGTGCAAAACAAATCCCCGTATTGGCTGTGTCTGAAGAAGCATGGATGGTTCTGCAGACAGATAATAGTTGAGACGGCAAGCCACTGGAGGGAATGAAAAGGGATGGATTAGTTGTGGCAGAAAGAAGGGCAAACTCATCCTGGAAGAAGAGCAAAAGTCAAAGAAAAGTTGTGAGGTGGGGAGGAAAGGAGTTGAGAGAACTTGGGTCAGCTGACCTCAATTGATAAAGTAAATGATTATTTATTGAGTAAAATATGAGGATGGTGGCAGGATGGAGGGGGGAGAAGATCATGCTACCATGAAAAGAGCTTTGAATTGGAGTCAGAGGACCTCAGATCAACTCCTAGCCCTGTATGAGAGTGGTCAAATCACTGAATGTTATAAGCCAGAATTCTAAAACAAGGATTCTTACAAGGTGTTAAGTCAACAGAACTGATAAATACAATGGTTATCTAGTATAGCATGGTGATTAATAGTATTCTAAGTTCAGTATGACTGATTTAATCTTACAACAAATAATGGTTTCCTAATGATATGATTGGTTTATACTCAGTGTAGAGCATATAAGCTGGGAGCCTCAGCCAAATTCAGAGAACTAGGGAAGACAAGCGGACTGGAGGCTGAAGCACAAGCTCTTGAACTCAGATTCATTCATCCCATCTCACACCACCTTGGTGGCAGGGCTGTTCTCCTTAGCTTCTCCATCGAAACCAAGACTCCTCAAGGATCTCAAGAAAGCTAGTTGGGCCCTAGGAGACAAGATTTTGAAGAAGACAATAAAGGATTTGGACTTTAACACCTGGCTATTCTTGTGGTGATTGCTCTACTGAAAAGAAGGTTGCCCAGAGACCTCCAGAAAACCCACCAAGAACATTACAACTGAACTCAAATTCTCATCTGTAAAATGAAGGGTTTGGACTAAGTAACTCAGGTTCTTTTTGGGTTTAAATCTACAATCCATGAAAAGATGTTGTGGGGAGTAAAATAGGATACTTCACAGGGGAAAAAAAGAACTACAGTGTAACAGATAGGTTTAGAAAATAGGAATTTATAGTAGGCTTTTGTTCATATAATTTTATGATCCAATTAATCCTCCAATAGAACTTCGTTTTAGAAGTAGGCTCTAAAAGGAAAAATATAATGGGAGTACATGAGAAGGTGAATCAGGTTGGAAAGGTTTGTACAATTCATGCATAGGAAGGAAGAATCCATGCTTAGGCTCACACATACAAAACAAAGATATTCATCGCTTTCAGAGAACAGAAATCATAATGCTTAGTATGTATCAGTGGCATAAGAAATATTGAAGCATGAATCTACTCAAGAGCATTATAAGATAGAAAGACTCAATTCTATAAACAAACAGGTTACAAGAATATGCTTTAAATTTCCATAACCACAACCTTCCATTGCTAAAGTAAAATCTTACTTCAAACTGGAATTTAGGTGTGGGTTGCCTCTCATATAAATATAATAATGTGTTTGGAGATTTACACAAAATGCTATTACTTGGCAATTCCATTTTGAATACTTTTTATTTCTTCTTTGTACTAGAGACAATTAAATTAATTGAAAATTTTGTTTTTGGAGTTTAGTCTTAGATAGAAGGCTAAGTGCCTCACACCATACCTCTCCTTAAAAGAACTAAAATATCGGATGCTCTCCCACTGATAACTGCTTCCCCAAAGTGGTGAATATTCTACATGTTATTACTGAAGTTCCCACAGCAATTGTGGATCTCTCTTAAGTGGAAATGGAGTTTTCTGCATTCTGTGCAGATAGATCTACAGAGAGGTATGTAACTGAGCTGAGCTAATGACATTAAGAACCCTCCTGAGAAGAATGGGAGTGCCTTTTAAAAAGCTCTGGATCTCAGACCTTAATTAGAATGAGCAGTTCAAAGCAAGATGCAAATCAAGTGAGCTTTCCAAGATCAAGTTCAGCAAAGTGGTTTCTCTGTTGGGTTTGGCAAGTTGAGAGTTAGTATATGTTTTTGTGCCCAAGTCTTCTGTAATCAATATACAATTTCACTTAGACAAAGTTGCTTTCTGCACTATGAATGAAAAAAAAAAAACCATACCCCTAAACTCTAATGATTTTAGCACATCTCTTCTTGCCCCACTAGTGACAAGGGAAACAAATAGTGCTATCAGCTTTGAAGTTTTCTCTACAGCATGAAAGAAAAGTCCGAGTTCTCATTCCCACATTATTAATGCAATCACCACTGACTAGCTAGGCTGGAATATCCACCTCTCAAAGAATAAATACCTTCTAACATACCATTAAATCAATGAAAGGCAATTAATCACAGGGGCAGAAACTGTCAGGAAAGGGGCCAAAATGAATGCCTGTAAATTTTTTTTTTGAATTTAACAAATATATATTTGAGTACCCTTAGGCAAGTTCTAAAATCCCATTCCTTCTGGAAACTTTCCCAGACTAACCAAAGGAATGGTGATAATGATAGCTTTCTTTAATCTCCTTTGTCTAAACAGGAAATTCCTGTGTCCCCTTTTTTGACCACCACCCTAGTTCCACTTAGACACATAATTGTTCCACAATAATGGCAGCAATAATATCATACATTTGCATAGTGCTTTATAACCCTGATAGATAGTATAAGCATCACCTCCATTTTATAGGTGAGGAAAATGAGATTCAAAATAAGTCAAATGATTTGTCTAAAATTAGTAAATGGCACAACTAGGCCTAAATCCAGGTCTCTTGATTCTATGTGTGAAAAATTTCCCTCATTAATACTATGTTGTATATTATATGTATATATATATGCACGTGTGTATGTATTTATACCCACACACATATATTTGTTCACACTTGTATAAGATCACCTTTTAATTTATATACCTTATGCATTTTTTATGTGAGAAGGGATCCTTCTTAGGGATCCCCATAAACAAAATCTTAAGCTCTAAAAAACCAGGAATTACATTATTATATTTTTTTTTCACAAAAGGGGATTCTGTTTTCACACCATCCAGAGCTATTTTTTTTTGATTAAATGATTTTCTAAAAGTGAATATAATATTTACAAAAATCAAAAATTTGAACTATTAGTCACCTATTCCAATCTTTTCAATTTACAGGTGAAAAAAAATGAGTCCCAGAGAAGTGAAGTGACCATCACAGCAGCAGATTTTGGACTAGAACTCCAGTACTATTTCCACCACTGTGATATGGTGTCTCAATGTAGCTGCCTGATTAATTTCCCTTGGATCACAAATAACTGCCTTCTTTGCTTGATTTTTTCAATCTTGAATTTTGATAACAATATGCCATACTGAGATCAATAGAAAACACATGTGTGTACAGATAAATGCTAGGACTATATTCTACATTTATTGAGTACTAACCCTAAAGAGATATGCCTTGGGACAGTAAGCAGACTCTGGTGAGCAATCTAACAATTCTAATAATGATTCATCCACTGAAATTTTCTTTGTGGATTATTTATCTCATGATTTGCAGGTGGCAGAATACTGGTCCTCACATCTTTATATGTATGGGCTCCACAGAAATACCAAGTATTAGATACATGGAAGAGTGGGATGTTGAACTGCCTTTAAAACTCTTCTGGCTTGAGGTATCAGAAATGTAATCCCTACCAAATGGAATTATACTGGGTATTAGGGCTAGAGGGTCCCTCCTGCTGGTAGAAAGTAGAAGCTCTGATTTTTACATTTGGCACACATGATGATACTACTTATTTAAAACTGCTTCATGCTGCTTCTAAACTGGTTTCTGAAGTTTCATGTGCCTGATTCCCAGATTATTCAATTTGCCTTCAAACTTTTTATAGATGGGCGGAAAGTAGGGACAGCAAACAGAGCAGGCATGCTCTTCCATTGCCTGGCCTGACATGCAGAAAGGGATTAGATTTTGGAGACAGGTTCAAAGAGTTCAATTAAAAGAACTCATCTACCGTAAGTTACTGTAAAAATCTGGCTAAGGCAATGAGCTTTAGAAATCTAGGGAAGGGCTGTTCTTTTTCTCTGAAGTGTCAATTCCAATCTCAACAAATTGTTTCACTCCCCTAAATCTGACTACCTTTAGTAGTAGCCTGATTTGATTCTGACTTGGAACCCATGAACCTGTACTAATTTGTACATGGAAATCACCTCACCTTTCTAATGTGTGAGCTGAATGACTCCCCTCCCCCAAACTGAAATAAGTTGTTGCCAAATTGAAGTGAGGTCTCCAAGAACTGATATAGTGCTATTTGGTGTTTTGTTCAATGGATTAGGTGGAGACAGAGATGGTATTTTGTAAAATTTACTGATTACATTAAAGTGGAAGAGATAGCTAACACAATGGATGAATGAATCAAGAGCCAAAAAGATCCTGACAGACTAGAAGGATGTCCATCTAACAAAATGAAACTTAATAAGGATATGTAAAGTTCTATACTTGGGTTAAAAAATAATTCTACAATTTAACAATGGATAAAGTGTATGGCTAAGTAGCATCTTCTATGGAAAGATCTAAGGGTCTCAGTACCAGGGAAGTTCGACAAGAATCAGCAGGGTTTTATGGAAGTCAAAAAGCTTGTGCTATTTTGGGCTGTATTGAGAGAAATACAGTTCCTTCCCATTTAAATTCCTTCCAAACACTAGAGTTTCTGTGATTCTGGAAACCTCTTTAAATTATACAGCTACTTCATATAGTGTTGAATACAAACATCAATTAAGTTTTTCTTTCTCAACCTTATTTTGAGATTATCATACAACTAGCATCATCATGCAATGAATGCTAATTCTAGAGTTTGAGACCTTCTGAAAGATTTCTAACATTCATTCATATCGATGGTCTGTGAGGTGGTCTGTTTAGAGGGGCTAAAAGTTGGCTGCAAGTTCTACCATTAATTTTCTCTAATATGCGCACTATTTAGAATCACTAAAAGTTAGAGCCAGAAGGGATCATAGAGATTAATTAACTGTTTTATAGATGAAGAGAAATTGAAGCTCAAATAAGGGAAATGAGTTGAACAGTAGTCAGTTAGCAGAAAAACTGAAGATCCAACCAAGCTTACTTGATCCTGAGTTGGTCATTCCATTGTATGATGCTTTATGAAAATACAAAGTGATACTCTGAAAAGCAGGCGATTGAGATTTATTTTTACAATGTTTATAAACAAGTCAAGGTCTATATTTGAAGCCAGAAGTTCAGAAGGTAGTAAAACAGATACAAAGATATCAGGATAGAATGGAGTAGAAGGACTGGCATTTAGCACATGTACAATACTACAAAGTCATCTTGTTAAATGGACATTCTTCTAGTCTGTCAGCAGTTTTTTGGATCTTGATTCTGTCATCCATTGTGTTAGCTATCTCTTCTAATTTAATGTATTCTAATTTAATGTAATCAACAAATTTTACAATATTTAGCAAGTGTGGGTAAATGTTTAACAACTGACTGAAAAAATAACCATACACATGACAAACTTTTAAATTTAATCTACTTTATTCACATTTTCTCCATTGCTTTCTTAAGTCTAGACAATCAGCAAAACAAATCAAGCATTGATTTGTAGCATTTCTAAGATACAAATGCTTATACTGGAAACAACAACTGGCTCATGATTGTTCTGAAGTGTATACATTTTATCCTTTGGACAACCTCTATAACATATTTGCAAATCACAACTTTTCTCGGTGCTTTTATGTATCTTCATTTATGTGAGTGCTCTAATGCTTTAGGTTCTGGGAAGATAAAATCAATACTAACAACTGTCTAATTGCAGTTAAGACCTCAAATGTCCCTGGGTTAGAAGTGCCTCAAGCTCTGACACCATGCACTAAATAAACACCATGTAAGCTGTGAAAACCCAAAGGCCATTTTATGGGGACAGGCAGCCAGTCACTCTGCATCTACCTCTTGCAGATGCTAGGAAGCTATTTACAGCCAAAGAGGGCCCAGGCAGCCCTTTCCAGAAACCTGATTACTCTGTTTATGATGATTGCAGAGCCAAGTATAAACTCCCTGCTGTTCTATCCATCAGCAACAGCTTTACTGAAAGTGAATACTTTCACAAAGGTATAATCATTTCCAAACCCCCATCCTAGCTGGTGAAAGACAAGACTCAAACTGTCTTGTGACCTATGACTACAATCAATTTCATGTAATCTTTCCATACTACCCAAGACAAAGATGAAAACACAAGACTACCATTTATTCAAAGTCAAGAGATTTTGCCTTATTATATCAAGCAAGGCAGTTAGTTGCCTTTGCAAGGATGGTGGAGACAGGTCTATTTGATTGTCACATAATCCAAAGGGAGATTTTAACTGTGATCCATCCGTTGCCCTACTCAAAAATAGTGAGACTTAATGGTAGCAATGTTTGGGTTTTTTTGCTCTATAAACAATAATGGTTATCCACTATGGAAATATCAGTTCTATTTTGCGGTTTTGGATTGTACTTCATAAATTTTGCATGCAAACAGACATGCTTATAATTTAAAGAAACCCTTTGATGAATCCTTCAGTGGAATAATCCTTTTGTAAAGTGGATCTTCCCTCCCAGTCCATATCCTCCTTATTCATTTATCCACCTCTAACTGCACAAAGAAGAGGTCTGGCTACATGGGGACTAAAGTCCCTTTCCAACTCCAACATTCTATGGTTCTGCAAACCACATTATTCATATATTACATGTGCTTAAAGAGGGGACATACTTGTATTTGTTTCATTCCATTCAAAGCAACATATCAAGAATATCAAAGTCAAATAATCTGATGATTTAGTGGGCTGATTCAGGGACCAACCAAAGACAAATTGGCAGTTGTATAATTCTCTGGGTAATAGTGATGGGGCTTGAGGTCCTTTAAGATTCCTTTCTGATTTCCAACCTCACCATGGCTGAAGAAGCTAGGATCTTTGATTCACAAATACTGGTCAAAAAGCACTCTTTTGAATTTCAATGAACTTGGGCTTTCCCAAACCCCCACTATCTGCTCAGGTTTCCCCAACCCCCACAAACAGCTTCTTCCTTATCTAAAAACCCATTGAATTCTATTCAATGCTAACCCTGGCAGAAACCAGCCAGGAGCCTGGGACTCCACCCACCTTCAAGATCATAAAAAGGAAACTCTGGAGTCCGCTCGTTGCAAGAGTCCTAAAACATGATGTCCTTATGCTGACCATGTAAGGGTTCCTGTCCACCCAGTGACTATCTCTGGCCCTGGCGTCTTTCTACCTTAACCCTTACTTCTAAACTCCTACAATAAACTTTTTTTTTTTTTTTTTTTAATCAATCTAGGTTTTCAGGCCTGTAAATTCCTTTACAGGGGACTCTGCACTGTCACTAGACTATCCTTGCACTGAACCAAAAGGGGTTCACCCTTTCCTAACTCTCATCAATAGGATCATAGAATGTTGGAACTAGAAGGGATTTAAATGAGAAACATATATCCCAACTCCCACATGACACAAATGGAGAAACTAGGTAAAGAGATTTACCTAATGTGTATCACTAGGAGGTGACAGAATGGGGATCTGAAACTTGTTCTTTTGACTCACAATAAAGGAACAACTCCTCTCTTGGCTCTTGGAACACGGTCAGTGGATACCTTGAACTCAGATCCATAGATGCAGTATAATTAGTGGCAATGTAGGGAAGAGGGACCAAAGCTATTTCTTTTCACTATATGTGACTTCAAAAACTGTAAGAGTTCTATACAGAATATCATTATTGCCTTAATAGAATGATTTAATTTTAGATTTATCCCTTACACCACAACCACTCTGCAATCCTTTTGCCTTCCTTGATTTCACCTTCCCTGCTTATTCACAGCTGCCTGAATACTGTTGCCTATAGGTCTCCCTGTACTTGGTAGAAGTTATAGAAACCTTGTGGCCAGTAGTACAGTGAGATCTGCAGGGATTCAATGACAGCAGAATACCAGGTATTTTCTAAATATTCACAGAAGCTGACTGAAGAAATCAGAAATGATAAGTCAAACATCAAATTTATCTTCTCTTTATTCCTTAGACTAAAGATTATACGGTCTTTGCATGCCATATACTGAATATGAGTATTAAAGCAGGGAATTACCCAGTTGCTTAACATATAAATAGTATTGCAATGTGAACATTCACTGATTCATTTAAATATTCGTTGAACACTTACTATGTACCAGGAACCCTCCTACAGCATTTTTCCATTAAGCAAGACTTTGTATGCAGTACTTAATGAATATTTTTTGAATTGAATTAAAAAATCAGAAGGAAACAGATGCTTCCTTTGCAAACCAAGTGCAGGTATTCCCTTTACTTTAGAAAGAAAATATTGTTACAGATATCTTTTGTTCTTTTATCACCTTCGTTTCCAAATATATCCATCTTCCCTCCCCTATCAATCCATATCTTGAAAAAAAGAAGAAAAAAGAAAGTGGGGGGGAAAAACAATTTTAGCAAATCTAACCAACACATCAACCACATCTGACAATGAATACAATGCTCCACATCCATTTTCCTTTATCTCTGTAAATGAAGGGAAGTGAATGTTCTCATCTCTTCTCTGAGGCTAGACTTGTTTTTTTGGTAATTATTTTGTGTTTTGATTATTTCATTGGTATTGTAATCATTGTGGAAGCTGTTTTCCTCATTCAAGACAATCTCTTTTTAACTCTTTATAATTCCTCAATCTGCTGGCTTAGGGCTGCCTAATAAACTTCTATACTTCATCTTCCTGTTCCTTTGTCTACACATTCAATGTTTTCTACCAATGTCTGACACAAGTAATGGTACAAACCAGGACTTTGGCTCACAGAAACATCTTTAAGATGTGGCTTCAAAAAATGTGTCATGTCTAATGTGGCTATTACCACTAATATACAATTTAACATATTCCTTCAGGGTGTGCTAAAAAGACAAAGGTCCCTCTCCCTGAGAAACTTAAAATCTTTTATTTAATTTTACTTTGCTTAGTTCTGTAAGTTCATTAGCAAGTTAACATGAAGAATTCCCAGCAACTCCTCTATCAATGTAGATTAGCAATTGCTTGGCAATCTTAAAGAATTATATAAGACACTGCAAAGTTAAAGGACTTGGCCAAATATCACACAGTCAGAATGTGTCAGAGGTAGAAGTGAACACAGGTGTTCTTGAGTCTGAAGCTAGCTCTGTATGATAACACAGCCTTTCAAGGAACTTTACAGTCTTGAAGATTTAAGGGAAACACACACACACACACACACACACACACACACACACACACAGAGTTTTAAAAAAATACATCCCCAAACATATATATTCACATAGAAGATCTGCAGTTTAGTCAAACACTCTATTTAGCTTTTGTGGGGCAGAGCCAAGAAGATGGAGAGAAGACAGATCTTTTGTCTGAGCTCTTCCTAGATTCCCTCAAATCAATACAAGAACAAGCCTCTGAACATGTTTTAAAGGAACAGAACCCAAAAATATTTGGAGTATAACAAATTTCCAGCAGAAGATATTTTGGAAGAACTTCAGGAAATATCTGTCTCAATTGGCAGGAGCCAGAGTTGCAGCCCAGTGCAGATGCAGGGCAGTGCAGGTAGACTCAGGGTGGAGAAGCCTCCATGCACAAAGGGGTATCTACTGGGAGGCTCTTAGCCAAAATACAGCAGCATCTGCTACTCTGTCTTGGTTCAGAAACCAATGAATCAGCAGGCTAGCTGTTAGACCTCCAACACAACTATAGAAGGCAAATAGTGAGTCCCTAAATCTCAACATAACAAGCAGGACTTGGCTATGCCCACCTAGTACAAAAAGGAAGCTGGCAGCACCACCCCAGGGCAGCATGAAGCTGCTGTTGCCTGAAGAAATTTTAAAAAAAAGAAAAAGAAACAGAAATTGTTTGAAGAAAATCACTCCTTAAAAATAGTTTTGGTTAAATGGAAAAAGAAAACAACTCCATGAAAAACACAATTGTGAAATGGGAAAAAATACACAATGAATAAAATAACTTATTTAAAAGTTCAATTGGCCAAATGCAAAAGGAGACTAAAAAGCTAAGTGAAGAAAATAATTCGCTAAAAATTAGAATTGAACAAACGGAATGGAATGATTCAATGAGACATCAAGAATCAATCAAACAAAACCAAAAAAGAAAGAAAGAAAAAAAAAGAAAGAAAGAAAGAAAGAAAGAAAGAAAGAAAGAAAGAAAGAAAGAAAGAAAGAAAGAAAGAAAGAAAGAAAGAAAGAAAGGAAGGAAGGAAGGAAGGAAGGAAGGAAGGAAGGAAGGAAGGAAGGAAGGAAGGAAGGAAGGAAGGAAGGAAGGAAGGAAGGAAGGAAGGAAGGAAGGAAGGAAGGAAGGAAGGAAGGAAGGAAGGAAGGAAGGAAGGAAGGAAGGAAGGAAGGAAGGAAGGAAGGAAGGAAGGAAGGAAGGAAGGAAGGAAGGAAGAAAGAAAGGAAGAAAGGAAGGAAGAAAGGAAGGAAGGAAGGAAGAAAGGAAGGAAGAAAGGAAGGAAGGAGAAAATGTAAAAATACCTCATTGGAAAAGCAACTGACCTGGACAATAGATCCAGACAATCTAAGAATTATTGGACTACTTGAAAACCATAATGAAAAAAAGATCCTAGACAACATCTTTCAAGAAATTATTAAGGAAAACTGCCCTGATATCCTAGAACCAGAGGGTAAAATAGCCATTGAAGGAATCCACCAATTACCTCCTGAAAGAGACCCCAAAATGAAAACTCTGAGGAATATTGTAGCTAAATTTCAGAATTATCAGAAAATGCTTTGTATTTCAGGAGAGTGAGAGAAGAAGGATTCTTTGGAAGAATGAGGGAGAGGCTTAAGGTATGAAAGGTTAAAGGAAGAGTTAAAAAAAAAAAACAGAATGATAATAATCCCAATAAATTAGGACTCTATAGAAACAAAGGAATAGAAGAAGCTGCAGGAGCTGGTATAAGACAGCAGGAAGTGAGAGCTATTTTGGAATGAAAGTCAGGCTATGAGAAGTAAGAAAGATCTAAAAAAGTTTTTATAAAAAAACTAGTTCTCTATATGGTACCTCAGAACCTTACAATATGTAGTTTTTATTTTTAGATATTTTCTCTTCTGATTTTGGTGTCTAGGATCATTCTCTTCTGGGACATGATCCACTTCAGTATAAAAACCAAAAATCATTTCAGGAACCACAAAACTTTAATGTGTTTTTCTAACTCAATGTGGTTCCCAACAAAACATGTAAATGAAAAACGAAATTTGCTTTTGTTATTTTTTCCCTTTCCAAGTAAGTGTGTCAAGTTTTCTCTGTCTGAAACTAGCTCTACCAAATTAAGTTATATAGTACTCCCTAGGGACACATTCTTCCAAACTCCAGTAAGCCACATCTGGAGCACATTCACTTCAACTTTAGGAGCAGAAAGGCATATAATAGAAAGACTACGTTC
Source organism: Sminthopsis crassicaudata (assembly GCF_048593235.1). Classification (NCBI taxonomy): domain Eukaryota; kingdom Metazoa; phylum Chordata; class Mammalia; order Dasyuromorphia; family Dasyuridae; genus Sminthopsis; species Sminthopsis crassicaudata. The sequence goes on along the minus strand of NC_133618.1, from coordinate 586,264,019 downwards.
CTTTTGTTTTGTCCAGTACCACATATGAACAGGTGTTACAAATGCTGCTGCTGATGATGACAAAGGTGAAATTGCTTTCATACTCACATTTGTCCCGGAAGCAGAGGGAGAGAAAGTGGGGTTTGACTGAGCAAAGGACCTTGTTGGAACCACAGCAAATGACGATCCAATATTTGAGGCAAAATCTAAAGGAATTACATAAGGCCAGTAGGGGGAAAAAAAGAGACAGTCACATTGCTTTCAAATGTCAACTGCCTAGGACTAACAAGGGGAAAAAAAGATTTTCTTTAAAAATACTTTCTAATGGTCATAATGATTTTTTCTCTTGAAAATGCTGATCATTAACATAAAGATGTACTTAAAAAACCAACACTGAAAATATCAATATATGAAAAGCAGAATACATTTGATTTTCTGAAGATTTTTAACTGTGAAAGATGGGATACAGAGGAAGATATGGGGTTGAAAAAAATCTCAAAGTGTTATATTCATGCTAAAATGAACATCTCTTACCTTCAGTTCCAGGTGGATTAAAAACAGCTGTGTTGTTTGGCGAAGTGCACAATGCTCCTTCTGCCGAACCAACAATACATCGAATACCCGCACTAAAAAAATAATGAGGACAATAATAATGAAAGGAAAGGATTAAACACAAGAAAAAAGTTGGAAGAAAAAAAATTCTATATTTACTCAGGCTTGGAGGGGAGAGAAATAATTATAATCAAAAATTGTAGAATATGCGAGTTGAAAGGGTCTTTCAGTAATCATCTAGTTCAACCTATAGGAATGCCTTCCTTAATATAATAATGTAGCATAAGTTTGATGACTTCACATATGGGGAATCCCATATCTCCTCTATCAATCCATTTCACTTTTGGACAGCTATTATTTTGGGGAAGTTTTTCCAGACATCAAGGCTAGGTTTCTTTTAAGCCTCTATCATTTGCTCCTAATTATACCCTTTTAGATTATAGTTTAATACCTATTTGGTACATTATTAGTGTTCAATTGTTTTCAATTGTATCTGGTTCTTCGTGCCCCTATTTAGGGCTTTCTTGGCAAAGATAGGGGAATGGTTTGTCATTTTCTTCTTCAGTTCATTTTATAGCTGGGGAAACTGAGGCAAATAGGGGGAAGTGATAGGGTCACTAGTAAGTGTCTGCAGCCAGATTTTAACTCAGAAAGGTTATTTTAACCCCAGCCTCTATCCAATGAACCACCAGTTGTCCTTATTCTGTATGACATTCCTTCAAATGTTTGAACACAGCAATTGTTCCCCTAGTGTTTTCTTCTTCAGGCTAAACACCACTCCTGCCCCAAATTCCTTTCTCACACACACACACACACACACACACACACACACACACACACACACACACACACACACACACACACAGCATATGACATGGACTAATTCACTGAATGGGTGTCCTCCTCTGGCCATTCTCCAGCTTCTCACTAACTTTCTTGCCCTCCAGTGATCAGAAGTGAATATAGTAATCAATGATTATATTTTGAATCTTGTCAGTCAATTCAGGTCTGAAGCCATCTAACTGTTTTATTGTCTAATCCGAAATTCTCTATCTCTCTTACAAGAATAATATAAGAAATTTTTTTATCAAATATGCTGCTAAAATATAAGCAAATTATATCTGTAGTGCACTGATTTATCAGTTTCAAACCCTTCAAAAAGCAAAACGTCTATATGAACTATAATTGATGGGAAAAAAATTAAAATCAGAACAACTCAAAGGTACTAATTAAAGTCACTGATTGGCAAAAATAAAAATGGCATGAATCAGAGCTTGAAGGACTATAGAAATAACATATCTTTATACATTGCTGGTGGAATTGAAAATTGGTGGAGTTTTTTGGAAAGTAATCTTCCAAAATAGTCTAAGAGTTATAAACAATAATCATGTCATCTACTCCAATAATCTGATTTTCAAAATACACCCTTAAAATGTTATTTTTAGGGGCAGTAGGTGGTGCAGTGGATAGAGCACCAGCCCTGAATTCAGGAGGACCCGAGTTCAAATCTGATCTCTGACACTTAACACTTCCTAGCTGTGTGACCCTGGGCAAGTCACTTAACCCCAGCCTCAAAAAAAAAAAAAAAAAAAAAAAAGTTATTTTCAAAAGAGCTCTTTCCAAATATATTTATGTCAATATTTGTGATTTTAAAAAACTGAAAGGAATTTAAATGGCCAACAATTTGAAAATTATTGAATAAATCTTATTATATCAATGTAATAGAATGCTATAATGCAATTAAGATTGACAAATGTGAGAAATATGATTAACTATAGAAGGATTACCATAAAATTATATGAAGAAAACAGAACCAAAAATTAAATTTTCACATTGATTATCATGTAATAAAAGGAAAAAATAATGGATATGAATGAATATAGACAGAAGATAAAGACAGAGAGGGGGGGATTAAGTCATAAACTATTACCATTGAAGGTCATTTTTAAATTGAAAGACTTGTAAGCTGTAACTAGCTTAATGAGTTTTGGTTTTATTTAAAGTTGAATTTGCAATAAATTACTGATTTTTAAAGGAAAAGGGACTGGCTAAAGAAGGGATTTAAATGTATGTCTTCAGTTTCTTCCAGAATGAAGAATAAACAACAACAAACAACAACTCTTCATCCATTCATCAGGAGCACTCACCTTTCAGAGAAGGTCATGCATTTCTGAGTGTGCATTTTCCCTTTAACATGCTGCTCCCAGTCCTAGGTCAAAAGAAAAAGATGAATGATTGAGGGGCACTCTAGTACATATTGAAGGCAAATGAATAACTAAGCAATAGAAATACACATTTATAAAATATTTTATAGCTACTAGATTCTTTTCATATATTATTTCACTAACTCCTCATAACATACTGTGAAAATGGTATTGCCCCATTTTACAGATGAGAAAACTGAGCCAAAGTTGAGGTCTAAGGATAGATCCTTAAATTTCTATAATATCCTCAAAAATAGAAGGCAAATTCTTTCTGAGGAGACAATATATATATATATATATATATATATATATATATATATATATATATATATATATATATACATTTAAAAGTATGTTCCAAATATGTGCAGAATAAACACAAAGTTATTTAATGTGAGTAGCTCCTCAGGGATCAGGAAAGACTTCATGTAACAGATGGTATTTTGAACATCAGATATGAAGGAAACTATGAATTCTTAGAGGCAGAAATAAGGAGGAGATGCATCCCAGGCATGGCAGAGAGCTGGTGCAAAGGCAGGGAAATCGTGAGGAATATCTAGAAAGCCAATTTGGCTAGAGTGTAGAATGCATGTAGGAGAGTGATAATGGGTAATAAAGATATAATGGTAGGTCAAAGCCAGCCTGTGAAAAACTTTCAGTGCTGAGCAGAGGAGTCTGTACTCCATTCTTCAGGCAGCAGGGAGCCTCTGGGATCTCCTGAGCAGGGGAATGACTTGGTAAGACAAGGTCGCCAAGCTTTCATGGTGAATAGGGAAGGGGTGTAATAGACCAGGTGACAGCCAAATGCTCACTCTTCTCTGCCTTACCTTTAGATCAAAGACTTTTTTATCACAGATGGTGCAGATGTGAGGCAGGTGGAGAGGTGCAATACCATGAAAGTCATTCAGCTCATGAGCTTGGAGAGACCTCATTGACAGCAGTGGGTCCTCCTTCCCTCGCCTCTGGCTGCTACTGAAACTCTGCTTCTTAGTGAAGGGAGTAGGGGTCGACGGCCCAAACTTGGTGTCTGGTGTGGGTTCTTCTGGGTCATATAGCTCATAAGGTTGGCTGATTGAGGGCCATTCCCACTGGCTATTTGATCCTGTGCCATGGAGCAGGGTATCTACATCTCCTTTAGGACCACCTGTGGAAGCTGTATTCATGTGCTGTTCTCCAGGAAATCCCAGGGGCTGTCCTCCACTCATGTGCTGTCCTTGGGAATTGGGCCCATAAAAGTCTTTGGGGAAGCTGGCTTGGCCATCTTGCTTTGGATGCCCTGAATGACTACATTGACCCTCATAGGTTACCCCAACCGAGGAGGTACCTGATGTTGGCAGGAAGCTTGACTGACTTTCAGTGTCTGAACCATAGGCCTGAGTGCCACTAGCTTTACCATACTCATAGAATCCCGCCACAGCAGGAACGGGGCCTGTTTTGCTAATGCCCAAAACAACTGCTGGTTGATTAGAAGTTTGAGATATGACCCCACCAAAAGGATGCATCACCATGGCATTGGTAGCCTGATTGGGCAGGTTCATGGATGGTCCTAGGCCCTGTCCTTGACTGGGAGGAGAAAAGGCAATCCCCCTAGATGAAAACCTGGCATTTGGCATTACTGTTGGGTGCTGGGGCGTCCCAGCATGGCCATGTGGGGTAGTGATAACAGATGGATGTCTCAACTGGTTGAAGAGGGGCTGAGACATAGCCACTTTGGAAAGGACTTGATTCAGGACTGTGGCAGCTGCAGTGTTGCTGGTGACTGCTGACTGAGCCAATTTCAGCCGGTGGAGGGTCAGCTGGGCTTGCAGTTGGGCCAATTGAAGACTCGCAGGTGATGGAAGCAGAGGATTTGGATTACTAACAGAAAATGGGTTCTTGTCCAGAAGCTTGGCAGCACTGCAAAAAAAGAGATTGAAATTGGTTTTTATTTATAAGAATTATTTATGAAACATTCTCTACCTAACACAATCTCTGTTCTTGAACTCAAGATCCACAGACAGATTCTTTGTGGGCTAAGAATTGTACTTACCATCCCAATAGATACATAGTTTGTTGCTTCTATCCTTTGAAAATTTTTGTAGAGTCATTGTAGAGTCTACAAATTTTTTTGTAGAGTCAGATATCTTTAGCAAAGAAGAGGGTAAGGAATGCAATGTGACCCAGGAATTTTTGCATTCTAGCCAAAGTGGTATTTTCTTTCCTTCTTTTCCTATTACATGTTTTCACTCATAGTACAATGTGTTCCTATGAAGTAATGCATTTGGCAGGAGTAGCTAGATGGTGCAGTGGATAGCACACTGGCCCTAAAGTCAGGAAGACCCAAGTTCAAATTCAGATTCAAACATTTAACTACTCCCTAGTAGTTTACCAGTTACTGAGTGGGCAAGTCACTTCTCCCCAACTGCTTCATTGAAAAAAAAAAAATGGCATACTTGGTCCCTCTCTCTGAGCCCAATGAAATCCCTGACAATCATGAATGGCTTTTGTAGGTGCTACTTCATTTATGAAATTTTCTCTGATCTCACCTGATAGAAGCAATCACTCTCCCTACTCAGAAAAGTCATAGAACTATATACTGTGACAGATTCAGAATATCCCATTTTGTATTAAATTAAATTCTCTGAAGTTCTGTGATCTCTCTCAGTGTCTTACACAGTACTTTGTGCCCCAATGGACATTCATAGTTCTGTGAGAATTATCCACTCAGTTCTCCCATCTTTTATTCTTTTTTTTTTTTCTTTTCCTTTTTTTCCCCTGAAGCAACTGGGGTTAAGTGACTTGCTCAGGGTCACACAGCCAGGAAGGGTTAAGTGTTTCATGTCTGAGACCAGATTTGAATTCATGTCCTCCTGACTTCAGGGTTGGTGCTCTAGCTGCCCCTCTCCCATCTTTTCTTAAGGGCAGCCTGTGACAGATGTAGCCTTTCTAATCTTTGTAATATGATTTACTGTAATCTTAGGTTTGTGCTGAATACAAAACTTGAATTTCAAAATTCAAAATCTGTATCAATGTTCAATATACAGGACAGACTTCACATAATAACCAAAATATATAATTTAAACAAAGAATTAAGGGGAAGGGGCAGAGTTTAGGATAAAAAATTTTATGCATTACACTTAAAATAACACCACAATAGGAAAGATTTGCGAGTGCATAAGCTTACTTAAGGGGCTCAGTACCTCAATTAGAGAAGTGCTAATTCTCTTGTTTCTCTCAAGAAATTTAAATGTTCAGGGAGATATGAGGTTAGCTGCAGAAGCCAATCAGGAAAAGAGTTGGTACAGGATGTTAATAGCATACAACTTCCACTCTGCTCCTGAGTCATGTCTTCACAGTATAGTTTCATTGTTTTCTTTGAAGTGAATTCCCAGAACAGTGGGCACACCCACTGCCAGTACAGAAACATATTCCAAAGTCAAATTTCAGGATCATCCTTTCTTTCCCCTTAGTGAAGAAATCAAGGCATAATTATACTCAACTAAAGGTGCAGCCAAACAGAAATGCCATTTCCCTCCAAGTGCAGAGCAGGTCAGCTATATTTTAAGATGTCTGTTGGAGGGATGAAAATATTGAAGATACCTATGCTCTCAAGGGAGATTGTCTTGGCTTAGGGGCAGTAGTTGGGGTTCGATAGCATCAAAGATGAAGAGGGAGTAGGGTTAGAAAGGTGCTAATTGCTTAAGCAGGTGAGAATATGAAAGGAAGCAAAGGATGGTCAATGGGCTGGTGATAGACCCTTAATGCTAGCTAGTATTAAGTAGCTAAGCTTTGGAAGAGCAATTAGGCTTAACTCAAAACCCTATCCATACAGCAGCCAAACCTCACTACCAGTTTTCCAAAACACACCCTGTCCTCACTAACAAGGTGCTAATGAGGTGCCAATGAAGTTTCCATAACCAGAATGGGAAAGGATTATTTTTTTTCCTGAGAACTCAGCTGGATTCTCCAAAAACACAAAACAAAACAAAAAAAATAACTTTGTGCAATTTTTTTGGCCACAGGTTGAGGTGAGTGGGGAGAAAATCTGTACCTCTAAACACTTATGTATAATAGTAGGTTGATCTTTTCAACCCAGTGTAGTCAACCATTTTAAATACTTGCAGGCTTGGCATAGGGAACCAGTAATTCTGGAATCAAGCCCAGAATATACAGCTGATGGTAGGTTTACCCTAAGATGTAGCACAAACCAAGAAGAAAGACTTAATTGTCTTCCTATCCTTGATAAAACTCCACTATTTGCTTGGCAAAATCTTAACTATCACTAACTTGATATTCAATTTGAATAAAATTTTATTTATTCTTAAAAATTCAAACTGAAAGGCTATTCAGACAAAAGACGTAGAGATGCCAGAAACAAGTGAGAAGTACTTTTTAATAGCTCATCTTTCAAATGTCAGTATCTAGCACTTTATCACATAGCATTAGTCTAAATTTACTCCTGAAGCATGAGGGCAAATTATGGAAAGGTCTTCAGAAATGGCATCTGACAACAGCCATTTTGGCAATAAAGCAACACTGATCTCCTATGTTCTGGACTTCAGGTACAATGAAATCTTAATTATCAAAAGTATCTGACTTCTGATATTCACTAGCTTATGAAAATAATGTTGTCAATGTGGTCCATGAAGAATAATTTCACACAATCCATTCTAGCTTTGGTATCTAGAAATTCAAGGTTAGGAATTAACTAACTAGCAATAATGAACTAACTAGCAGGAATAAACTAAATAGCAGGAATTAATTAACTAGCATGAAATAAACTTCTCAATGAAATAAGGAACCATTCCCAACTGCAGTAGCCTGTAAGAGGATTGTCATAAGCAATGTCTACTGCTCCTCATCCACAATGAAAACGGTAACAATACTACAAGCAAGGGAGGGCAGAAACATGTAAATTGCCTCTTGTATACAGTAGTATACAAGCCAGTCACGATATGTAAGAATGTAAGAAAAAGGCCTCATATTTCATTTAGTGCCATCAGTTTATTTTAGTAATGAGGAAACTGAAGTTTGTCATGATACATGACAATATTTTCCAGAGAATAAATGAGCATAGGAAGTAAAATATATTTTTTGGCTTTTTTTTGGGGGGGATAAGAAGATGGGTAGACAATATTGGATTGTTTTTTGTCTAGGGGAGGGAGTGGGGGAAAGGGAAGGAGAAAAATTTGGAACACAAGATTTTGCAAGGGTGAAAGTTGAAAATTATCTTTGCATGTATTTTGAAAATAAGAAGCTATTGTTAAAAAAATAAAACAAAGCTTGGGAAAAAATGAAGATATAAGGATAGAATGTTGGTTGAATCCTGTGTCCATGAAATAAATTCTCTGAAGGAAAGTGGCACTTTACAAAAGAGCATTCCCTCTAACAAGCCGCTGGAGACCATTTTGTGATATGGATTTTTAGAGTCTCAACTAGAACATCTTTACAAGTAGAAAGACCCAGTTCTTTTCTGAAATCCTGACGAGTCTATTTCTCTCTAAAAGTCAGTTTGCCTTTACAACTGGGGGAAGGGAAACACTTGAAGAATCTTTTCATTGTTATTACCTGGACCAATTCATCCTTTACTACTTATTTATCCCTTACCCCCACTCCCAAGGAACAAGGGATGATGGTGGTATCATACCTCTTGCCCTTGATTTCTATTAGGAAGGATTTAGGGAGGAGGAATGGTTTGGACTTCTGGTATCTATTTCTTCTCCCTGGCTCCCTGATCTGCCTCAATTCCCTACAAACCTTTTGTGTATGATACATATGTTCCATCACCACTGACCAAGTTCACATTTGATCTAAGGAAGAAGGCAAAAGTTAAGTTGTATAACCTAGGGAAGTGGACAGTCAGTTAGAAGGCATATTGTGTGACCCCTAGAGAATTATATGCAAAGAAGTGCTTAAACATGCACTGTGGAAGAATTATGGATATATCCATTATTTTGATTCATTTCAGCCCCTAGAAAGCTCACTGCCTCAGGAATGATGTTTAATTTTTGGCTGTTAATTCAACATGCCCGGGGAAACATACTGAATAGGTTAAATTCTTCTGCTGTCATCTTTGAAACTATTGGGCTTAATTTTTATAAGCACATAAATAAGTGCATTTATAATCTGAAAATAAAATAAAATTTAAAAGACAAATAGTTATACTTATCACATCCTGAGATTTAGGAGATATAAATGAAATGTTGCACATTGTTAAAAAGATATACATCAGGTAGGATTTGACAGCTTTCTCTAAAAGCTACTAGTTTAAAAAGTCATGTTGCACTTTATTCTGAAACCTAAATAAGATGGTACATTGAATTTAAGTATTGATACAAAATGTCCTCCATTCAAGTTTGGCTGATGAAAATTGTTATATTTCTGCTGCTGTAAGGGGCCACTAGATGGTGCAGTGAATAGAATTCCAAGCCTAAAGTCAGAAAGACTGATTGATCTCCTGAGTTCAAATCTGACCTCAGACATTTAATAGCTGTGACCCTTGACAAGTCACTTAATCCTGGTTGCCTCAGTTTCCTGAGGTCATTTGTAAAATGACCCGAGAAAGAAATGACAAACCAAAATGGTGAACTAAAATCTTTGCTAAGAAAACCTCAAGTGGAGTCACAAAGAGTAGGCTAAACAATAGCAGCACTTTTATAGAAAGAGAAAGGTCTCATTCTGGACATTTGGAAAGCATTGTGAGCTACTGCAGAAGTTCTGAAAGTGAAAGAATACCACATTTAGGATCAAAAGACTTGGATTCTAGTCTCAGCTCTACCACTAAGTAACTATGTGAATATGGGGAAGTTATTTTTTTTCTTTAGGACTCAGTTTCCTCTCCTGTAAAACAGAGAAGACAGACTAGATCATCTTTGAATTCTCTTCCAAGTTTATCATTCTATTTTACTCTTCCAGATGACAAGAACTTTCTTTACAAATATACTGTTCTCTACTGATGTAGTCTAATGCAAATAAGCTCAGAGAAAAACATTTTTAAAATGATAAATAAAGCCTCAAGTATTCATTTTGTCAAAAATTAGTTGAGAATTAACTATTATTTTTAAAGCATGTGTGCTAGACACTACTCTGGTTGCTTGAGCTCTCCAGTATAAGCTGAGCTCTTCAAAGGAAACCTGACATACTATGACTTTTTCTATTATTATTATTATTTTCCCATCATATAGGTATCTGCTGTGTATAACTAGATTACTGAATGAGGAATGTTATGCCATTAAGGAAAGTGATGAAAAAACTAAATATAAAATATGTTCAGGAACACTACTGTAGGAATTTGTTAGTGAGTCACTGTTTTCTTAGAGTCTAAGAAAAAGACTTTACTTACATTCTCTACTTCATTCCTGTATGGAACTCATAAAGAAGAAAATTATAAGAGCCACTTATATCATCCAGGTGGTTTAATAGGCTAAGAAATCAGCACAAATTGAATTCTAATTAAAAACACACACACATACCACATTTATTAAACACCTACTTGTCAAGGGCACTCACTGTGCCTGGCACAGGGGATACACACATAGGCAAAAACACAGTCCTTGCCTTCAAGAAGTTTATAATCTACAAGTACAAAACATCTTCAAAGGAAAAAACCAGACAAGAGAATATCAGATTCATTTACTCTGGGTTGGGAGCTTTATAGTAATATTAGCTCATATATTCCAAAGTATACAAACATAGAGCTTTTCTTTTCCAAATGTCTAGTACACGTGGAATCATTCTTATTTATTCCATTTATTAGGATGTAAATTCTTCCAAGATAGAGAACATCTAAACTGTACTTTATAATTATTATGGGATTTAGAACTTTACTTCATAGTTGAAAGCACAATTTTTGATGGTAATAATGTAATAGTAATTTTTTACCTAAAATTCAAACTCTGTTACATAGAATCGCAGAATGTTACATCAAGAACAGAATTCAAAGTATGTACTCCAAACACCTTCTTTTTCTTTGAGCATACTCAGACTCAGAATATGTGTGATTTGAGGAAACCTTCCTGGCTAATTGATGGCAGACCTGAAAAGATGGAAGCAGAACCCAGCAGTTCTAATACTTTACAAAACTGCCTCATTCGTATTCACCAGGAATCTTTAAAAGAACAGAGAAAGATTTCTCATTAACCAGGTTTACAGAGTTTTCATCTACAGAATCCTAACAATGACGGTGTTTAATAGGCTGAGGTTATCCATTTCTTTTTGTTTTTCCAAGGTTTATCACTGATGGGGCTTCTTTGATCTTGAGACAGACTCAGCTCAGAACATTGCTGGACTTTGGACATGGTACTGCTGAGAGGAAAGCTAGCATATAGGAGATACAACTCTACACTTGGAAACAGAAAGACCTTGGCAAGTCACTCTGAGCCTTATACTCAATTGTAAACTGCAGATAACATTCACATCCCAGGATTGTTGTGAAAATAAAATAAAATGATAATGTATGTAAATGTATGTAAAGTGCTTTGCAAATCTTAAAGTACAATGCAAATAAAAGTCATCATCATATGATGGTTAATATTACCATGGCATCCACAGAGGAATAATTCATTTTGGAGAAGCACAAATATCCTTGTTTTGATATCCATAAGTGAACTCTGTTCCAAGCTTAAACACCAGGTACTTGCAGCAATTATGCTCAGTATTCATTTTCACTAGACAGCTCTTCTCACTCAGTTCCTGGAACCACATTCTATCAGTATTTTTACACTTGGCAAGTCAGAGTATGAATGTTTTATGACGTGGAATTTATTTGGTAGGATGCACCAAGGTGTTCAAAAGGGAACTGATAACAAAGCCAGAAAATAAACATCTACTTCTTCACTCAGAATTTATCAACTAGAAGCAAAAAAAAAAAAAAAAAAAAAAAAAAAAAAACTCATTAACTCATTCAAATATTTATTAAGAACTTACCATGTACAATTATGAAGCACATAATCAATGCTCCTTATCAAACAGGAACACAAATAAAGTAACCCTGAGTGTAAAAACATTCAAAAAGAACTTCAGAATATAGTTTAAAACATGTGGTTTTGCCTATTGGAGAACAATCTTGTCCACTCCAGAAATGTACTTATTATAAGACAAAGTGAAATAGAGAGGTTGAATGGGAAAATGAGATCCACAATATTAGTGAGAAAATGCCAATCTTGAAATCAAAAGTTTAAGTCCCAGACTCTTCCAGTTACTTGTTGTGTCTCTTTGTACAAATTATTTCATTTCCCAGCTTTGTCTCATTTGTAGAATAAGGAGCTCAAATCAAGAATCAATTCATACTGTGAATTCAGTGATGGACTTTGAAGAGGGAAGGATGTAAGTTCAAATGTGACCTCATAGGCTTATTAGTTGGGTATCTCTGGGCAAGTCATATAACATCCCTAAGCCTCTGTTTACCAGTTTGTAAAACGAGGCTCACAATACCTGTCACTTACCTCACAGGGTTGTTGTGAAGATCAAATAAGAAAATAAATGTAAAATGCCCTAGAGCAGAATGTAAATGGCTGCTGTTGTGATCCTGTGAGTATTGCCAGCTGGAGAACCACTGATAAAGCAGAGAGAACACTAGCAGAGGAATTAGGAATCCTGAGACTGCAAGAGGAGAAGAGAGAAGGAACTAGCATTTAAGTGCCTAGTATGTGCCAGGCTCTGTGTTAAGCTCTTTCTTTACAGATCTGATTTTATTTGATCTTCATAACAATCTATGATGCTATTATTATCTCCATTTTACAGGCATGGACACAAGCAGACATAGATAAGTGACTTGCCAGTAAGTATTTGAGGTGGAATGTAGGAACACTCAACTAACTGCAATACTGAACTCAGGGAAGCATAGAGTGGGACTATATTAATTCTAACCCCATAAACAAAATGAAAGATTCCCCAGTATTATTTGAATTGAATTCTAAATGTGGATATTACATACTTAAAAGCACTTTCTACATTTTAAAGCACATGTATATGAGAGCTACTAACTAAGAGTCACTTAATCCTGTTTGCCTCAGTTACTCCTCCGTAAAATGAACTAGGGAACTTCATTATCTTTCCCAAGAAAACCCTATATGGAGAGTTGGACATGACTGAAAGAAATGAACATTTCTTGCAGAGCAAATAGTGATATGCAAGCTTCTTTAAAGCAGAGTCTATTTCATTTCTGTCTTTGTATCTCTAGGGTTTAGCATAATCCCTGAAACATAGGTAGGTGCTTAATAAATGCTTTATGATTCAGTGGATTTTCATAAGAAATGGGATAGTTAGCTTTCATTTCTCTGAAATATTTCCAATAAATTTACAATTACAGAATTCAAATCAATTTAAATTAAAACAAAAATTTAAATATATTTTACAAGTTAAAATGGATGTATCTGGATTGATGAGCTGTATCCATGACAAGAGTAGTTGTAGTTTGTCAGTGAAAAATAGTAATGCAATTTTTAAAAAAAGTTTTTGTTTTATTTTATAGGCACACAAATAATATAGAGATACTGTGAGTTCCAAGTAGGTAAAAAGTAATAATACTAAAAAAAGTAATACACTATGAATAGTGACATGAATTTTTAAATGATCAGTCTATCTAAACTGCATGAATCAGGGCTTTTTTCCTCTTGCCCTAAGTTTTAAATATTACTGTTATGAACATATGTAATTAATTCAGTAACTGCAATATTTTAAGAAATTCAACATGCTTTGGAGAATTGGGCTGCCTTATCCAACTTTGCTAGTACCTTTCTGATCATTTGGTTCAGTCAAATTAAGCATCTGTTTTTCTGTTTCTCCCCTTTACACCCCAAACACACACAAGTTAAGACATGTCTTTGTTCACATTGAGCTTAAAAATTAGATAAACAAAATAAATGTAGATTTTCCCTTTACTGGAGTTCTTCTTTAAATAAAGCTTGGATGACAACTTACTGGGTATGCTGGGGGAAGGGGAGGAGAGGTTCTTGTTCACTGTAGACTAGCTGGCCTCTAGGGTTCCTTCTGAGATTCTGGGATTTTGTCTGCTCAAAATGAGAAAGTTTCATTTCAACTTTTTGATTAAAAAAGATAAGACTTGAAATCAATAACTTTTTTCTTTAAAAAAGCAAAAACTCTGATAACAGAGCAGTTGAAGTTTCTTGGCCATATGCTTTAAAAAATCCTCATAATAACAGGCAAAATATGCTTGTTCAGAAGGCTGCTGCATCTTAGGTTACATTTCTTTGCATAATCTTTAGGGAAAAAAAAGCAAAATAAAACAGCAATTCTGTATGAGTTGTAGCAAGAGGACATGCTCCTTTCAGCACTGATCAGACAAGCTATACTAGTTGATCAACTGGTCTGTCTAGATTAAACATGCACAGCAGCCATTCCATTTGATTTCTGGAGGGTGGGGGGTGGGAGCAAGGGGAAGGAACCCAACCACAAACCCAACCTATGGTGAAAATCCAAGTAGAACAAGACCAACCGTGGCAGTAGACTGAAAATGATAGCTAAACTTGACGGCCAATTTTACACTACTAGCTATTTTTTGGCTTTCTCTTCTGCTGACTCCATCCATTGCTAATTAGAAGGAGTCAGAAATGGACATGTACTGAGCTCTCTATGGTAAAATTGATTAGTATATTATTATGGAAAATAAGGAAGTCATTTTGTTGGAAATATCAAATTCCACAAAATCATATGTGGCAGCTGTTTAGTACGCATAGCGGTGGGAAGGAGTGTGTGAAAATATTAACCCCTCATAGTTATCTGACATCTCTGAAAGAACACACAAGAAAGAACTCCAAGAAAACACAAGCCGCAACGGATAGGCAAAGTCGTAAAATGCCATGATTTTTGGTAAAAAATATTCCCATGGTGTATGTTCTACATGCACCCATTTAAAGTGTGGATTTATCTTTTATATATTTCCAAGTAAACAACTGGTAGGTGCTACTATTGTATATATTGAAGCTGTTTATTGAAGGGAAAGAAGAAATGAGGTGAGTCATACCATTCCGCAGCCTGCTCTGGGTCATTGCATTCACGTACAACTATGGCTCCCTCAAACTTCATTTTAGGAGCTTAAGTATTTACTGCTTTCTTGGGGAAAAGAATAAAAATTCTAATTTTGAAATTCAACTTATAATTTAATTTCCAGCCTTGTAATAGTGGTAAAGAAATGTGTTAGGACCAGTTAGTAAATTCTATGTCCCTTCAAACATCCCCTTCTTGGAAAAGTCTTTTCTTCACTAATTTTCACTAATCTTCACTTTAGACTGAATCTGTTCTCCATTATATAAAAAGGGAACATTTTCTAGTTCAGCTTATCTCAAAAACCCTACCTTTCACTTTCTGTTGCTCAAAAATTGCAGGAACGCAAAAATCTTTCAATCCTGAGAATATCTCATATTTTCGGAGTCAGGCAATTCTAAATTTTTTTCCCCCCATGCTTAGATATTCAATGATCTTGGGAACTACCCTGAAGACAGATTTTTCTTTTAAAAAATTTTCTGATCACTCACTAAAATAAAAGCAGCATCTAGACTCGCTAACTCAAAGCGGAAATGTTATTTTCACAGTGGAAGTAAGGAGATCTACATGACTGTGATCCTATGTCAATCTGCTGGTGCTGGTGATTTGGGGGAAAAATGTAATGGGGGAAGAGGAAAAGAAAAGAAAGCAGACAAATTGCATATGCATGCATTTAATCTTAGCAACAGGGAACTTATTAGGAAGATCACGTGTCCTGATGAAATGCGAAGAAAATGATCCATTTCTTCCTTGTACTGGAGAAGACGGGGATGACATCATGCAACCTTACCTTTCTGAAAAATATCAGGGTGCCAGGCACTGAGCTCTGACCTGTAGGGACCGGAGCCGCGGGCCGCGGGTCATTTTGGGTGTTGCAAATGTGCCTCCCTAGGAAATTCCAATGACATTCTACCAGCTTTCTGCATGCCGATTATTTACAAGCTTCCTCTTACAAAGTCACAAGTTTGGGAGTGGAAAGGAGGAGGAGGAAAGAGAGACAGACAGAGAGACAGAGAGAGAGAGAGACCGACCCAGTTCCACTACATACCCAAGACTGGAAGAAAAGTCACATGGTCTTCAAGAGCCATTCTTGCTGCATGACACATGCCCAGTGTAAATGGCCAACAATATCAGTTGATGTTTATGCCATATGTTCTGAGTCTCTTCACATATCAACACCCCAGGGCCAGAGCCACACAGACAGGACTTTGGAGAAGGCCTCTGAAGGAGGTATTGAATAGAGAGACACTAATTATACCAGTCATTTAAAAGAAAATACCAGGACCAACTTACCTGGTTCATTCCCTTGGTCCTTTTACCCTAGTCTCTTATTATAATTTCCTCCTGAGGGCCTTAAAAAGGACCTAGAGAAATTCAAAGGTGGTACCACTGACTTAATCATAATGCTAATTCTTCCAAGGTACCCATTTTTATAAGAGAATCACTAATCAGCTGTCCCTAAAATGCTCTGCTCCTTATCACTCCACACTCCCAATTTATAACAAAATTCTTTTCAAGGTAGGTAGGTATCTTAGATCATGTAATCTTCCACTTTCTTGTCCCAAGCATTCCTTAATAATATGGCACAGGAAAATATGATAAGTAGAAAAAACATTGGATTTGAGTTAGAGCTAGTTGAAATTCTGGTTATGCTACTTACTATCTGAATATACTTGACCAGCTTATACCTCTCTGAACCTCAGTTTCCTTATCTATGAAATGACGTGGTTGGACCAGATTCCTAAGATCTGAGGTTCCTTCTAGCTCTAAATTTACAGTATAAGCCTGTGAAATAGAGCCAACCAATGGTTGTGAATAAGCTATTGAATGCAGGGACCTCTCCCATAAGGCCATTCCCAGTTTCCTTCCCTTAAGAACTAATTCACTTATTTCCACTACTTTCCTCTCTTAATTGTATCACTTCCCTTCTAACCCTAACCACCCTCCCTCAGACTCCACCCTGACCAGTTTGCCTTTTTTTAAGGAAATAAAATTCTAAGGCTTTCTGAATTCACAATCTGCCATCCATAGGTATCTCTTTGCTAGGTTACAGAAAGCAACAATCATCCCAGCTATTTGGGACTGTTATTCATTTCTAATGCTTGAAAACTGAAGCAAACCAAAAGAAAAAAAAATTTTTTCTGCCATTATATAAAAACAAACAGGCAAACAAAACCAACCTATAAGACCCTTAAAATAAACTGATGACCAAGGGTTTAAGATATTCCTCCTATTATACACTTGCCACTGGAAACGGCTGTGCAGATCCCCTCTCTTGACCATTTATCCAAGAGACAAACTTGCATTAGCAAACAAATGGAATACATTTTCTTCTACTAAGACACCCTTGCCTTCTCTCATCTCTGCTCTTGAACCAATCAGCTTTGCCTGAACAGAACTGTCACATTTCCAGCTGTCTCCTGGGCCATCTACCTCCTCTGGGAATTCCAGAGAAAGAGCAAGTTATCTCTCTATTTGAGGAAAGAACAAGCTTGCTCTCTTACTCTCTCTTCCCTTATTTGGTTATGGTGGTCACTACACTGACACAACAACTGTAGCCCTAAAGGGGCTTAGACTGAACTTCTGATTTACAATGAAGTTAGATACTACACAGGCCCAAAACCACACATAGCTCAACACCAAGGACCTACCATCTCTACTGTTCTCTCACATTCATCTTTCTGTCCAATGATGGGGGGAAAAATTAAACAATCTAAATGCTCTAAAGTATGCACTACAGAAAGGGACATCATTTCCTAATTTTCAACAGAAAAAAAAGTCAATATTTATGAACCATAATCTTAACAACTTGAAGTTTCTCAAGTTCTTGGTCTTGTTTTTAGTTTCAGCCTGAAGCTGGGACTCAGACAGAAACAACAAATTTAAACTCAGGAATTAAAAAGTTACCTATGAGTAACTGAGTTTGTTCAAAGATTTCATGGGAGAAAGGGGATGAATTAGGTGCAAGTGGAACCAGCTGGCTGTTAACAATATCATTTTCTAGAAGAGAAATGGATTTGCACAAAGAATCATTTCTAGAACACAGGCCTCCTTACCCCTTACTCCTAATCTACTGCAGTTTCCAAAGGAGGCAGTTTGGAAATAGATGTCCCCTAATGTTTATTTATTTTTTTTTAATCTCCTAATTCTATGCTGCCTTCCATCACCTTCTACTGATCTGCAGAGATAGTCTTGTGCCAAGAAGAATCATAGGTAGAAGAACAAAGTATTCCCCAGGATATTTGTTATCTCTGTCTCTAACTAGTCAACTTTTCTGGATATTATCATAGAAAAAAAAATTAGATAGCCCTGCACTCTAAAATGGAAAGAACACTAGACTTGTTTGACAATTCTAATCCTAGTCTTTCTTTACATTGGAAAGAGCAACTGGTCAAATCTCCCCCCAAAATAGGGCCTATTGTTCTTGACTATCTCTGTATGTTAGGAAGAACCTGTAATGTGATAGAAAGATGGGGCACATTGGGCCAATCATGTCCCTTCTCTTGATTCATTTTTCTCATCTATACAATGAGGGCCATAGAGCAGATGCTCTCTATGGTTCTTTCAATTTCTGTCATCCCAGAGTTCAATTTAAAGCTTCCTTTTTCCCTTTATATCTTCCTAGGCTTGAAATTGATGGGTCTTGTTTCCTTTTCCTTAATTCCCTAAAAGCTTTCTGTTATGCCTCAGTTCCCTAGATGCTTTCTAGTATGCCAAAGATAAGAAGTTCATGCTTATCTCTCTTGAATGTTCTAGACCAGCAATTCTTAAAATATGGCCTATGGTCCACTGAGAGGTCAAAATTATTTCATAATAATACTAAGATATTATTTGTCTATTAAAATGATCTCTTTTTTTTCCAGTTATATATCTCTACAAAGCGGATTATCTTTATAAACTTCTACCCTAAAAATTATCATAATGTATTGAATGCAAAAGCAGATGAAAACACAGTTTTCTATTAAGCTAGACATTAAAGAGATTTGCAAAAAAAAAAACCCCAAAATAATACTAGTCTTCTCAAATTGTTTTTAAGAAAATATATTTGTGTTATTATTTGTGTTAACAGATTCTTATTTATTATTATTTTAATTAATTAACAAATATGTTCATATTTATCAGGCTGTTTTTATTTATAATATGGTAAATATAGATAAATATAAAGCTCTTTGGGGGACTCCTCAATAATTGTAAAGCGATCTTGAGAACCTAGAAGTTTAAGAATCACTATTCAAGTTAGCTCGAACATTCTATTATTCTCTCTCTCTCTCTCTCTCTCTCTCTCTCTCTCTCTCTCTCTCTCTTTCTCTCTCTTCCTCTCCCACATCTGCTCTTCTTTCTTACTCTCTCTCCCAAAACCTAAAGTCTTTAGGTTCTCTACTCATGTCCACAAGAGAGAAAGAGGGAAGAGGGGAGGAAGAGAAAAAGACAGAGAGGAAGAGACAGAATCCAAATCAAAGAATACTGGAAGGAACTTGATTTAGAAAGCTAGCCCAGCCTTCTTTATTTTACAAATGAAAAAACAAGCCTGGAAAGGGGATTTGTCCATGATGTCTGACAGCTAGTAAGAAGAAAGAAGAAAAGAACTCAGG
The DNA here is from genome assembly GCF_048593235.1 of Sminthopsis crassicaudata. Lineage (NCBI taxonomy): Eukaryota > Metazoa > Chordata > Mammalia > Dasyuromorphia > Dasyuridae > Sminthopsis > Sminthopsis crassicaudata. The sequence continues at coordinate 586,244,710 of NC_133618.1, read as the reverse complement.
AGTTTGGACTACAAGTACAAAATTCTTTCCAACACATCATACATCATCCTCAACAGACAGACATGATCAAGAAAGATGACATGATTTGTTGGGATAGCTGCCATCCATTCCCCTTTATCTTATCTTTGATTAGTGTAAAAGAATTTGTTTTGTGACTACTTGTAGTTTCCTAGTTAAATGTTTTAAGCTTCCGCCACTCCTTTTGATGGGTTGAATTTATGTATGCTTTTTTTTTCTTTCAAATAATTAAAGTCCCAAAAGAAGTTAAAGAAAACTATTACTTAAAAAAGAATGTTTCTTTCTTTTTTTAAGTCCAAAAAAGCTGTTATTCAATAACTAATCTAGGTTGGAACAGGATTAGTGATTGTGTAGCTGAAGCTCCTTAATCCTCAGGACAGAGAATCAGGACTCACTGCCATGTTATCATTCTTTGATGAGATTGTCACTGGAGTTTCTCCACCACCCACACTGGCTTCACATACTTGGGATAAACCTGGTGCCTACTTAGATTAGTCTTACTTTGGCCCAAGAGGCATAAAGGCATCCACAGCCACAGAGAAACCCAGATAAACAAGCAGGTGGGAAATGCAGTCTTAGTTTTTTCTCCTTTTGATCCTTAAGATGTGCTTTTAATATCCTGAAAGAGTATTGCAGACACACCAACACACCTATATCCTTGTTAGAAGGGGAAAGGTCTTTCTGAAATTGCTTTTGCTTTTCTTGGATAGATCTCACAAATTAGCCTTCAGAACAGAAAACAGGAACAAAAAAGGAGGTAGAACTACACACTTCTCAGATAGGCTAAGATGACAAAAAAAGACAATTACGAATATTGGAAAGGATGTGGGAAAACTGGGACATTAATACATTGTTGGTGGAGTTGTGAACTGATCCAATTATTCTGGAGAGCAATTTGGAACTATATACCACAAAGGGCTATAAAACTATACATACTCTTTGAACCAGTAATATTTCTACTGAGTCTACATCCCAAAGAGATCTTAAAGGAGGGAAAGAGAAAGAGATCTTAAAGGAGGGAAATGCTTGTGGCAGCCCATTTCATAGTGGCAAGAAACTAGAAACTGAGTGGATACCTGTCAGTTGGAGAATGGCTGAATAAGTTATGGTATATGAATGTTATGGAATATTTTTGTTCTATAAGAAATGACCAGCAGGATGAATATAGAGAGGCCTGAAGAGACTTACATGAACTAATACTGAGTGAAATGAATAGAACCAGGAGATCATTGTACATGGCAACAACAAGACTATATGGTGATCAATTCTGATGGAAATGGCCTTTTGCAACAGTAAGGTGATTCAGGCCAGTTCCAATGATCTTATGGTAGAGGGAGCCATCTGTACCTGAAGAGAGGACTATGGGGACTGAATGTAGATCACAATATAGTATTTTCACCTCTTTTATTGTTGTCTGTTTGCATTTTGTTTTCTTTCTCATTTTTTTTTTCCTTTTTGATCTGATTTTTTTTTTGTGCACCATGATAATTGAAGAATTGTACATGTTTAACATAGATTACTTGCCATTAAAGGGGAGGGCTGGGAGGAAGGGTGCAAAGGTGAATATTAAAAATTATCTATGTATATGTCTAGAAAATAAACAGCTTTATAAAAAGAAGAGTGGAAGTCACAGAAGAGATCTGGGTTAGTCAATGAAACAACTCCTTCCAGGTGCAATACGGTGTCACCCAGTTTTCTAAGACCTCATGGGAATGGATGTAATAAAGAATTATCAAGCCTGAGAAACATAAGTTTTCATACAAGCTTAGAGGGTCTCTGGTCTTGTAAGTCCTAAATTCTGCTGCTCAACTTAGAAAATATCATCCTAGCTCTTAGCGATTCGGAAACTTTTAATTTTTTGTAGGCATTTTTATACATGATTTGGGGGTTTTCTGTCCTTATGTAAATTCAAAAATGAGTCCTCTGTTACATTCTATAAATTACACATTTTTGGTAACACATATAATACTATTAGACCTGTGTTTTGTCCAAACTTCTACTGCTTCTCTCCAAACATAAGTTTCTTAACCTTTCCTGTGTTGTGGACCAACCATTTTAGCAGATCCCTATCAATTCCTTCTTAAAATAGTACATTAAATTTAAAAATGCATAGGATTACCAAAAAAATCAATTTTGTTGAACTAAAGTTATGCATTAAAAAAATTTGTAGATCCCAAGTTAAGAACCTCTGTCCTAGATTTAAGTCAAGCCAACAAACTCTTATTAAGCTCATTTATGTGCCTCTTGAGGACAGCTAGATGGTGCAGTAGATAGAGTACCAAATTCTGTGCTTAGCTTTCAAAAAAAGGGCTATGAATCATCCCTGTTCTTTAATCTAATGTGGGAGACAACATGCAAAACACAACTATGTACAAACAACATGTCTGTCTCTCCTCCTTTTCCTCCTCCTTCTTCTTCATCTCCCTCCTCCTCCTTCCCTTCTCTTCCTCCCCCCTCCTCCTTCTTTTATTTTTCTCTATCTTTCCTCTCTTTCTCTCTCTCTTTTTTCTCTTTTTCATTTTTCTCTCTTTCTCTTTAATATCTCTCCCTCCTCTTCCTTCTCTTTGTGTGTGTTAAGTATGCATATGTATATAATATGATAAATTAGAAATAATCTCAGAAGGAAGATTGTAATATTAAGAAAGACTGGGGAAGGCTTCTTTCCCAAAAGGTAATGTTTTAGCTGAAACTTAAAGGAAACCAAGAGATTTAGAGGAAGAGAGAGAGAATTCTGGGCATGCCTACCAGCCAGACAATAAAAAATGCATGGAGTCAGAAAATAGAGCATCTTTTGTGAGAAATTGTAAAGAAGCCAATGTCATGGATTGCAAAGTACATGGAGAGGAGTAAAGAACAAGACTGGAAAGACATAAAGGGGCCACACTATCAAGGTTTTTAAGATTCAGATGACTTTAAATTTGATCCAGGAGGTAATAGGGAGTCACTGGAGCTTACTGAAAAAATGGATGATATTCAAATATGCACCTTAGCAAGATCATTTTGATGTCTGAGTGGAGGATGGAGTGAGTGGGGAGAGATTTGAGATAGAGAGACCAACCAGAATGCTACTATAGTGGTCCAGAAGTGAGGGATGAGGCTTGCAGTAGGATGGAAGTAGTATCAGAAGAAACTAGCATACACAAAAGGTGATATAGCAGACGTGGTTCCTGTGCTGAGAGGATTCCTGGCTTGTTCTATGAAGCAGGAGATCCAGATTCAACGCTCCTTGTGTGTGCAGGCAAACACTTCTTATTCTCCTTGAAACAATAGGAGTCTTCCAGGCCTCCTGTTCCATGAAGACATAAACTAACGTCTACACCAATGAGAGAAAAATAGCCCCCACAGGGGGCCCCAGCTATTCCAATTCTCCAAAGGGCAACATTTTACACCAAAAACAAAAAGGAGTGCCAAGAGTCATATTAGGAAGGAAAATTGGCCAAATGATATGAATCAAATGACGTGGGAAATAGCTTCGCTTAAGAAAGGAAGTCAAGTTTGTGTCCAGCAGGGTTTGTATGTAAGGCTTGTTATTTCTCCTAAGTGTTCTCCAGGGGCACAGAAAATAGAAGCAGGAAGTAAACATGTTTCAGTGACTTGCTCTTGAAAGGGTTAGCGTTCAGATAAAGACCCCTGGCTGAGTTCTCAAGAGACTTTGACCTCCATGAATATTTATCCCATTACTTCTGTCTCAGGTTCTAGAAGACACCAGACCCTAAAGATATCACTGATTGAGTTTCCTGTAGGCTGACATTTCTAAGCATGAGAGATACTAATATTATGGTGACTATCTGTGGCAGATCTTGGAGAAGTGCCCTGGATGCATAAAGAGAGTGGAAGCCCAAAGCTACAGCATCAGAAATGATATTTGCAAAGTGCTTAGTAAATATAGTGGTTGGTACATAGTAGGCACTTAATAAATTATTTCCTTCCCCTTTCAGTCCTTTCCCAAAGATAGTAGTACCATTTTAAACAAATGATTTGTTTTTGCTAGTCATCACAATAATAAATGTATTTTCTAATGTAGTCTAGAGTTAAATCTTAGAGATGGAAAAAAACCTTACAGATAATCTGGGGTAAGGAAATTGACAGTGCTGAAATGCCTCGTTGAAGGTCACACAGCAACAGTTGGAGTTCTTATTCAGACCCCATTTTCATTTGATCTTCCCATCCCCTGTGAGGTAGGAGGTAAGCAGAGTAGTTTATTATTATTATTATTATTTATTATTATTATTATTATTGTTGCCATTTTATTGGCTGGAATTTCGAGGTACAGAGAGATGTTAACTGATTTACTTTAAGTCACATATCTAAAAAATGGCAGGGTTAGGATTCAACACCAAGTCTTCAGAATGTTAACCATGATGTATATTTGGTGAAGTTTTCTTTTTTTTCTTGTACCTACAAAGGTAATTAATAACTTCTACCTGCTCAAACAAGCAATATGTATTTATCAGGACTCAGCTATGAGTCCAACATTCACTCTTCTTTCCTTTCTCCCTTCACAAAATACCAAAATACCTTTTTCCTTTATATTGTTATTGTTGTTCAGTCATTTTTCAAGTTGGTTTGACTCACCATGATCCCATTTGGGGTTTCTTGACACAGATACTAGAGTTGTTTGCCATTTCCTTTGCCAGCTCATTTACAGATGAGGAAACTGAGGTAAACAGGGTGACGTGACTTGCTCAAGATCACACAGCTAATAAATGATTGAGGCCAGATTTGAACTCAGGAAAATAAGCCTTCCTGACTTGAGGATCTAGCACTTTAAATGTGCTCCATAGATGCTCTACTGTATAGCTTTCTATTACAAATGTGCATGCATGTCCAGAAACCATTAGTAATACTTGTTTACATTTACACAATGTCATAAAATTTTCAAAGTGTAATACAAAGATTTTTAAATCTCTTTTGACTCTCACAAGTCAAAAAATAGCACAAGAATGATTATCCCCATTTTACAGAGAAATAATGTGATAAAACTACTTGGGAAGTTTTAATAATTGATGTGTTATTTGAACATGCCTCCTGAATGTTATCTTCAAAATTATGTGCAAGTTAATCTTGCTATTTATAGAAATAAAAAGCTGGAAGGGAAAATTACATTCAACAAACACAACCACTATGGTCAAACCCTAGATCAATCATAAAGATATAAAGGCTGACTCTGGTGAAGCTGCAAGCCAGACACATCATCCATCATAGGTTCTTGCATAACATGATGAGAATAAACATTGACCATTGAGGCCTCTTTTCCTGTAAGGGCTTAAAGTACCTAACAATGAAACCAAAGAGAGCAGGGATGGGGAAATGGCACTTGTAATGAGCATTGTGTCATAATCAAATATGAGGCAACAATAAAACCTCATCTAAGAATATGCATGTAACAGTGAGGATGGCCCTCATTCCTGTCTTGCTCAGATCTGAGTTGGGCAAGAAGTTCTCACAGTCTGGGAAGCTGAAGAATAAAGATGAATTGCTTGTGGGTATACCAGGAGAAAAGAGAGAGGAGGTGCGGCAATTCCTGGAATTGAAAGCTTTAGCTACATACTCTGTTATCTTCTGACTCTCAAAGTCAAAGCAATCTTCTCTATCCTCATCCATCTAAAAGTCTTTACATCTATAAGTCATAGTAAGCTGGGCTGAGAATCCCAGGATAAGATGTTTCTAGTCTCACAGGTATGACAATCCTTACAAAAATTATGTCAAATAGTGGAAAGCCAATGAGGAAAAGAAAAGAAAATTAGGTTTGGATTGGGAATGACGGGTTTGAGTCTTAACTACCTTAGCAGATGTATGATTTTGAGTTAACCATATAACTTCTTTGAGACTTAACAATTTACTTCTACTATATACCTTGGAGAGTTGTCATAAATATCCAAGGAGATAACAACCCATATAAATAAAAAGTTATAGTTTACAAAGTGTTATTCCCCCCTAGATAACATAAGTAAAAATAAACCTTATAATCATGAAGAATTCCATAAATAGACACTGCTATTTTGATGTCTTCATTTCAGCTCTAGTCACCATTACCTCACCAATTCTACTTTGAGAATAATCATGGGCAATTAACTTTGTGAACATGACTAGGTAGAACACACACAGATACTTCTTTCTGAATTTTAATACCTGGACTTTCTATTTTCACCCTGAAAGGGTTTCAAAGAAAATTTGTGCTATACAAACCATAAATTTTTGTTTGGTCAATTCATACCCACAGAGGAGTAAATCTAAAGGTAACAAGGCAGATTCCCACATTTGATGGTTATAAATTTCAGTATAAACTTAGGTAACCTTACTTGGACACTATGAGTAGGGCACATGATGCTCTCAAGAAAGCATTTCCTCATGGTGATGCTAATTTAAGAGTTTGCTATGGGACATCAGGACCAAGTAGTACTACTGGTCTTACTAGCTCGGGGATTTAAAGGCTAGAGATGAAAATCTTTTAAAACTTGATCCCTGATGCCAAATGGTCAAAACGTGATACAGCAGATGCACCAAGTTCCAATTGCCCATGTCCAGCGATTGGGCTACCAAATCTGGCACTGATTCAACCTCTTTGGTAACTCTAGAACCACAGCTAGGAATTCAACCTCACTGTCACAGACACGCGTGAGAATGTTAAAGATCACAGAATTTTAAAAGGAGCCAATGTTTGGGGCTGACATAAGAGCAAATAATTCCAGTTGTTCCTCACAGTTGACCCCTCCTCTAAAATGAAATGCCCTAGGAGATCTTACATGAGCTCAAGATAAGTTTGAGTCTTTGGAAAAACAAACATCTAAAACTCACTATGTTCATAACAGAATTCATTAAATTCTTTCCTAAACCCTACCTATTTCTTATCTTCCCTATTGCTAAAGAGGGCAATACCATTATCCCAGTCCTTCAGACTTAAACAACCTAAAAGTTATTCTGGATTCCTCACTATCATCCCTCCCCATCCCCCACCCATATTCCCACTCCCCATATCTAAACTATTATAAAGAACTGACAATTTTAACTCTCAAATGAAACCCCTTTTCTCCTCTGATACTGCACACATGCTAATGTAAGCCTTCATCAATTCATATATTGATTACTCCAGTAATCTGCCGATAAATCTACTCACCTCAAGTCTATTCCACTCCAACCCATTCTCCATTCAGGCGAAAAGTGGTTTTCCTAAAACACAGGTCTGATCAGATCACCCATTTACTTAATAAACTCTGGTGGTTTCTTACTGACATACAAAATGTCCTGTTTGGCCTTTAAAGTCTTTCATACATAACTTCTCCTGATCCTTCCAGTTTTAATAGAGTTTGCTTAGCATATATTTGCATGTTGTTTCCCCTATTTCAATATAAGCTCCTTGAGGGTAAAGACTACCTTTTATTTATTTATTTATTTGTTTGTTTGTTTGTTTGTTTGTTTGTTTGTTTATTTATTTGTTTGTTTGTTTGTTTATTTATTTATTTATTTGTGTGTTTATTTATTTATTGTATCCCTCAGTCTTAACATAGTATTTGGCATGTAACAGGTATTTAATAAGTGTTTATTAATTAACTGCTTGATAGTTCCTGGATTAATTGAAAAATTGGGTTGCCTTTTGCAAAGCTATAAATATGGCAATGGGCAGACAGGCTTTCCCAATGGACTCACTGTACAACTTTTGGCTAATCATTCAACTTCTTGGTTTCAGTTTCCTCATTATCTGCTGAAGAGTTTGAAGTCATTGATTTCAACCCAGAGTTATAATTTAGCACTCTCTCACAAATCTATTTCTTTGAGTGACTTTGTACTCATTATAAGACCTTCTTACATGCCTAATGACTTGCAATACAAGATCAACCCAAGTCTTTAACAGTGTTTTATCTCTTCAACGGAAATGTCTCCTTGAAGTGTAACACATATACACACACATACACACGTACATATATCCACAATCACTAACCAACCCTCTGGTTATTCCATAAGTTTGAGGGTGCTTGAAATTCTAGAGTCTGTAAAAGTGTGTGAAGATCTATAATTAACAAAACCTTTGCAACACTCTCCAAATATTGATGCAACTGTGCAATCTAAATGATGTAATAGCACATATTTAAAAAAAAAAAAAAAAAAAGGCCACAAAAACTCAAGCCTCGGCTTGAATGCTCATTCTCCAAACCAGTGTGTTAGACATTAGCCAAAGAAAACATTGGGAGAACAGCAGTAAGAAAGCATGAAACAGCATCCCTCTTTGGGAAGGCTTGTGAATGGAGGGCTGGTGACTGGGGGCAGAGCAGGGAGAACTTTTGGTTCACACAGAAGGAATCAGAGAAGAAGCATCACCTGATCTGGGAGAAAAGGAAAATGTTACTAAGATAAGCATTGTTCAAAAAGTAAGTTTGCCAGAGATTTTTAGGGAAGAGATTTGCATCTTGTGACAAGTAGCTGTTACTTTGATGGGTTCACCATGAGTAGATTCACATGTAATCTTTTCTTTACTAGTGAAAGTGCAATGCAGATCAAAAATTTATCCCATGTGAATTTATCTTGTTTCTTTACTACCATAAAATCTTCTTAGGGTCCCATGCAACATGTGAGGGACGTTACTTTGTTCTTTTCACATGCTATTTAGTAGGGGTTTATGACTGATTTAGCATTTAATTCAGATGGAATACACATGGATATTAATGGAACATACAGGCTGGCTTTCAATTATCCTCAAGTTTTACTGCATGAACCACCTAAGTATGGGGACAACAGTTCACTAAAACAAAAGGGTCCTAACTTATATTATATGTAATATGTTATATATACATATGTTTGCTTATGTATAATTTATATTATATATATATAAAACTAACATATTTTCTATATATAATTTCTTATATAACTTCTGCAGCAACACCAGGGTTCATATAACCTTCCTCCCCAAAAGTGCATACCATTTTGATATATTTTATTGGCTGAAAATACTTTCCATTGGGTTGATGATTAAAAAAAAAATTCCTTGAGCAAAAAACATTTTGTTTGTTTTAAAATCAAATTATAGCATATGCCTGCCTAGAAACTTCTGTGTCTCAGATAGCAATCTTTTTCTTTAAGGGAAAATGTATAAGACCCTAGCATCATATAATTAAAATTGAAAGGTCTCTGAGAAATCATCTGGTACAACACCTTTGTTGGAAACTGTGAAGTTTAGTGATGCACCGGAATCTGATTCCTGGTCTTTGACCTCCAAATCCAGCTCTGTACCATGCTGTCTCCTGAGCTGAGTCATTAACAGCCCACAAGTGCTACGTTTTATGGAGTTGCCACCAAGGCTTACAGAAAACCATGTGCAACCAATAGCATGGCTTCATTGTATACAACAGAGCAGCAAGCTCACTGTTTGAAAGGTCCTCATGAAAAGGAGAAAATCCTAAGTGGCAATGGTATTTAAAGTAGTGGCTAAATGGAGTGAGCATCTTCCCTGGCAATTTGGCTTTTCTTATCAAGGAACAAATAGACTGACTTTGCAAAGTCACCATGCAGAATTCAAAGAGTTCTTTTTAAAAGGAGGCCAAAGTTCAGGGTTCAATTAACCAGCTTGGGGTTCTTCCTAATTACGATGAGGTGATAACCATAATTAGGAACACTTAACATCAATGAAATATATTTTTTTTTTCTGCCTTCCAAGCATTTTGCAAGTCATTAGCAGAAAATGGCTGCCCACCACACCCAGCTCCAGACTTTGCAAAAGAGAGAACTGAAGAAAAATGATTTCTTAATCCAGGTCCACAGCAGGAAGCAGAGAATAAATAGCAATCTGGGAGCAGCTCTGCTTCAAAACCCTCTGTACTCAGATTTCCAATTTGGTCTTTAAAAAGGGAGAATTCCATTCTTCCTTCTCCCATCTTCAGTTCGATCATACCTGGCTTTATTTTTTGGCTCTCTTTCAGGCCACCCAGAGGAATGATGGAGATGAATTAACTTAGGGAATCTGCATCATCAGCAAGCAATGCTTCCCCCAATCCTGGTTAGCTAAGTGTGTTTGCCAATGGGCAGGGAACACCCTGGAATATTATGCTCTGAACAGTACCTGTCTCCACCGTGTCAAGAAGGTCTTGTCAAAGTCTTAGATTTGGAAGAAATAAGATGTAGCTTCTTCTATGAATTCAGGTGGTTGGCAGTAAAAAAAAAAAAAAAAAAAAAAAAAAAAAAAAAATTTAACACAGACTGAAAAAGAATCATCCCTTACTTTTGTCTGCATTGCACTTTGTACTAATCAGACTACTCTCAAATCCCCACAGGGGTTTGGCAAGGTCTTAGATTTGGAAGAAATCAAGTGCAGCCTTTCCTAGAATTCAGGTGGTTGGCCAGTAAAAAATTTTAACATAGACTGAAAAGAATAATCCCTTCCTTTTGTTTGCATTGCACTGTATACTGATCAGACTACTCTCAAACCTCTATAGGGATATATCTCTACCTCCTCTGATCTCCTACAATATGATGAGTTATCTGGACCATTTGGCCCTTGTCATATTTGCTTAATGTCATTAGTCATTTGAATGAAAGGTTCTATCTTAGTCTGCCCTGAATCTTCTACAATACTGAGTGCTTTGTCTTGTATACTGTAGGCATTCATTAAGTATTTTCTTCTCCATAATGAAAACATTTCCAGCAGAAACTCTGATTGAGTGGGAAACACTTAACAATGGTAAAAACATGTTTGAACTATGAGTGCATGTGCACATGCTTTTCAACCCTTCAAGAGTTTGGTGATTTTGTTAGTATGGGTACTCTCTTCATCCATAAAAAGATCACAAATCATTCTGGGCTCCAGTAGAAAGTCCTTATAAAAGCCAAAAAAAAAAAATTATATCTAGAATATGTTTAATCTTTTGGTGATGATCTCTCCTCACTTAGCTGGGTTGGTCCTCATGTGAGAGATATACAATCTATCTTTGGACCTAAATTTGAAGCCTTTCCAACTTGATAAATCCTATTGAAGTTTGTGGTATTCTTGCAAAACCTACAAGCATAGCAAGAGTCACTTTCTTGCTAGTGAGTTATCAAAGGGAAGCTTTCTCTGTGTATGTGTCTGTCTGTGTGTATATATATATATATACATATATATATATATATATGAAACACATATCTTCCAGTAAAAACTACTCTGAAAAATGCTCCAATTTATCATACCTATGGCATTTTATATATAATTAAGTGCAGCAAGATGGACCTGGAAGATCTGAGTTTAAATCTTAACTCCAGACTAACTGTTGGACTCTGAGCACATCTGCCTAAGTCTAATGAAGCAAAAATGGTAAATAACCCTAGTATCTTTATCTTTGCCTAGAAAACCCCATGGACAGTAGTGGTGTGCTGTGGTCCATAAAATCACAAAAAGTCAGACCCAACTAAACAATAACAACCTATATAAATAAAAGCTTCTTTGCAGAAATAGAATTTCTTTACTATGTCTATTTACCATACATATATAATTATAAACATAATCATACTCAGATAAAGTCTTACCAAGATGGAACATGGGACCAGCAAGTCATTCATGTGAGGACCAACCTAATTAAGTTTGAAAAGATCCATTCAGGATGGCTTCAAGGTGACAGATTTTTCAAAGCATAGAAGAAAGATTGTGATCTGGGTCAACATACCCAAGAAATCCCAAACCTCTGAAACAATGAAATAAGATTGATCATTTACAGGACTCTTTAACATAGATTCAGCAGCGCTTGAATTATTGAGCTAACTATATAATTTCACATGGAACGAACTAGGCAGACATTTCTAGGGTCAAATATAGCATCCTATTGGCTTTAAATATGTCTGTGTGGACACATCTATTCAGAAAGACATACTAGGAAGGGGACAAGACACAGAAGAGAGAGAAATAAAGAGGGAGGGAGAGGAAGGGAAGCAGAAAGAAGAGAGAGGGAAAAAGAGAGGGAGAGGGAGAGGGAAAGAAGGGGCAGGGAGAGGGAGAGAAAGAGGGAGAGGGAGAGAGAGATAAGACAGAGACAGCAGACAGAGACAGACAGAAATAGAGACAGACAAACAAAGATAGAAAGAGACAGAGACAGAAAGGAAGAGGGAGAGAGAAAAAGAGAGGAGAGATGACAAAGCAGGAGGGAAGGAGACAAAGGCAGAGAAACAGGAGAGAGAGAGAGAGAGAGAGAGAGAGAGAGAGAGAGAGAGAGAGAGAGAGAGTGTCACTCACACCTCCCCCCACCCCAGGTCCTTTGGAGAGGATTAGCTTGCCCCAGAGCACGTCACCATGCATTGAGGGGCACACTGTTAATTCTTAACATTGCAAACACCAGGGGAGGGGAGAGGCTGGGGGGGGGGGGTGTTGACAAAGTTCCATGGGCTTGGGGCCAGATAAATTTTGGCTCTTGAAGGAGAGGATTAAATGCCCTGGGAACAGAGCCAGCCAGTCCCCAGAGGCCCTGCAGACAAAACCACTTGGAATGCCATGGGGGAGGGCGGAGGAGCTAGCTGCCCCTTTGTGGGGTGAGCAGGTATAAAACTGTTCTGCTACTGCCCACGTTCTCTTTTGATGATCCCCAACATCCATCTTCCCTGTTTGGGCTCCTGCTCCCATAGCCTGCACCCAGGTACCAAAGGTGAAGAAAAGAAAAGGAAACAATCATTTCACCAGGTTTCTGCCCTTTCTGGTGGGCTTTGCCTCTCCGTCTAGAGTTACTTAGAAAGAAGGCCTTGGAAGGGAATGCTGCAAGGGCTATTGGTGTAGACTAGTTCTCCTCCCTAATATCCACCAGCCCAGGCAGGTTTTCCTGTTTAACAGGCACATTGCAACAAGAAAAACCAGGAGAATGGAAGTTTAAAAGCTTAACAACCTGATTCTCAAAAGAGAGCACAGTGTAAATTGAAAGGACAGTGGACTAGAAATCAGGAAACCCCTGGATTCCTCTGGGTCCTCAGCTTTCTCAGTACAATGACAAGGCTGGACTGGATCTAAGATCCCTTAGAGATGTCACTATCTATGCTCTTTGAACTAGAATCAGACAAATGTTAGAGAGACAAGACATTGTCCCTTCTATCTCTGAGTGGATTATAGATCTAGAATGGAAGGCAGAAAGGTCAATGATAGGATAATAGAGTCATAGATTAAGAGAATTTAGAATTCACCTAATCCACCTTATTTTAAAGATGAAGTCCTTGAGAGATTAAATGAATTGCCCAAGTTCACACAGGTGACATACAGATTTCTGTTTCCAGACCAGTACTCTTCTTATTGGGAGGAAGAAAATCAAAGGAAAAAAGTCCCTGGATGAGATCCCAATAGAGACAGATGTAAATTCTCTGAGAAGCTGACATGAAATAACTAGACAGAGCCTGAGAAAACTCAATGAGAACTGGCATAATCAACAAGACAGCCAGAAAGATTCTCAAAGTGTAAACTGGTCTCCTGGTTCCAGAGGGAATCTAGGCTGGACCAGGCAAAGGGAAGAGAATTTCTAGTGAGAATAAATTCTGCAGTGTATTCTCAGTCACAGAATTGCTAAAGCAAGGATAGGTAACTTCACTAACCACAAGTAAAGGAAAAATCAAAATTATTCAATTTATTCAGTCTATGCGATGAGTTTTTCACAAAGCAAATGAACATTTGGTTTGTATGTATTTCATGTTTTCTTTTATGGGTATGTGTTGTTATCCTTGATTGAATGAATGTTCGTCTCTTGAAGGCAGAGAGTGAGTTTTGTTTTTCCATTGTGGATGGACCTCAAGGGTCATTTAACCTTCTGTATCCTAACTAAGAATCTTTTATCTGGTACCTTTTAATGAATAATTTCCTATGACATCAGATTCTCTGCTCAGAGATTAAGAAAATTTGAAGGAAATGGACCAATTAAAATGCAGGGTAAATACTGGAATAAAACTATGAAAATTAATGTTCTCTCCAAAAATTATATTAGTTTTATCTCCAATTGCCTTGTAGACATTTGTATACTGAATATTCTATACATATCTTGAATTAAACACGCCCAAAATTAAACGCATTATCTTTTCTCTCAAACTCTACCTTCTCTTTTACTATTGAGAATATCATCATTTTACTAATCAACCAGACTTTCTTCTTCATGTATATTTCTCATATATGCCCTCTACTTTCCTCTGATACAGGTATTCTGGGGCAGGTTCTTATTATCTTTTGCCTAGACTATTGCAATAGCCTACTGGTTAGCTGATCTGCTTCAAATCTTCCCCATTCCAATCTAATCTCCATTCATCTGTCAAACTGATCTTGAATTGTCTGATCAGTGCCCTTCCTACCCTACTCCCTCATTCTATAGATCATAGTGGTTCCTTATTGCCTCCAAGATCAAATACAAAGACCTTTGGATGTTTAAAGCCCTTCATCGTCTGGCCCCTACACATACTCTTTAATCCAGCGGTTCAGACTTCCTTGCTGTTCCTTGGAGACAACATTCTATCACTGACTATCCCCATGCCTGAAATACTCTCCGTCTTAGGTCCATCTTCTGGTTTTCTTACCTTCTTTCAAATCTCAGCTAAAGTCCCATCTTCTGTAAAAAGCTTTTCCAAATCTTCCTTAATCCTACTGTCTTCTCTCTGAGAATGCTACCAGTTTATCTTGTCTAACATACATGGTTGTTTGTGTATTGTCTCGCTCCCAATAGATTGAGCTCCTTGAAAGCAGAAGCCATTTGTATACCCTATTTTCATATCCCCATTCCTTACCACTAGTATTTGATGCATAGTGGCTTTTAATAAATGCTAGCTGACTAAATTAAAGAGCTTTAACATTTTCAAATACTTCACACATAGTAAGTACTTAATAAATGTTGTTTGACTGATTGAATGAAAATGTTTTATGTATGTTCCCTTATTTGATGCTTACCACATCCAAGTCAGAAAGACTTATCCTTATTTTACACATGAGGAAACTGAGTCTGAGAGAAGTTAAATGACTTGCTCAGGATCATACTGCTAAGACTGGGCTAGATTTGAATTCACATCTTTTTAATCTTGGATTTTTCTGATTCCAAGCTTAACACTCAATCCACTCCCAACATTACCTAAGGGCCTCAGAATCACAGAATTTAGTCTAGAAGGGGCAGACCCTAAAAGCCATTTAGCCCAATCTGTCCCTAATTAAGAATCTTTTCTCTGTTTACCTTTTAATGATATCCTATAGAATCAGATTAACCCAAACTGCCTGGGGGCATATACATTCTTTTATTCTTGACAGTTGGACTGGTTCTAATCTTGGAAGCTTCTCACTGATTAATATTCTGTATATCTCATGTTTTGTCCCTATGTAGTCAAATCTGGTAAGATCTAAGTTTTATTCATTTCTGGCTGTCCCCTAGAGGTTTTTGAGTCAGTTTATCTATAAGCAACAAATTTCAGATAAACTTTGATTGTAGAAAAAAGTATTTATTAAATGATGTAGAGAACAGAAATGAGATTTTGCCTTCAGGGTCCAATTAGCAGAAAAATAAAAGTCTTCCTTCTTTATCCCTAAAGAGGTGAGTTCCATCCCCATTTAAACAAACTCACAACAAAAGAAGTCTCAGTAAGGAGAGCAGAACTCAGGCTTCAGTAAAGGCAGTGTCCATATCCCTCTAGGACAAGGATGGGGAACCTTTTTTTTTCTGCAAAGGGTCATTCAGATATATTTTTTTCCATTTGTATATTTATAACATTATTCAAGAGCCATACAAAATTATCTACTCAAAGAACTTTAGCACTGGGAGGTGGTTGTAACTAGAATCCAAGACTGATTATGCAAATGATTTCACAGGCTTCAATTCCCTTGGAATCACAGCCATGCCCTCACTTTCTGCCTGGCTCCAGAATGCCTTGATATTCTGGAGATCTGAGATGTCAAATCTTTGGCTTACATGGCCTACAACACACTTTAGTGTAGCCTAAACTAGATTAAAATATTTAGCAAAATAAAACTAAAAATACAATAACACATAGATAACAATACATTTTAAAACTAAACTAGTTTTATGTGGCCAGCAGGGATCCCTTTGCATAGCAGTGTCCCAGTTCCTAGTAGAAATAGACATCCCTGCTGCCTTTGTCACTGCCTTTATTGCTAAAACCCCATCACAAAGCCCTGTGGAAGACCCATGGAACAGTAGGTATAGCTTCCCTTACTGAACCAGATTCTTGTTAGTTTCATGACATTGTGTATCTTTTTCTACTCTTTCCCTATGGTCCACTGCATAGATCCATAGCAAAAAGAGTCTCAGATTTTCAGAATGCCCAACAAAGAATATTTTAAAGGATAAATCTTGGCCTCAGTAGTCTGGACTCCTTAAAATGACAGAATAGCATTATGTACTAAGTACCAACCTGGGAGGCAACAGGTTTAATTTCTAGTTTTATAATGAATTTGCTGTCAATAAGGTATATCATCTCTTTGGGTATCAGTTTCTCTATCTGTGAAATGATAATGATGTTAGACTAAATAAGCATTAAGGGTCCTTCTCTAAATTTCCTCCATTAGATGTTAAGCTTCTTCAAGGCAAGGTTAAATCTTTTGTGTGGAAATAAACTGCATGACAGCCTCTTTTCATGGATTTATTGCAAGCTTAAAGAGCATTTCTTTTATGATAAATGTATATTTAAAAAAAAAACTTTAGTGTTAAATGTTTCCACATTCTTGATTTTAATCCTTTTATATTCGAGCCATATAGATTTGACCTTTCATTCAAGTTAAGAGTGAGGACTTTGAAGCAGGACAATGATATAATATTTTTTCTTAATACTTCCTAAAATAAAAAGAGGCCTTGCTGCTATATGCTTTCTTAACTGTATAATCATTCATTCAATGAATATCTACTAAGCACATACCATGTATAGAGTACTCTACTAGGTGTTGAGGGAAATACAAAGATTAGATATGCGGTGCCCTCATGGAGCTTACAGTCTACTTCTCTATCTTCTCACACCATACACACACACACAGCATAGGTCTCAGCACATGTGGATTCACATACACATATTCTGAATATACGGGTCCAAAACAACTGTTAACCAAATGTGATCTTTGAGAGATATAATATGTTTGATTTAAATTCTCTGATACATCCATATATACATATATTTTTCTTTAAATTTTACTTTTTGAACTTAAATCTTAAATTGACTAAACAGTTTTTTTAGAAAAGAAATTGTTTATGTAAACCTTAAGACATAGTGAGCCTCGTTTTTTTTCTGATTTTAATTGCCATGACTATTCTCTTTGGTTACTCTTCAGGAAGGTGATCCCAGAAAGAAACAAACAACTATCTGCGTTAGTCCTTAGAATCATCTTATGTTACAGTTCCATCATTAAGACTTCTCTAGCTACTCCATCCACACTGATAGGAGCCACTATCACACTTTAAAAATTGATACCATATTCTATCCTTTGATGATAAATGACAAGTAATATCTGTAGGATGTTTTTTTAAAGCATTTTATATGCGTCATCTCATTTGATCCTCACAACAACCAGGTAAGGCTGGTGCTAGAGAATATGAAATCAAATGTACAGACGAAGAACATAAGGTTCAGAGAAGCTGTGACTACACTCCTTTAGTGTGACTGAAAAAGTGGTATTCAAATCCGTCTCTTTTTTGACTCCAAACAGCAGTTTCTTCACTGTCATATTGTCTTTCATAGAGTGAGTGAGAGTTTTGAATAGCAAAGAGAATTAAATTTGGTCACAGAAGACATTGGTTATCCTTGTCACAGGCTTTGTCATTTGGGGAAAATTTCAGCCTCCTTACATCTCAGCTTCTTTTTTCATAAAATGAAAAAGTTGGTCTGGCTGATGTCTAATACATTTTGCAACTCTAAATTTGCTGCTTTCTAACTATTCTTTCTAAGTACAAGGATTTTATCTTTCATTGAATCACAGATTTTGAGAACTAGAAAGAATCAAAGGGGACACCTAGTCCAAACCATACAAGAAAGAAACCTCACCCCAACATACCAGACAGGTGGTCATCCAGCTTCTCCTTGAAGACACCCAAAGAGAGGTAACCCATAAACTCTTAAGGCAAGCTTTCCCACTTTGGGACAGCTCAAACCAACAGGAATTTTTTCTGACCTCTTTATAACTTCCAACCCATTGCTCTAGCCTTTACCTTCCCCAGCCAATAAAATATATTTACTCTCTCCCAGCCCTTAGCCCTTGAAGGCAGCTGAATCTTTTTTTTTTTTTTTCTCCAGACTAAACATGCCCAAATCCTTTAACTAATATTCATATGTAATGAACTCAAGGGTCATCATTCTTCTAATTGCTCTCCTCTGGAAACTCTTGAGTTTATCAATTGCCTTCTTAAATCATGATGCTCAGAACTGACCATCTGTTTCAGATGAGGCTGGCTAGGGCAAAGTGAAGTAGGATTATCACTTCCATGTTCCCGTGAAGATATGCCCCTCTTTTTTTTAATTTTAAAGCTTTTTATTTTTAAAACATATACATAGATAGTTTTCAACATTCTCCCTTGCAAAACTTTGTGTTCCAAATTTTTTTTCTCCCTCTCTTTACCCACTCCCTCCCCTAGATGGCAAGTAATCCAATATATGTTAAACATGTGGAATTTTTCTATACATATTTCCACAATTATCAATCATGCTGCACAAGAAAAGTCAAATCAAAAAGGAAAAAAAAATGAGAAAGAAAACAAAATACAAACAAACAACAACAAAAAAGTGAAAATGCTATGTTGTGATCCAGACTCAGTCTCCACAGTCCTCTCTCTGAGTGCAGATGGCTCTCTCCATCACAAGACCATTGCAACTGGCCTGAATCACCTGGCTGTTGAAAAGAGCCACGTCAGTCAGAATTGATCACCATATAATCTGGTTGTCATGAAAAATGTTCTCTTGGTTCTATCCACTTTGCTTAGCACCAGTTCATGTAAGTCTCTCCAGGCCTTTCTAAAATAATTTTGCTGATAGTTTCTTATAGAACAACAATATGCCGTAACATCCATAAAGTATTCCCCTCTTAATACATCTTAAGTTGACATTAGGTTTTTTTTTTTTGGCTAACATATCACACTGCTAACCCATTTTGAGTTGCTGTTCACTAAGATTCCAAGATCCTTTTTACAACAGCCATACATCCATGTTTTGCCCATCAAATATTTGTGGAATTAATTTGTTGGTATAAAGTCTAAGACTTTATATTTATTTATGTAGAATTTTATTTTATTAAATTCAGTCTAATGTTCTAACCTGTCAATATTCTTTTGAGTCCTAACCATGTATTAGCTTTTCTACCAAAATTTGTGTCATCTGAAAATTTGATGAATACGTTATATGTTTTTATTCAAATAATTGATTAAAATAAAGTCAAACAGCACAATAACAAGCACAAACTACCAGAGACTTGCCACAGTGACACTAAATTCTTAACAATTAATCTTTGCTTCTTTTGAATCTTTAACTAAAAAAGAGCTATGCACACTACAGATGCCGGGTAAATGTTTGTTGAGCCAGCACAGTTAGTCTCATCTTCTGGGGACAACATAAGCTTCTTAAAGGTAAATACTGTATCATCAGTATTCTCCCAAAGCATTGCCTAGTAAAGAGCTGGACACATGCAGCAGGTATTCAGTGAAGACTACAGGGTCAGTAATGAGGTGAGCCAGATTCTCCCCTCCCCCATCACCTTATTCTTTTCCTTCCTTTGTTCTCTCAACCAATTATAAAATTCAGAAATTCCAAAGCAGAAATCTGGGAGCTAAAGCAACAAATAATACTTCATCTTCCTACCCTTCTCTCTTGGTATGCTATAATACCAAGTAGAGTCCTAAAACTCTTCATCAAGGAAAACTGGTAAAAAATCACAAATAATACTTTGCCTAACACATCACAGATGGGATTTTTCTGTGTATAAAAGGAAAGAGAAGGTTTTTGTATGTTTGTATTGATCTGCGGTTGTTGATACTGAAATGGCACATGTAATTATTGTGATACTTAATCTACAGATTTCATGCTTCCTGCTGGAAGAAAAATCTGCTGATTCTATGTGTTTGTCCTCTGATCCTTTAATAAAAGTCCAAAGGATGGCAAAAAAAAAATCAATAAATTTTGCTAAGATATGTAACTTCAGGGTGAAGGGAGTTACTTTTCATTTCTCTGAAGTGCTAGCAAACTTATATGATCGTCCATTTAGAGAACATGTATTACTAAATAGTAGAGGTAAACAGAAGAGACAAATGTCCCCAGTATTTAAGTCAGAAGCTCCCTGGACTTCATATAATAATTTTGTCCAGAGTCCCTAGTACATAGTTTTTTAGATAGTAGGTGAATGGTAGAAATTTGTATGGAGGAGAGTTGATAGGTCCTAAGGAGATTCTATTTCTGACTACCTCTTTCTTAACAAATCAAATAATGTACAATAGGGGTTTCCATAGAGTTCAAACAGGCTTTAATTTTAATTTAATCATTGCTGTTGAAACAGGGAATGATTGTTGTCTGGATAGAAATTAGGAAAAAAAATGTTCTATTGTTCATAATACTATGAACAAGCCCAGAATTAGACAGATTTACAGATCATTAGAATGAGCTGGAAGGAACTTTGGAGATCATTTATTCCAAAGTCCTACATTTTGCAGAAGACAGGAAGTGACTTAGCCAAGAACATACAGTCAATTACTTTTATTATTTTTTATAATTGCTTTTTATTTTTCAAAATACATGCAAAGATAGTTTTCAACATTCACCTTTGCAAAACCTTGTGTTGCATGTTTTTCTCCCTTCCTTCCCACCAACCTTCCCC
Organism: Sminthopsis crassicaudata; assembly: GCF_048593235.1. Classification (NCBI taxonomy): domain Eukaryota; kingdom Metazoa; phylum Chordata; class Mammalia; order Dasyuromorphia; family Dasyuridae; genus Sminthopsis; species Sminthopsis crassicaudata. The sequence goes on along the minus strand of NC_133618.1, from coordinate 586,223,937 downwards.
TAGATAGCAAGAAATCCATATGCAATTCTTAAACATATGCAATTCTTCTGGACATATTTTTATATTTATCATGCTGAACAAGAAAAATCAGATCAAAAAGGGAAAAAACAAGCAAGCAGACAACATCATCAACAAAAAAGGTGAAAATACTATGTTGTGATCCATATTCAGATCCCATAGTCCTTTATCTGGATGTAGATGGCTCTCTCCATTATAAATCTATTGGGACAGCCAATTACTTTTTTTTAAAAAATAGCATTGTTTTTGTGAGATATTTACTGGAATGTGAAAAGTAGCCAAAACATTTTTGTGATGCTATTTGTTGGTTTGGAGTACTGTCTTAGAGCTCCAATGTCATCTAAAATGATCAAAAGTTAGAGTAGAATCTTAGAAATTATCTACCTTCGTCTTACAGATGAGATCATTGAAGCCCAGAAAAGTCCAAAAGCATTCTTCCCTTTTGCTAGGAACTCAAACTACTTCATAAACCTGCTTCCTCACACTCTGGTGTGGAGTTCTGAAAATATTTAAATAGGTGTGAAGTTCCACTTTGTTTTCCAAGTTAGTTATTCCCCAGACTCATTATATTATTTGCCTAAAGTCAAGCAGTCCATCTCACTGGTTTTACATCTTGTATTTTCTTTTTTGAAACAGAGTAGGGAAAAAAAAACATAGATAACCTTGATACTTCATGCCAGCTGGTTGATATCACCACCTGGTGGTTGTATACTGAACCAGGGAGAATCACTATGTGAGTCAGTCATTTTCTTTTTGTATGAGGTTTTTCTTGTAAATCAAGTTTTTACAAATTACAAAAAAGTATTTTTAAAGAACCAGTGTTTCACTATTTATGATATCCTAACAGTATATATTTTGATGAATAACCATTTTGTAATAAGCCTAATTATCCTCTATTTTATCTATTTTTAAATGACCACATTTTTTACATGTTTGAGAAGGAACTTCTATATTTATATGAAGTGAATCTTTTATGCCACATAACTTGATTGCTTTTCCCTGCTAATGAACTGAATCAGCTGCGATTTTAATTCTAAAATTATTTGGATAACAAGATTAACATTTCATAATCTAAGTCTTAACACATTGCCTAGGACATAGACTGTGCTTAATAAATCCTTGTTGAGTAACTGGCTACTACTACAACAGGGAGTGGCTGTCTTGTGGATCCCAGTCTAAATCCAACTGGATGCCCTAGAGCCAAAGTAGTTAGGGCCAAGGGACATCAAAGGATGGTTGCTGTTACTGAGACAAACATTCAGAGTTTGTGGGCCCTATCAAAGGGGTTTTCCCAGAACATAACTTTTATAGACCATGTGGAAAAGAAACATTTCCCAATCATTATAATCCACCCAAGCCACTAGAGTTGAAATGTTTTTAATTATAGAAATGTGATACAGCAGAATAAGACAGACTGAAAGATAAAAGATCTAGCTCTGCAACCAACTAGCTTTGTGATCTTGAGCAAAGTTTACAGTTTACATCATCAAGTCTCCATTTATCCTTCTGTCCAATATATTCTGTCTTTCATCATTATCAGTGCCTTGTGTAGTTCACTTAAAGGCTGCCAACATATGTACAAGGAACTACCAGATATTGAAGAAATGAAGATTAAATCAGACATCCCCTGACTTGAAGGATTCTATAGTCTGATTCAAAGAATTATATATGTACACAAATAACTACAAGACAATGTAAAAAATGCAAGGAAAAGGGAAAGGTCCAAAGTATGTCCAAAATCTCTTTTATTGCAAGCTTCAAGCAGAAATCCCATCTAAACTGGGTCTTGAAAGGAGAGAAAATGATATGTGGGGAATTAGCAAAGTAAAGGAAGTATCAGTTCTGGGGTTGAGGTGAGGCAGCACAAAAGCTCAAAAAGGGGGCAGGGAAGGTGGTAAATAATCCAGTTTTTGCCTGGAATGGAGAATATCTAAAATGTTAGGCTAGGTCACAGTGTAGGAGGCTTTGAATGCCATGGCTAATAACTTTATACTTTATGTAGTAGGCAACAATAGGACCTTGACAATTCTTTAGCTGAGAAACAATACAACTAAAGTAGTAGCCATACAAGTAAAGTAAAAAATAAAAGTAAAGTAGCCATACAAGGAGGAACACACAGGCAATGTGTGAAAGACAGCCCAGACAGAAGAGAGATTGAAGACATAAGGACCAGTTAGGAGGCTGTCATAATATTCTAGGCAAGAGATAATGAGGACCTTGACTAGGATGGCAGCAGGGGGAGTGGAAAAGAGAGGGCGGATGTGGGAGATATAGACAGAACCTGGCAACTGATTAGATATGGGGCATGAGAGTGGGGATTACTGTGAGGATCAAGTGAGATAATGGGTGTGAAAGGACTTTGTAAACTGTAAAATGATACCTACGTATAAAGTGTCATCATCATCAGTCATTCATCCTACAAATATTTATTGAGCATCAGCTATGTGCAAGGTCCGATGCCTGGCACATAATCACCACTCATCAAGGGGCTTACTTTCCTCCTATTTGGTTGCTTACAGCCTACAGGGATAGATTTAGAGGTGAGAATAATACTCCCAAATCACCAGTTGCTGAGATAGACTTACATATTGCACACCTCCCCTCCCCCCCACTCTCCCCAGCCCTCCACCCGCTGTTATACACACAATCACCTCATTTATAGTTAAAAAGGGCCTTCATCTTTCTGGCGTCTAGTCCAACTCTATATGTTTTATAGATTAGGAAGCTAAGGCCCAGACAGAGCTTACAAGACTTGCAATATATCATATAGCTGCTAAGTAAACCCCAGGTTTTCTGATCCTCAGACCTTGTGGCCCTTTGGCCATATGTCATTTATGACTCATCTTCTCATGAGGAATTTAGTCAATCTTAAGGCTACAATTCTTAGAGATTTTTTCCACAATCATAATAAATCATAACTTGGTAATTAATGCTTAAACTATATTTTATGAAAATAAATTTAGGTAATTAGGGCAAGAATTAACTACTGCAATGCAATAAATACCATGTTTATTCATAGCATAATTAGGTATTCCCTCTTACCCAAGATCAGCTATTTGGTGCTTTTGGAGGAAGGAGACTCCATCATTTTGACCCTTTGGCAGTCTGGAGAAGTCTATGTCCCTTTTCTCAAAATAATGTCTTTATAAAATACATGAAACAAAATACATAGGATAGTAGTGGAAATCAATGATATTGAAATGAAGTTATTGAAATATTCCCTTTTTATGTTAACAGACTCCGGGTTAAGAATCCCTATTTTATAGAAAGATTTAAAAATATGTCTCAAAAGTGATTTAGATGTGACTTGTGGTTAAGATGGCTTTACAGGAGCCTAATTCTCCCACTTTTTCTCCATCAATAATGTAAGAAAGAACTCCAGATTGGATGATGCCAGAAAAATCCAAAGACAAATCTCAGTAAAGTCCTTCTTCTAACACAGGATGCACAAAAATAGTCAGAAGCTTTGAATAACTGAAAAGAGTCCCTCTAAAGAGAAACCAACAGGAGCACAAGACGACAAGAAGCCCTCAATGAAGCTACAGATAGGGTTTTGTGTACTGTCCTTTCTTGTTTCTCTTCCTACTGTACACCTTCTCAGTCTCCAAGTCAAGTCTACTAACTGTAGGTAACCCTCAAGGTTCTGGCCCAAGTCTTGTCATTTCTATTTTTATGATATCTATTCTCACAGAGGATTTTGCTTGTCCTTGTTCTTGAAGGCCATGATATCAAGGAGGGGATACCATGACATATAAGTGAGTTGGATTTAAGTGAGGGAAGGCTGTGCAAGGTTACCTGTCTCCCTTTCTCCTCCAGAGCCACCTGGATCCAGGAGACAGATATATATATCAGGATGATGGCTCTCATATAGACAGACATCTATTTTATACATTACCTTTTATCCACTCACATAGTCACCACCCTGGCGTTACCTCTTATGATCTCAATCCTGGAATATTGCAACAGCCTCTAATTGGTCTTCCTACCTCAAGTCTTTCCCAATTTCAGTCCATCCTCTATTAAGCTTTGGGAAAAAAAATTTCCCTGAAAAGCAGGTCTGATCATGTTTGTTAAACATTCTCTATTCAATAAAGCCCAATGACTCTCTGTTTCTTCCAAGATCAAATATAAAGTCTTCTAATCAGCATTTAAAGCCCTTCATAATCTAGTTGCTTCTTCTCTTTCCAATCTTTTTATATTTTATGCTTTGCTTTTTTTCTACATTTTATCCTTCCATACACTCTATAATGCAGCCCTTCTTAATGGTCCTTACACATTAAACTGTATCTCCTCATTGCCTATTCACTGATTGTCCCACATGCCTAGAATGCTTCCTCCTTACTTCTGCCTCCAGGCTTCCCTTCCTTATTCCCCTTTCTTTGACACTCAATTCAAGTCCCATATTCATCATCAGCCTTTCTTGCCATTTACACCCACAAACCAGCTGCTTCCTCCCCCTGAGTTTACCTTTCATTTTCACCATATCTATCATAGATATGTATGTACATTCATTTGTATGTTGTTTTCATACACGTGAAATCCTCACAGGCAAGGACTGTAATTTTGCTTTTCTTTACCACACTGCTTAGAATATAGAAAGTGCTTAATAAGTTGATAGACTAACATTTATACAATGTTAACTTAAGAATTATAAAAGATACCACTGAACTAGATTATCATAGGATCATAGAATTAAAGCTTGGAGAGGCCAGAAATCGTCTATTCCAAACCCTTCATTTTATAGATAAGAAAATTAAGGGTCAGAGAAGCTAAGTGAGTTTTTAAAGTCAAGCAGACAGTAAATGAGAGTACTGGGATTCAAATTTCCATGCCAAAATCTCAAGAGCAAGTTCCTCAGATATAGAGGAGTAGTCTTGACCAAAGCAGCAGAATCACTGCTCATGAAAGGCACTAGCACAATTAAAGACATTCCACTACTTCCCGAACTAAGAATTTTCTCCTAGTCTCTTGAGCAAGACTAATTGGACTGACATTTATTGTTCTCTAGTTGACAATACTTTCACATATATTATCTCACTTGATTTTCACAACAACTTTGTGAGGGACATAATGAGTATGTTACATCCATTTTATAGACCAGGAAATAAGATTTAGTAAGGCAATATGCTGAATAAAAATCCTGCCCTTAGATTCAATAAATCAAATGCACAAGTAAAGAATAATGACAAGAAAGCCTTATTTCACTGATTATATGTTTGATATTAATCACTAGTTAAGTATGGAAGCCAAAAAAATTAATATAACTTTAGGTTGTGTTAATAATAATATCATAGTGCTCAGAAAAAGAGAACCAATTCCACTGGTTCTCTGCCCTAATTTTTGATGTTATATTTTAGTGAGGGCCTTGGTAATTTCTTTCCCAAAGTCCTACTCTAATGTCTCATCATAGCATGTAGATAATCCTGAGTTTGTAAAGATTAGGCCAGAAGAATATAAGTTTTCAGAAGTCCTATCATGCAGTAAAGACTTTAGGGCTTTGAATATGATCCTACTAATATTGAGTGCTGTCCAGGGACTAACCTAGTTAAGTTCAAAGAGGATCATCACCATTAGGTTAATCACTAGATCAGAGATTTATAAGCTTTTTTGTGTCATGGACTTCTTTGGCAATGCGGTGAAGCCTATGGACACTTTCTCAATGTTTTAAATTAATAAAACAAGTTACATTGGATTAAAAAGGAAAACAATCATATTACAATTCAGTTATAAAATTCATGGACTCTTGTAGAAGGCAACTTTCTTAGAATCAAATAGTTTTAGACTTATCTATAAATGTTGGCATTCTAAATATGAGATGTTTCTCAAATGACTAACAAATTGACATATTATTGAAAGAAGTGAATTATATCAAAACTGAAATCCAAAAAGAAGTATAGCTCACAGCTTCTCCTCAGAAAGATGAAAAAGGCATGGAATTAGGCTTTTGTGTAGCCAAAAGGAACAAAGAATATAATTTCATTGGAAACCTGGACAACTTATCATGCAGTAATTATGATAATCTTAATTTTAAAACACCACGAAGAAAAATTTATTACCAACATCAACAGAAGAGAAACAAGAAGCATAGAATTTCTATGAAATGTTTGAAAAAAAATCTTTAAATCAAGACAACATATACTTCAACAGTCAGTAACCTCAAAATAGGAAGACCAAAAGGAGGATGGCAAAAAATATATTAGAAAATATGTTCAGTCTTAAAAAATGAAAAAGGCCAAAAGTTTGTAGATTATTCTGAAGGTTTTTGCTCATGAATACTTTATGTGTTAAGGGTAAGAGATGGACATTCCAGTTGCTATAGTAGTACTCAGGAAGTCTAAAAGAGATATAAAGGAAAGTCCCTCATGTAATAGGGAGACCATCTGCGGAAGATCTAGGAGAGAATAAACTCAACAATCAGATTAGGCTACAATCTGCACCAGTGAGGGAATAATCACATTGATGGAATTTTACCTTCACTGAAGGACTGAAGTGTTAGCTATCTGGAATCCATTCAGAGGAAGGAGACCAGAATAAAAAACTAGATTGTGGAGGACAGACTGAAAGAAATGAGTGGATTTTAATCTGTAGAAAAGATTTAAAGATGACATGCTAGCTGTTCTTAAGTATCTGAAGGACTGTTATGTAGAGAAGGTTCAATGGGCAGAAGTTACGGAGAGGCACATCAGCTCAATATAAAAAGGAAATTACTAATAATTGGAGCCCCCAAAATAGACCTCCTTGCTAATTACAGCTGTGCCTGAAGGTCTTTACTCATAGGCTAGATGGTCAAATGTCCGAATTCACATTTTGGATGGGCAGAAAAGGGAATAACTAAATAACCTCTTATTCTACAGTCCTATGATTCTAAGATATATCTTCTTCCCTTCCTGAACCATTTCCTTATTTCTTGGTCTATAAACTGGATGAATTTATCATTTTAAAAATATGCTAGTAATAAAGAAGATATTATCAGCTGATAGTATGGAACTTAGAGACAAGAAGCAATTTACCAGATTCTGTCCTTTATCACATTCCTGTTCAAAGCCAATGATGATGCAGCTACCACTAGATGGTGATGTTCTGCTGAAGTAGGTAGAAAAATTAAAATCACTGTTAGACCTGGAAGGAACCTTACAGATTATCTAGGGCAAATCTTTTCACTGGCTTGTTAAATGACAGGACTTAGAATGAAACCCATATCTTTTGATCATAAAAAGTTCTCTTACTACTACATATATGTCTTTAATGTTGTAATCCTTTCTATGTTTTTACTATTGATAAGTATTTTCCAATTTAATTCATAACTATAATGCAAAGTAAAATGAAATAAATTAGTTTTATAAGATAGAGGCAAAATCCTATTTAGATGATATTTAGAGAAGAGAGACACAGAAGTTTGGTAAGAAATTATGAACTTTGCATTAAAAGGGCACAAATGTATGTTCTAAATAAAAGTTTCTTAAACTTTTTTCATTGTTGACTCTTTTCTGCCTGCAAAATTTTTATGTGGACCCAGATGAATAGGTATATGAAGCAAACATTTACTGATAATAAATCATAATTTCACAACCCCAAGATTCAGTTACAGACCCCATATGGGATCTCAAATGACAGTTTAAGAGACTGAAAAAAATGAAATTTGTAAATCTGTAAATTACTTTGTAAACCTTAAAAACAGGAAGCAAACATGTTATCATGCACAAATTTTAGGCTTAGCAAAAAAACCTGGGCTCATGTTCCCCCTTGACAATTACTATTTGTGTGGTTATGGGCAAGTCACTTGACCCTATTGAATTTCAGTCTTCTTATCTGTAAAATGGGAGTATTAATGCTAGTAATATCAATTCCATGAGATTGCTGTGAAGTCCAAATAAAATAATTCATATGAAACCCTTTCTAAAATCTTATAACACCATGTAAATATAATCTATTGTTATTATTATTATTAGGGTTATTACTTTGATCCAAACCCATGGTTTCATCAGCACAGAGAAGTCCTTGTATGGAAACTCTAATCAATAATACAAATTCATAGCTCATTTACAAATTATGATTTTAAAGAGAAGTTTGGGGCAGAGGCAGAAATTATTATTGGAAAATACTATAATATGTTATTATTATAAACCTATGGAAACATTGACTTAAATAACAATATATCAAAAATGTACTCTCTTTTGTGTGTGAAGGGTTAATATTTTTAAAATGCGACCGAATCTCCTAGTTAACAAATGGTACTCTAAGAGGAGACAATTTCCCCAGAAGATTTGGTTCATGAATTATTTTGAATATTTCCAAGTTTTATTGTAGTTCTCATATCTTATGATTTGATGATTCCAGTTCAGGGATGAGCTTTCCTATTTGAAAGGCAAAGGTTACAAACAACTCCTTACAAGTGCAATTTAATATTGCATGATGACAGATAATTTCTTAATTCTTGCCCCATACAACTCTTAGCTGCCATCTTAATAATATAAATATTCTTGATTATGAAGGAGGGGATGTCAAGAACAGGTTTTTGAATTAATACAAATTGGTTGTCCTGACTGGAATGATAACTGGACAAGAATGAATTCCTTTTGAGAAGGAAGGGATTGGTGTAGGTAAATTTCAGGTGACATGATGGATGGTCCCAACTAACTGCATGAAAATCCTATTTTTAAAAACCTTGAGGAACTGACTACTTAGAAAACTAATAGCGAATTTTTCTGTTTTGAAATGTCAAGATATAGGGAGGATGGACTTATGTAAGTAAGAGGATATTAGTTGAGTTTGCTAACATGTCACTACCATGAAGCCATTAAGGCCTGAAATTGAAATTACTATTGTTGCTGCTGTTGCTACTACTATTAGCATTATTCATATTTGTATAGAACTTTAAGGCTGAATACAATTATGTAAGGTAAAAACTAGAAGTATTAGCTTCATCTCACAGATCAAGAAACTAAGACTCATAGATGTTAAGGGATTTGCTCCCAAATGTGAATGTGTGAATGTGTGAATGTGTGTGTGTGTGTGTGTGTGTGTTGTTTTGGAATTTACACCTTATGTAGATTGTCTCCCCTCCTTCTTTGCAACATTCCTAGGAAGTAGATAAGGAAGTTTACTATTATTATTCCCATTTGGTCAAAGAGGAAACAGATCCAGCAAAGTAGCTAAATTAGGTTCAGAGCTCAGATTTTGTAACCCTTATTTAGAGCAATGGTTTTTCCAACACAATACTTTACCCTCTTCAAGAAGTTCCAATAAAATAAAAGAAATGGAGATTGACTCTAACTTTCAGGCCTCAAGACAGTCAATCAGGCTCAATGCTAAGTGTGGGGGATGCAAAATTCAAGCAAAAAGCAAATAGTCTTTGTACTCTAGGAGTAACCAGTTTAATAAACAGAGACTGAACAAAGATATTCCCAGAGATATTCAAAGGGAACCTATACTAATTTCAGAAGGATAATCCTTTTCCTACAGCAGGCCAGTATAAAATAGCTCTTTAATAGCTCATTCAAACTATATCCCCTAAATCAGTTCCCAAGTTGGAGTCCAAGGCAACTAGAAAGGCACATTCCTTAGTGGGAGACTGGAAGAGAAAGCTGAAAATGGAAAATGTTCTTTTTCTTCTTTCTATCTACATCATAAGACATGTAGTAAATGCTTCAACTATAATTGGAGGCACAAATAACTGAGAAAGCGCTCAGAGTTGAGAAGAATAGACCAAAAACAATACCTTTAGGAGTTTTGAAACAATTTTAGGAGAAATTTTTCAACAAGACTGGGTACTAAAGAAAGGAAAAATAATGTGATCCATTCAATCATATTAAAGCTATCTTACATTAAATGGAATATATTCTAAAACAACAACAAAAAAGGTCATCTTGAATCAATCAATCAACCAATCCACAAGAATAGGTACATATAAGATCATTTTAGGGAAGAGATACCAGCAGTTAGGAGAGTTCAGGAAAAAATTTAGAAGGCATTTGAATTGAATCTTAAAGGAAAGGGATTTTAAGAGGCTGAGTTTAAGGAAGGAATGTATTCCATACATGGGGCCATGAGTGAGATCCCAGAGAGAAGATGGAGCATTGTTGAAACACAAGTCTGACTGTACTTGAGGAACATTATAATAGGATAAGAATAGATGGTAGGCTGGGAGCAGATTGTGAAAGTTTAGGGATCTGAGTGACTTGGGAATATTTGTAGGTTACTGGGAAGGAACCAGTAGATAAGGAAAAACTAAAAATTAGAGAGAGGAAAGATTTGTTTATGGAAGCAGTATCCTGGAAAAGATGGGAAATGTTGGAATCAAGGATATCTGTATAGAAGTTGCATTTGTCAAGAAGACTAAGTAAGGGATAAGGAGAGATAAGATAATTTAAAGTCATAAATGGATAAATGGATGTCAGAGTTCTTGATCATATAAACTGCGGATTATGGTAAGATCAATGATATGACCATCCGTGTGCACTGCTGAGGTAGAAAGAAGAAATAGGACATGCAAGTTGAACAAATGTGAATTAGAAGGTTAGGGCATTTGAGGAAATATAATCATGTATATTGAATTCCCTTCATATGAACTTTAAACTACTGTAGACTTCCCCAGCTTACTCCCTGCTCCTGGTTGAAGGAGAGTAGGGGAGAATAAGAATAGTAGAAAAAGAGAGAAATACAAGTAAAGAAAAAAAAAGTATGGGAATAACTTGGGGCAAGGAAGAGACAATACTAGATTTAGTTTCTTTTTAAAAAAAATTCTAAGATGGCATTATATCTTACAGTGAAAGTCCTCATTCTATGTGACTTCTGGGCATCCCAGTTAACAGGATGTTATCTCCTTTGCATCTATGCTAAACTATGTTTGATAACTGTGTTTGCTGATACTGTCTTGTATTTTGGCACTGGTCTAGAGTAGAAGTGCCAGGGTTCTCAGGTGAATAACCAATAGAGAACTCAGGTATGCTTGGGTAGAATTCTAAGAGCAAGAAAAAGGCAGAGTGGAGTTAATGAAAAAAAAAAAGTTCTACAGAAATTTGACTAGACTTGAATCTAGAGAGGCAATTTAGACCAGACTAAACATGCATCTAGAGATGAAATTTAGTTCCATTTGAGGATGAAGCCTGAGAAGCCATCCAGAATGATTATTCTTTATTTAGTCATGAGCTTAGGTTAAGCCTAGCCTAGAAACAGATGCAAGATGGAGCAAAAAGGCATTTTTTTATTGTTTTATTTTTTTTCTGCCTACACAAGTATATCATTTTAAATACACATTTCTTTATGAATCATGTTGAGAGAGAAAAATCAGAAAAGGGAAAAACCACAAGAAAAAAATGTATTTGTTGATTTACATTCAGTTTCCATAGTTATTTCTCTGGATATAGATAGTGTTTTGTATCCAGAGTTTATTGGGATTGCCTTGGATCACTGAACCACTGAGAATGAAGTCTTTCATAGTTGATTATCACATAATCTTTCTGATACTGTGTATAATGTATTCCAGGTTCTGTTTGTTTGGCTCAACATCAGTTTGTATAAATCTTTTCAGGCCTTTCTAAAATCAACTTGTTCATCTTTTTAAAAAATTAAATTAAAATTTTAATAACTCTAGAGTTCTTTTTCTGGATACAGATGGGTGTTTTCTATCTAAAGTTTTTAGGATTGCCTTGGATCATTGAACTACTGAAAATAAGCAAGTCTTTCATAGTTGATTATTGCACAGTTTTGCTGTTACTATATACAGTTACTTTTTTTGCTTGTTTCACTCAGCATCAGTTCATATAAATCAGTTCATGTAAATCTTTCCAAGCCTTTCTAAAATAGTTTGTTCATTATTTTTATTGAAAAATACTATTCTATTATCTTTATATAACCACAATTTATTCAACCATTCCCTAATTGATGGGCAACTACTCATTTTCCAATTCTTTGTCACTATAAAAGGAGCTACTAGAAACATTTTTGCACATGTGAGTTCTTTCACCACCTTTGATTTCCTTGGGATGCAGACTTAGTAATGGCACTGTTGAATCAAAGGGCATGCATGTTATGGGAGCCACCTGCTAGTGGCTGCTGGGTATCTAATTATGTTTTAGTAAAGGTTGATTGGCAATTCCTTTAAATGTGTTACGATTCACAGCTGTAGAAGCCCTAGAGAATCAACCTGCCCCTCATACTTAGGCATGGTCCTTAACAATTCTCTGTTTTTTGTTTATGGGAACATGATTATTTCCCCCTCAACAGCATGGTTAATAAATTTGTGCAGCAGCTGTTATCTGAGTCCACATGCTGAGGAATGCAAACAACATTATCAAAGTCTTTTACATCTCATTCCTCTGGATGGTTGTAGGATGAGATGCTGTAGCAGGTATTGAATCTTGTGAGATGTTAATTTGCTCTAACATCATAATAGTCCCTCATGGAAGTAAACTTTCTGACAAACAGAGAAATAGGATTGTAGTGAGAGTAGGCATTTTTCATAAGTCTCTCATCAGTCTCCTGGCTCAGCCCTTTGATAAAAAATCTTACCGGGTCTCTTCTCCCTTTCCTTCCCTGTGGATTACTGAAGGAATTCTCCTGGGAGGATCCTATTCAAGCACTGCTACTGCTGCTTTGTTTCTTATGCTCCACACTGGACATCATTTGTTACAGGAGCAACCTGCTAGTGGCTGCTGGGGATCTAATTCTGACCAGCAAAATAGATTCCTTCATGTGAAAGGATGAGACTGAGAGGCAGCTGCATTCTCTGACCTCTCTCCTCTTCTCTCTTCCCTCTGATTTATTTCATTCCCAATTCACAAGCAACATCTGTGTCAGTAAAGGCTGATTTGCAATTCTTTCAAGTATGTTATAATTCACAGCTGTGGGGAATTTTGGAAAATCGACCTGCCTCTTCACACTTGGGCATGGTCCTTAACATATGCACAGTTTTATAGTCCTTTGGCCATAGTTCAAGATAGTTCTCTAGAATAGTTTGATCATTTCACATCTCCACCAACAATGTATCAGTGTCCTAGTTTTCCCACATCCCCTCCAACATTTATCATTAATCTTTTCCTGTCATCTGAGCCAATCTGAGAGTTGTGAGATAGTACCTCCGAGTTGTTTTAATTTTCATTTCTCTAATCAATAGTTATTTAGAGCATTTTTATATGACTATAAATGGCTTTAATTTAATTCTTTGAAAATTATCTTTTCATATCCTTTGAGCATTTATCAATTGAGGAATGACTTGTATTCTTATAAATTTGACAACATTCTTTATATATTGTAGAAATGAGGGATTTATCAGAAGCACTGGAGGTAAAAATTTTTCCCAATTTTGTACCTCCCTCTAAAAAGGCATTTGTTATTAGTGTTGTTGTCATCAAATATATTAAACTCTTCATGATCCCATTTGCAGTTTTGTTTGCAAAGATACTGGAGTGAGAGGGAGGGCTGTGAGAAATGAGTGTAGATTGCAATATGGTATTTTGACTTTTTGTTGTTGTTTTTTGCATTTTAATTTCTCATTTTTTTTCTTTTTTGATTTGATTTTTCTTGTGCAACATAATTGTAGCAATATGTATAAAAGAATTGAACATGTTACCCAGCGAAAGAACTCTGGGAAATGAGTATGAACCACTACATAGAATTCCCAATCCCTCTATTTTTGTCCACCTGCATTTTTTTTATTTCCTTCACAGGTTAATTGTACACTATTTCAAAGTTCAATTCCTTTTTGTACAGCAAAACAACTGTATGGATGTGTATATATATATATATATATATATATATATATATATATATATATATATATATATATATATATATATATATATATAGTATTTAACTTATACTTTAACATATTTAACATGTATCGGTCAACCTGCCATCTGTGGGAGGAGGGGAAAAATTGGAACAAAAGGTTTTCAATTGTCAATGCTGAAAAATTACCCATGCATATATCGTAAAGAAAAAACTATAATAAAAATTAAAAATAAATAAATATAAATAAAAAATAAAAGAATTGAACATGTTTAACATAAATTGAATTACTTGCCATCTAGGGGAGTGGGTAGGAGGAAAGGAGGGAGAAAAAAACTGAAATACAAGGTTTGGCAAGAGCGAATGTTGAAAACTATCTATACATAAGTTTTCAAAATAAAAAGCTTTATAAAAAAGGATAATGCAATGGTTTTCTTCTTCACCTCATGAGGAAACTGAGGCAAACATAGCTAAATGGCTTGTTCAGAGTCACACAGCTAGTATGTATCTGAGATAAGATTTGATATCAGATAGTCCTGACTCCAAACCCAGCATTATATCCATTGCACCACCTAGAAACCTTGGAGATATTGCAGGTTCAGTTCCAAACTATAACAATAAAGTGAATATCTCAATAAAGTGATCCACATCCAAAGGGCTATAATACTGTACATATTCTTTCATTCAACAATAGTAATGCTAGGTCTATCCTAAAGATATACAAAAAGGGTAAAAGGACCCATTTAAGCATATTTATAGCAGCTCTTTCTGTGATGGCTAAGAATTGGATATAGAAGGTATGCCCATCACTAGGTGAATGACTAACCAAGCTATAATATATGGTTGTAATGGAATATTATTGTGTTATAAGAAATGACAAGTAAGATGATTTCAGAAAAACCTGGAAAGATGTAAATGAATTGATGCATGGTAAAGTGAGTAGAATCAAGAGAACATTGTATACAGTAACAGAAATATTATATAGTGTAAAACTATGAATGAATAAATTATTCTAAGTAATATGATGGTACAAGACAATCCAAAAGAACCAATGAGGAAGTACATTACTTCCAGAGAAAGAACTGATATTATTTGAATACAGATGAATTCAGCATGCTGTTTTTCTTTCATTTTTTCCTTTTATTCAAATCTTCTTGTGCAAAATAACTAATACGGAAATGTTTTACATAATTGCACATGTATAACCTATATCTGTCAGGGACAAATATATATATATCTCTGTATGTATACACACACACACATATAGGCTTGCTGTCTCAGAAATTGGGATAGGGGAGGGAGAGAAGTAATGATAGAATTTAGAACTCAAAACTTTAAATAAAAATATTTTTAAAAACTGAAAAAATGAATCTCTTGGATTTTTAAATTTCCCAATGCATATAAAAGTTATGTTTATCCTACACTGTAGTCAATTAAGTGTGTAATAGTTATTAAGTTTTTTAAAAGTAGATACCTTAAATTTTAAAAAAATTTTATTTTATTGATAAGAAATAGTAACCATCACCTGAGTCTTCAGAATCATAATCCTTTTGTTGGTGGAGGGTCTTGTCTCTGAGTTGATGGCTACTTACTGATCAAGATGATGGTCACTGAAGGTTGTGATAGCCATGATAATTTCTTAAAATAAGACAACAGTGACATTTGCCACATTAACTCTTCCTTTCACTTGAATGCTTAGAGGCCTTTGTAAGATTATTAATTGACCTAATTTCAATATCATTGTATCAGAGGAAACCCAAGGAGAAGGAGAGATAAAGGGAAGGGAAGAGGAAGTCAGTGATGCACTCAGAATACACAATATTTATTAAGTTCACTATCTTAAATGGATGCAGTTCATGGTACCTCAAAACAATAAAAATACTATCAAAGACCATTGATCACAGATCACCGTAACAGATTTAAAAATAATGAAGAAGCTTGAAATATTGCTAGAATTACCAAAATGTGATATGGAGACATAATGTGAGCACATACTGTTGGAAAAAAATGGTCCCAACAAACTTGTTTGATGTAGGGTTGTCACAAAACTTTAATTTGTAGAAAGAAATTTCTGCAAAGTGAAGAAAAACAAAGCATAATAGAACAAGGTTCGCCTATATAGAAAAAATTCATTAGTTAGCAAATCAAAGGAAGCCTTATCTGTGAAGGAGTCAGACACAAGCACCTAAGATTTAGACCTATATTTGCTACATCTTCTTTCTGTTCCTGCTTTTGGCTCATCCCCTGAAAATTGCTCATATAAAGTCAACTGTCCCAAAGAATATGATCTAAATCCAATATAATTCAACATTTATTGTTTGCTGTGTGCAGGATACTACATTAAGTATTTGGAATAAAGTTTAACATGTCATAATACCTGCTTTGAAAGATATTATAGACTAGTAGGCTAATATTTATCCAGATAAGTCCAGAGAGACAGCTTTATGTAATAGTTAAATAGCAAACTGGCCTTGAAATAAAGAATATTTATTTCATCTCCTGCCTCTGACATATGACTTGTGTGACTCTGGAAAGTCACTACCTCTCAGGACTACAATAACTCTTACAAAGCAGGTGCCAAGCTGTCTTAGTAGAAGGAGATCCCTCAACTGAAGTTCCATATAGTAATTAAATCACATGTCCAGTCCAAAAAAAGTATAAATAGGGAATGATGGGGGCAAAGGAGAGATCCAGATAAAATGAAATAGGGATAGGAAGCAGATCTCTTATTTAATTGGTCTTTGGCAATTCCCATATGTGGAAATTTTATCTACCATTGGAGGTTAACAACTTTGTAGTCTCCAGTCTTAGAAAGCTGCCTAGGAAAGCAGTGTCGAACTCAAATAGATACAGGGCTACTAAACCATACATAAGGATCCCTGTGGGAAGTAGATTGGGTCTTAAAGTGTACGTTATCTATTTTATTGTATTTTTCTTTGTGTTGTTAAATATTTCCCAATTACATTTTAATCTGGCTCCCAACTCCACTATGTGTTTAATTACCCTAGTCAAGTTAATTGCCTTGCCAAGAATCATATAGCCAGTATGTATCAAAGACAGTGCTTTAAACCAGGTTTCCCTAACCGTG
This sequence comes from Sminthopsis crassicaudata, assembly GCF_048593235.1. Taxonomy (NCBI): domain Eukaryota; kingdom Metazoa; phylum Chordata; class Mammalia; order Dasyuromorphia; family Dasyuridae; genus Sminthopsis; species Sminthopsis crassicaudata. The sequence continues at coordinate 586,207,103 of NC_133618.1, read as the reverse complement.
AGACCAGCTTTCTATCGAATATACCATTCTGCCTCTTCAAGGAAAATTCAAAGAACAGAATGAATGGATGGATGAATGAGAATGAATGACTGCAATAAAAAGAACACTTTTAACTGGGAAGATCAGGATACTGGAGATAAGAGCAAGGGTATAAAAGATTTTCATGATGAAATAGCCACAAATGTTTGAGTGTAGCAGTAAATGCAAAGTGTCATATTTTATTACATGTCATGCCCTCCTTTTACTACTACTACTAGAGGAACCAAATCTTTAGTTCAGAATGACTCCTGGAAGACTTTTTAGCAATCATGGAACACTTCAATTGTTTCTTCTAATTCTGTAGCAGAATGGTCTCTTCTAGTGCCACTGTTACTATGAATATAGAAGAATGCTGGGTCTATAGAGGTCTATTAGCCAGACATCCAACAAACTGTTAGCACTCTAGGTCTTGGCTCCCAAAACACATTTCAGTGCGTTCCCACTGGGGAATGGACTAACACTTGCCAATTTCCATGAAGTTCCTCAACCCTGTTACTATTTGGGGATCCCATGGTTGCTGCAGACCCTGCCTCTCTGCCATAAGATAAGAAAGGATTGTCATAGGTGGGATAAATCTCTACAACAAGTGACCCTAAATTTTAGACATGTATCCTGGTGCACTAGACCATCTCTGGGACCCCATGAAGATTACTTTACTTTTTTTTTTCTAGGTTTATAATTCATCTCTGGAATAGGAATAATAGTGCTTGAACTACCCAATTTGCAGGGTTGCTGTTATTGCAGCAGGTGATAAATAGTGCACATGTTTTATAAGCTATAAAGCACTATAAAAATTTCAATTATTATTGCATGATGATGCTAACAATTTAGCTGGCCTGTGTACTTTAAAATCACTTTGAACAGAGAGAAATGCCTATGACTCAACTCAATTGATTAATGCATATATAGTTAGTAAGCATCTAAATTTTTGAATGCTGCAGTTCAGGAAGCTGGTTTGGAACCTGGAGAGTCAAAAAGAAAAAAAAACTTCAAATCCTGTCTTAAACACTTACCTGGCTGGATAGCCCTTGGTGAGTGATTTTTTTAAAAATTAATTTTATAATTATAATTTTTTTGACAGAATATATGTATGAGTAATTTTTTAAACAACATTATCCCTTGTATTTATTTTTCCAAATTATCCCCTCCCTCCCTCCACTCCCTCCCCTAGATGACAGGCAATCCCATACATTTTACATGTGTTACAGTATAACCTAGATACAATATATGTGTATAAATCCAATTTTCTTGTTGCACATTAAGTATTGGATTCCGAAGGTATAAGTAACCTGGTAGATAGACAGTAGTGCTAATATTTTACATTCAATTCCCAGTGTTCCTTTTCTGGGTGTAGTTGTTTCTGTTCATCATTGATCAGCTGGAAATGAGTTGGATCTTCTTTATGTTGAAGATTTCCACTTCCATCAGAATACATCCTCATACAGTATTGTTGTTGAAGTGTACAGTGATCTTCTGGTTCTATTCATTTCACTCAGCATCAGTTGATGTAAGTCTCTCCAAGCCTCTCTGTATTCCTCCTGCTGGTCATTTCTTACAGAGCAATAATATTCCATAACCTTCATATACCATAATTTACCCAACCATTCTCCAATTGATGGACATCCATTCATCTTCCAGTTTCTAGCCACTATGAAAAGAGCTGCCACAAACATTTTGGCACACACAGGTCCCTTTCCCCTCTTTAGTATTTCTTTGGGATATAAGCCCAGTAGTAGCACTGCTGGATCAAAGGGTATGCACAGTTTGATAACTTTTTGGGCATAATTCCAAATTGCTCTCCAGAATGGCTGGATTCTTTCACAACTCCACCAACAATGTATTAATGTCCCAGTTTTCCCACATCCCCTCCAACATTCATCATTATTTGTTCCTGTCATCTTAGCCAATCTGACAGGTGTGTAGTGGTATCTCAGAGTTGTCTTAATTTGCATTTCTCTAATCAATAGTGATTTGGAACACTCTTTCATATGAGTGATATAGTTTCAATTTCATTATCTGAGAATTGTCTGTTCATATCCTTTGACTTGGTGAGTGGATTTGAATTCCTCAGTTTCTTCATCTGTAAAATGGGGGTTATCAGTAGTATTCAGAGAGTTTTTGGAAGGATCAAGTGAAATAAACACACATACACACTACAGCACCCCAAAAGTTTTAGTGAAGCTTTAAGCACTAGCTTCCTGAGGGCAATAACTTTAAGCAATAGTTTAAAACTTCACTAAAGTTTTGGGGCACCCCATTTACAGGAAGCACTATGTAAACTTGGAAGCATTATAAAAATGCTAGCTTTTGTTTCTTAGAGATGATGATATTTGGTCTAACCAAAGCAGAAAAGGAGTTTTCCAAACAAAGAGAACCAAGTCCAATAACCCCCTTGAAAACATATATATATTTAAACTAGAACTCATGTACACCAGTGCTTATGTGTGGTGAAACATTTGAGATTTCCTGATCTATTCATCAGTTATGACTACTCTATTTTAAAAAATGGGACAAATGCAGACTTGTTTCTATTTTGTTCAAAAAACTAAATTAAAAATTGGATTATCATGTAATCTAACTAAAAATGTATGAAATTAAAAGCAAAGGTAATTATTGCTACAATTGTGTGGATATACAGTTAAAAAGGGGTGATAGGCCCTAGGAAATAAAGGACTCACATTATTTGAATGGCAACTCTGGAAATTTTAAACTGCCTTATTTATTTTCTTTAAAGGAAAAAAATTTCTCAAGTCCTTCAATTACAAAGTGGTAAAGACATACTTATAGTCTTAAGTGCATGTCATTTAAGATTTGCTGCCAAAAGATTGAGTTTCACACTCTCAAGACATAAGAGTGTTAAGATTTTTCATGAATGCACTTATGCTCTCCACTGCATAAAGACTGGCATGCTGAAAAGTCTGCCCACTAGCCCAGGAACTAATTAGTTTCCTGTATATGTAGAGAATAATGTAGAACGTTTCCTTAAGAGTTTTACCTTGATACCAAATCACAGCTTTCTCTTCAAGGCTCTTTGGTTGACGAGGTAAGTATACTAACACCAATTTACATTATCAGTTAAGAAATATTAAGTAGCTATAGTGCATATGTGGTATTGGATCTCATTTTTTAATGTTCTCTTGATCCTATTCACTTTATTTACTTTTATATATATATTTATATAATAATGTTGCTGCAAAAGAAAAATCACATCAAAAAAGGAAAAAAATGAGAAAAAGAACAAAAAGCAAATAACAAAAAGAGTGAAAATGCTATGTGGCGTTCCACACTCAGTCCCCATGGTCCTCTCTCTGGGTGTAGATGGCTCTCTTCATCACAAAACCATTGGAACTGGCCTCAATCATCTCATTGTTGGAGTCATGTCCATCAGAATTGATCATCTTATAATCTTGTTGCCGTGTATAGTGATCTCCTGGTTCTGCTCATTTCACTTAGCATCAGTTCATGTAAGTCTTTCCAAATCTCTCTAAAATTATCTTGCTGCTCATTTCTTATAGAACAATAATATTCTATAACATTCATATACCATAACTTGTTCAGCCATTCTCCAATTGATGGGCATCCACTCAGTTTCCAATTTCTTGCCACTACAAAAAAGGCTGTTGGGTCTCATTTTTATGAAAGATTAGAGATATAAACAACAACAACAAAAGCCAGAAGAGGAAATAAGCAGAAATTTTTTAGAAATACCAGGGAAAGTTGAATAGTATTTCCCCCTAATTACATGTCAAGATAATTTTTAGCATTCATTTTTACAAGATTGTTAGTTAGTTCCAAATTTTTCTCCTTCCCTCTCTCCCCTCTTCTGAAAATGGTAGGCAATTTGAGATAGGTAACACATGTGCTATTATATAAAACATATTTCTATATTAGTCACAGTTGTAAAAGAAGAACCGATCCATAGAATAAAAATCCATGAAAAAGAATAAAGTGAAAAAATTATGCTTTGATCTGCATTCAAAGTCCAACAGTTCTTTTAACTTCTCCTTTAAAAACTTCAATGCCATACCAATTAACACTTATATGTTTACTATTTATATTGTTTCATTGTCTATGGTAACTTTTAGCAAGATATAATTTCCTTCCTTATCTTTTTAAATTAGGTTTATTTTTGCTGTCTGAGACCAGGTTTGCTATCACTGTTTTGGGGGGTTTTTTTGTTTTTTTTCCAACTGAAGCATGAGATTCTGTTCTAGCTCTTTACCTTTAATCTCTCTGTGTGTATCTGTTTCATTTGCATTTCTTGTAGACAGAATATTGTAGGATTCTGATTTTTGATCATTGCATTTCCAATCATCCATGATTATTAACTATATATTTCCCTCAATTTTATATTTTTGATGTTTATTCTCTCTCTCCTTTCACCCCTTTCCTCCTCACCAGGGTTTTGCTTCTGTCTACCACCTTTCCCAATTTCCCCTTCTATCTGTTGATCAACCCTCACACTTTTAGTTAATTTACTTTACTCCTACTTCGCTGTTGGATAAGATGAGTTTCTATATTCAACTGATAGTACATATTATTCCCTCTTTGAGCCAATATATACAATATATACAGTGATGCTCATCACCCACCATACCATCTTCCTCTCCACTATAATAGGTCTTTTACATTTCTTCATGTTAAATAATTTGCCCTATTCTACCTCTCCAGTCCTTCTCTACACAGTGTACTCCTCTTTCTCCTCTCTTACTTTTTTTAATATCATTCCCTCAAATTCACCTAATACTCATACCCTCTGTCTATGTACACTCCTTCTAAGCTGTAGTATTAGTGACATAAATTTTTATATAGATTTTTAGTGCTATAAATTTTAAGAATTACAATTATCATTTTCCCATGTAAGGATGTAAACCTCTGTTGAATATATGTTTTCTTTTTCCTTTTTTGTTTGTTTATCCCTCTTTTGGTCTTGATATTGGAGATAAAAATTTTGGTTCAATTTGAGAATTCTTATGAAAGATTGAAATCTGTCTATTCTATTGAATGATCATCTTTTTTCTCTTGAGATATTATGCTTAATTTTTCTGGGTAATTATAGTCCTAGCTCCTTTTTCTTTCCAGAATATCATATTCCATTACTTCCAATCTTTTTTTTTGTTTTGTTTTGTTTTGTTTTGTTTTTGAGGTTGGGATTAAGTGACTTGCCCAGGGACACACAGCTAGGAAGTGTTAAGTGTCTGAGACCAGATTTGAACTCGGGTCCTCCTGAATTCAAGGCTGGTGCTCTATCCACTGCACCACCTAGCTGCCCCTACTTCCAATCTTTTAATGTAACAGCTGCTAAGTTTTGTGTAATCCTAATTGTGGCTCCCCAATATTTGAATTGTTTCCTTTTGGCCGCTTGTAGTATTTTTTCCTTGGCATGATCTGAAATTTAGCTATAATGTTTCTTGGAGTTTTTTATTTTGAGATTTCTTTCCTAACATAATCAGTAGATTCTTTCAATGCTTATTTTTGATTTCTCATGTCCAAAAAACTTCTTGAAATTTGCTTTCCATGTGCTCCTTTTGATTGTGGTTTTCAGGGTGCTCCAATGATTCTGATTTTGTCTCTGCTGGATCTGTGTTTCTCTATTTTTTTTCATTCTTTCAGATCACTGGTTTGCTAGAAACTCAGAAGATAGGCAGTAAAGATCTGTCTCACTCAGGTAAAAGAGGAACTCAGCTGGACTATACACTATAAAGAATAAATATGAAGAATACAAAGAAACATAGGGGAGGTAGAGGAAGTGATGTAGTGAAGAAAAAAGAAAGAAAAATGTAAAAATTCTTTGCAACTAAATAAATTAGGATCATATTAAGCAGTAATAAAACCCATGTTAAATCATAGAAAGCACAGTAGTTGGGGTTTATGAGCCATAGCATTAGAGAAATATTCTCCTACTCCTCAGGGCTGTCCCTGGAATTCTGAAGAGAACTATAGCAACCACTTTGGGAACTCAGCATGCCAATGGAAATAAAGGTTTAAGAAAATAAATAAGAGCACATACTATACAAGTATAAATCTAGGTTTAAAAAAGTGAATAGATAGAAAAGCAGAGGAGCAGAAATATTTCTCAATGACATTTCCAGATAAATGAAATTAACTGTATAAAATAAACTGTCCAAAAAAAACCCACCCTCTAGTGTGTTCAATCTCCCTTCTCTACTCCAATCCCATTCCTTTGTCTCTCATAATTTTTTTGACATCCTATTAGATTACTATGCCATATATTTAACAGTGCTACAGTCTCACAAATTAACATCATTTAGGTTAACAGCTTAACCAATATTGCTAGTAAATGATTAACCTCATTTGGTTATAAATACTACTCTCAGAATCACATTCTACATGAAAGTATAAGTATAGTATAAATCCAGAGAAGGAAAGCACATGTGCATTTAATCAACTTGCAGCAACACATTGAATGTCTAGTCACTATAACTTAGTTGAATATATAATAAAATGGTTAAGCATTAAGAAATTTATAACAGTGAAAAAATTACATTAAAATCAAGACAAAGGATAACATCCATAATTATATTTGTAGAAAGGGAATTTGAAAAAATTATATAACACTCACTTATAAATCAGTCAATAAACATTTATTAAGAGCCTACTATGTATTAAGCACTCTGCTAAGCCCTGGGAATACAAAAAAAAAAAAGATAAGACATAAACAGCAGTCCTTACCCTCATGGAGTTTATACAACCTAATGGAGAAGACAAAATGGAAACAAATATGAAAGAAATATGCAGAATAATTAGGAAAGAATTAATACATAGAAGGCATTAGAATTAAGACGAATTGGGAAAAGCTTCCTGTAGAAGGTGAGATTTTAGTTGGAATGTAAAGGAAACCAGGGAGGTCAGTACAGTAGTCAGATCAAAGGAAGAAGGCATTCTAGCAATGAGGGGCAGTCAGAGAAAATGCCTGAAGCCAAGAGTCAGAGTGTATGGTTTATGAAACAGTCAAGAGACCAGTGTCCACTAGATTGAAGAACATAATGGGGGAGGGGAGTAAGGTATAAGAAGACTGGAAAGATAGACAAGGAATAAATTATAAAGCGCTTTGAATAACAAACAATTTTGTATTTGTTTCTATGTGACAACATGCAATTTGTGCTAAAATATCAATAAGCAAAGTAATAAATAGATCACTTTCTAGATATGACAACCAATAATGATTGAAATATCTGCTGAATATGTTATACTCCAAAGAAGTCAGAAAGGTAGGAAGGTTCCTTTCTAATAGCATTTTTTTTGTAATAACAAAGAACAATGAATAAATTAATTGTGTTAAATGAATTAAATGGAGTATAATTAAGACTATTAGGAATGAGTATTATGAAGAAATCTGGAAACTTGAAAAATTTGTATGAACTGATATAAAGTAAGCAGAATCAGAACAATTTACACAATTACTACAATAATGTAAAGAAAATCAATAATTCAAGATTTCAGAACTCTGCAATCCAGTAACCAATCATGACTTCAGAAGCCTATTGGTGAAATATAACATATTGGTGAAAGACTTCTTGACTTTTGGCAGAGAGGTGGTAGATCATAGGTACAGATGAAGATATATATACTCAGTGTGGTACAAAAGAAGGGACATTGCCTCTGAAGCTGCAGGATGTGTGTGCAAATCCCACTTCTAATTCTTACTATGTAAATTTGAACTAGTCAGTTTATTTCTCAGTTTCTTCTTCAATAAAATGAAGTGACTGGTTTAGATGACTTTTGAGGTCTTTTCTGGTCCCAGAGCTTTAATCTATTTTCAGACTCAATGTGATAATTGCTTTGCTCACTCACTAGTATTTATTTGTTACAAGGAAGGATTCTATTGAGGGCAGGAGACGGAGAAATCATTGGGAAGAGACAATACAATTTTTTTTTAAAAGAAAGAGAACGAAAAAATAAAACCTATTTTAAAACCATGCCTTCTTTAATTTAATGTAGGAGCTTGAAAGTAGAAAAGACCAAAAGATGGAAATAGGTTTAAAAAAAAAAAGGAAAATAATTTCCTCATCAAAGTGTTAGGCCACAGTTCTCTTTTATTGTCCTAATTCAGTTTCCCTAATTATCCTGACTCACTCCTGCCTTGGTTTCCCGGCTTCTCAGTTCTGCAAAACCTCCCCCTCTTTATCAGAATACTTGATAAGGATAAAAGATCTTATGTTTTAGAATATCAGAATGCCTCTCCCCATCCCAAGCTATTAGAATATCAGATACTGTCTTAGCAAGATGCCTCTCCCCAAGTCCTGGGTGCTTCCTCCAGATTATGTCATCCCCTTTCTGGAGGCTCACCCCACCTTGTCAGAATCCTATTCCCACTCTCAGTACTCTGACTCCACCCCTGCCTCAGTCTACCCCCTGCTTCTGAGCCATGTGTTTATATGTCATTGAGAACTCTGATTGTTGGCTGGATTCTTGGAGATGATAGTCTCTTTCAGCCCTGGGACCAAACCATGGATCCATTTGATTCCAGTATATCCATTAGTAAATTATTAAATACCTTCTAATCTCTATCTTGCTCAGTTTCTCTGGCATTACAAAAGCAGCTTCAGAAGGGAAAGTTGGTTCGTTGTTTTTTTTAATAACAGATAATCCCAGGGACAATACAAATATGGAAAACAACAATAATAGCTAAGCTTTATATCATGTTTTTAAATTTTATAAAGTGCTTTACATATATTATTTGATCCTCATAACAACCCCCATAGTCTGGTGCTGTTATTATCTCCATTTAATGGCTAAAGAAACTGAAGCTAGAAAAAGTTAAGCAATTTGCTCAAACTCACACAAACACAACAGCCACATGCAAACTGGTTAACAAAAATCAGCTAAAAGGTTTTATATCCCTTGACAGGGAAAGGAAAGTAAGGAGAGAAGCTTCAATCAAGGTTAAAAAGAAGTAGGCTGGCAGCAAAATATTCCCATTACCTGAGTTTAGAGGTGATAATCTTTGAAAGTAAAATAAACCAACAAGCATCTCTTTGGTGCTCATCAGTCATGGTCTTTGGAATAGCAAATGCCCTGTCAAATACCGAGCTATGTACATCTGTGAAAAGTAAGGTATTATCAAGAATAGTCCCAGAGGGAAGTCAATGGCTTCTCAGCCCGAACAAAAACCAGGTGAGTTAAACACTAAAGCAGAAGCCACATCTCATTTACTTGTGAGTGTCGTTTATAATTGTGCTCCAACAACAAAGAGCTAAGCCAAGCCCAGAATATTTATAGCAACAACAAATCTCTATGAGTTTCCTTCCTTCCTCACATCCGGAGATCAGTTGTCCATACCAGTCCTCCTCCAGACTCTCAGTACTATAAGAACATAAAAGCAGCACTTGATTCTGAGTCTGAAGGCTATGGGTTCCAAACTAAAGACTCTATGCTTTCTGTTTCTTGGTCTCCTGCCAGACACCACTGCTGAATGATGCTCAAGAATGATTCTCGATCAACAAGAATATGTCTGTCCTTTTTTGATTTGACCTCAGCTCCAAATTATCAGCATAAAAGAAAGGAATGGTGACGGGAATAAAACAAATCAAGACACCATGACAGATCTGAATTCTGAAGGAAAGAAGGAAAATTGGAACTACAAAAAAGTCTTGCTACGGTAAGGAGTCAAGCACTAAATTCTCCTTGAAATGAATTATGATTTGAATAATCTTGTTTTGCAATCCATAGTTACAAAGCCCAGTTACTATTGGGAAGTTTCCTGGTTGTTGTGGTTTTAATTAATTGATTAAGTCCAATTAAACTGACTAAGCTTAAAGGTTTAATCTAGCACTGGGGGTTAATACAACTAGTGCTTTTCACAAAAGACCTCAAAGATTCAAAAGATTTAATTTTTTTTTTTTTTTTTTTTTTTTTTTTTTTACCATGGAACAGTTTTTCCAATTTCAAAGTGAGATACAAGAAAAATGCAAGATGAAGTATATTTGTCTGGATCATTTCCTATATGATTCTCATTCCAGTGCATAAATTTATTCCAAAAAAGTCATCGCATCCTGGGTTAGAAAAACTGGATATCAGATAAAAAAGAACTTGAGGAACTAATTATCTTTATATAAAACTAGCAACCATAACTGGTAGAAATTGACAAATAGCTGAGGAAAAAAAACATGTTGTAAAACCTTGAACATAAGTCTGTTTGTGGAAAATCAAGATTATAGAACATGTAGAAAAAATCATATTTGAGCAGAGGAATATAAGAATTTTGGGGGGATTTCTCAAAAAAAATTTCTCAGCAGTAGCAAGTAATTTTAAAAATAACAATTCACAAATTTACATAGTAATTTAAATTTTAAGAGGTACTTTCCTTTTCAACAATGTTGTGGGGCAGTAAAAGGGAGATCTAATCTCACCATTTTACAGATAACTTATTGATTGAATGAATGAATGGATAAGCAAATGAGGGATTTTTAAAAGCACTTATTAAGTTCTTACTATGTCCAAAGCACTGTGCTAGGCACTGAGGATACCAAAAAAAAAAAAAAAAAAAAAAAAAAGTAAGACAATCTCTGTCCTAGAGAAGGCAGTACATAGAAGATTTTATTTATAAATCAGCTGGAAAGGTCCCATGGTTCTTAGGATGCAGCAGCAAAGCAAATGATAATGTCTCTTCTTTAATGTCATTTCCACTGATGAAATTAAATGAGTTTCCAAAACTAATCTGACAATCCTGCCATCTGAAAATGCCAAGGATTTTGATAATGAGAACTTTCTTTTCTAGGTCTTCAGTAGCTGCTGCTGCTATACCTTCAGAAGCAGTTTCCATACTGAGTGATGTTACATGATATGACCAAAGGGCTAGGCTGGGAAGCAGGACCAGTAATCTGGGCAGTGCTGCCACACCTGGGATTTGGGTGACTATCTCCTCTGCTATTGGTATCTTGTCAGCAATTGGTATTGGTGACTATGAGGAAGATATATCCTTTCTCCAAAGTTCATTGAGTTCACCTTAAGGTGACTGAGGATCTCAGGATATTAGCAAGATAAGCAGAGGGAAGAGGAAAGAGAGGAAGAGGTTCTGCTTTTTCCAAAGCAGATTTTATGTTTAAGATTTTATGTTATCTTCATCACAAAAAGAAAAACAGTAATGAGATAATGGTAAGTCACATACTGATTTAGAAAACCATGTATTAACATTGTCTATATTCTATTGTATTTTTATTGATTTTCTTAAATATTTGCCAATTTTATCTTAATCTATTTTTGCCTTCAAGAACTCCGCTACAATGCTTCTATAGGCCTCCTGTAGTGCGTGGTCTCTAAAGTCAATTCAACTTCTGTCTGTAACAAATACTGGTCATATGATTGAGTTTTCCAAGTGTTCATTGGTCTGATCAATGGGACACACTGTACCTTGACCCAACCATAGTGGTACCTTTTTTGGTTTTATTCCAGAATGAAGGAAAACAACAAATCAATATTTTATAAAGTATAAAAGAAAAACCTTAGAGAAATAAAACCTTAGAGAAATCACAGCGACAAAAAGTCAAAGATGGAGGCAAGATATTTCTAAGTAGAAGTAACTAATAAGATTTTTTTCTTCTTCCTTCTTTTTTTTCCTTTTTCCTTCCTTCCTTTCTTTTTCTTTCTCCCCTTCTTTCCTTTCTTCCTTTTTTTCCTTTTTTTATTGGCTTCTTTCTTTACTGATGCTTATTCTAAGGGTTCTGGGATGGGAAACTTATTAAAAAACAAGGAGAAAATAGATAAAATATTATCACACTTCTAAAAATACTCACTCATAATTCAAAAGTGATGAAGAAAGTGATAACCATATAAAAAGCTTTCTACATTTCTGAAATAATCTACCAACATCAGAGATTACAGTACTCAGACATGGACAATACTATAAATCATACCCAAAGAAGGGCTATTTGTGGTTACATGCGGGCACTCAACTGATAATTTTACTCAATTCAACAAACATTAAGCACCTTCTTTGTACTACCCACAATGACATGCTCTGAAAAAAAAATAACTCTTTTAGAGCACAGGATTTGTACATAATAAAACTTAATAAATTATTAAGTACCTTCTATGTGTTAAGTACTACAGGGAACAGAAAATTTGAAAAAAAAATACAACTGATCCTTGTCTTCATAGAACTTAAAATCTAGTGGCAGTAAGACACACATTTTTTTAAAAGGCAGAAAGTACAAACTACTACATAAAAGCCAAGTAATGGGAACACCCTCATGAATAACATTAATAACTCACATTTATATGACACTTGAAGATTTACAAAGTGTTTTCCTCACAATAGCCCTGCTACAATAGTAGCAGAAGTGAGAGACATTATTTTTGGTAAGAGGAACATAGAAGAAGACTTCATGGGGAATTGTAGCATCTAAAATGAGCCCTAAAGGATAGATTTTAACAGCAGAAAAATTAGTATAAACAAAATTAGAGTTTAAAAGCAAATGGCATGTTTGGGGAATGGAGAATTGTTCAAAAATTTTAATAAAACCCCACAAGACTAATAGGGTTAAGTCCAGAAGCATTAAATTTGTATGTTCTCAAATCTTTAAACTCAGGGCCTTGCCTCAGAGCAATTGTGTCTATAAATCCACAAAAGTACATTCACAGAGCCTGAGAAAACCATGGCAAATGTTTCATAAGCAACCAGTTCACCAGACTCCCTTCCACCCTGACAGCAGTTCTAGGCCTAGCTGGTATATTATCTACAGCTGACACCTGCCATATAACAGCATCTGGATTTCTCAGTTCCATTTAAAAAGAGAAAGAGAAAATGATACAAACATTTCCCAAGAGAGAAGAGATTAAGAGAGCGCCTCACTGAGCTATTCTAATGAGATGTCACCAGACTCAAAGACATTACAGATGCGTCCAGGTTTACTAGTAAACTACTCAGACTTGTTTCAAGTTAAGAATGAAGGCAGTGTTGTCTAAAATAAGCTCAGAAAAACTTGGAAGGAGTCTTTAAAAAATCTAAAGGAAACAACTGGCGTGTTGTTTTTGTTTTTTAAACCAGCTAACAAATAATGAAAGAGAATATTTTGTATCATAAGTTATGCAACATCACAAGTTTGTAAGATCAGTGAAATCCCTCTCATCTTGAATTCATTCTTTCTCTGCTTTTCCATCAAGAATTAGGACATTATTTTAAGGAGAGAGAATTCTGTGGTAATCAAGCATGCAAACAAGAAGTAATGGAAAGAAGCAGGAGTTAGCAAGCCTAGGTTCCAATACTGGTTCTGCCATGGACAAGTTTCTCAGTTCTCTGGATCTCAATTTCCCTATTTGTAAAAGAGGATATCATCTCTCCTGCTTCATTGATGGTATTGTTGCTCCAATGAGACAATAGATAGGAAATCACTTCACTAATTATATGTCCTATACATATGTGGAAGAGAGGTGTCACACATACCCTAGGTAGCCCAGTAATATGTGTCTGCAGAGATTCTTAGATATTCTTTAGTGGCTTTCCTTGCTACTTGAACTTGACCCCACTGCTGTCAGTGAAATATTAGCTGGCAAATCTATCTCCAGAGAGACAACTATGAGAGCAGATTGAAGAAGGGTTTTTTCCACTTTACTTTTTTTGCCTTTTTTCCTGCAACATGACAAATATGAAAATACGTTTTGCATGATTTCATATGTTGATGGATATTATATTGCTTGCCTTCTCAATGGGTAAGGGAGAGAATTTTGCATGATTTCATATGTTGATGGATATTATATTGCTTGCCATCTGTGGGTAAGGGAGAGAATTTTGAGCTGAAAATTTAAAAATGAAAAATTTTTAAAGGGAGAATTTAACCATAACATAGGGCAGAAACTTCTTGTGTACAAAATAAAAAGCATTTAAACAACAAAAAAGGAAATACTCTATTTTTCTTTTTCTATAATTTTAATAGTATTTTATTTTGCCAAATACATGCAAAGATAATGTTCAATATTCACCTTGGCAAAAACCTTGTGTTCTAAGTTTTTCTCCCTCTTTTTCCCCCCTCCTCAGAACAATAAGCAATCCAATATAGGTTAAAGATATGCAATTCTTCTAAACATAAGGAAATTTTCTTTGGTGATAATGGATTCTGACATTAGATTTGAATGGCTGCCCCTCATTTAACTTTAACATTACACAAACATTTTCCATGATACTCACCTATATATAGCCTTTTATGTACACACACACACACACACACACACACACACACACACACACACACACAAACACACACACATTAAAAGAAGAAGAGAAGCAAGTTAAGGGAAATTTGGATCATTTCTTATTATTTTGCATGGTAGAGTGGGAGGAACAGGTTAAGTTCCAATCCTACCTCTGACATTTACTTACTGACATTACTGAAGTTGGGAAAATGACTTCATCTTCCTTTTCTCTCTTCACTTTCCTTATCTGTAAAATAAAGGTATTGGACTAGGTGGCCTTGTATGTCTCTTCCAGTTCTAGAGCTAGGAGACTATCAGTTGAAGGTAGAATGAAGCATACAATAAAATCCTTATCTGGAATACAAGTTTTCAACCTGGGTATTACTCTTGACTCCCCACTTTTTCTTACCTCCTCATATCTGATTAGTTGTCAAGCCCTATTATTCTTATCTTCATAATTTCTGTCAATCCTGCAGTAATCCTTTTCATCCCTCATCATCTCATGCCTGGACTGCTGCAATAGCCTGCCAGTTGTAACATCTCCCTGCCTCAAGTTTTGCCCCATTCCAATCTATCCTCCACTCAGCTGTCAAAGTAATTTTCTAGCATACAGGTATGACCAGATCATCCTTCTATTCAATAAACTCCAGTGACTCCCTATTATCTCCAAGATCAAATGTAAAATCCTCTAGCTTTTTAAAACTCTTTATAACTTGGACCCTTTCTATCTTTCTAATTTTTTCTAACATGTATTCTGCAATCTAGTATTATGGATCTCCTTGATGTAGCCTGCATATGAGCCTTGCCTATATTAGGAGCTCACTAAATGCTAACTGAATGATTGATATGACACTCAATCTTCCAACTCCAAACATTTTCACTGCTATCCCTCATGACCAGAACATACCCTCATCTCTGCTTCCCAACTAACCTGCCTTCTTTTAAGTCTCCACTAAAGTCGTACGTTCTGCAAGAATCCTATAGTAATCCTTAATTTCAGTGCCTTCTATCTGACCCTACTCCTCGTTTATCCCATCTTATCTCATTTATATCTATTTATTTGCATGTAACATTTCAAATTCTAGAGTAATACAGTGGGAGAAATGCTAGACCTAGAGTAGAAGAAAATCTGGATTCCAATATCTACTTCCCCACTAGAAACAGTTGATTGATACTAGGCCAGCCACCTCACTTCTCAGAATCTGTTTCCTTCACCCAACTCACCTCCCATTCAAAATGGGAGTAATCATTATAATACCTACTATACAAAGCTGTTATGAGGTTCAAATGAGGGAACATCTGTTGTACTTTGCAAATCTGAAAGCACTAAGCAAATGTCAAGCCTTTTTTTTTTATTTAACTCAGCAGCCACATCATCAATAACCATAATAAAAAGAACTTGACCTTTGTCAAGAGTCAATATCTTCTGACTTCTAGACATGCAGCCTGGGAGAGAAACACACCAAAGTGAAATCCAAACCTCAGGCCATTTAAAGGGTCACAGACCAAACACCATTAGGTGTGAGAGTCTGGATACTCAGTGTCCTGTCCCTAAAGGACAGGACATTCCACTAACTGGTCTAGACAGCAGGCTGGGGAAGGGGGAGGTGGAAGGCTGAGAAAATCTGGAAGCTTGGGAGAAGAAAGGAGAGAAGGGTATTAGAAGGGAGAAAGGAGGAGAAAACTGAACGAGAAAGGAAAAAGGGGTGGAAAGTGGGGATGGTGGATGGAGCCACCGTGTCTTGCTGGCAGCACATCTTTCCTTACCAAGTTGACTTTGTTGCTGTGAATGATGTTCAACTGGCCACAGCATCAAAAACTTGCCAGAATCTGAGAGGTGGGGGGGTGGAGTCTTGCAGACGCAGCAGATTCCCATCTGTCATCAAGACCAAGCTGTGGCTGTCAATCCTACAGGCCTGCCAGCTTCCCGGGGAAACTTTAGTGTTACCAATCAGCTCAGCCTACCTCGCACACGCCACCCCAGCTACGCACCATAAAATTAGAGATTTTACAAGAGTTATGGATTTGGAGCTGCCCTACAAGAAAGCAGCACTGAAGGGCTCTGTGGCTCCCCAAAATGCCTGGTTGGGGAATACTTAGTACTAAAATTCCTGCTTCTTGGACATGGAAGGACATCTCTAACAAAATGGAGCTTTATTTTGATATATAACCAAAATTTGTCCCAACATAAAAATCAGCCACATTTCCTTACAGGAAAAAAAGGCAGCTGGGATGAGGGGTGGGGGGAGCATTTCTGCTTGCGTAGGTAGAAAAAAGACAGCTGGAAAGACAATTTCACTCTCTTATGTTTCATTCATGCTGTTTCTGAATCTCAGTTATGCCCAGTCATTTTCCCTTTAGGAAATGATGCTTTTTTTTTCCTGGGGAAAAAAGTAATCAACAAAGAAGTAATCTAGAACATTAACTACTGATCTGGAACACTAAAACCATCTTAAAATTTAAAACTATTACTCCTGCTGAAAACTTTAAAGGTTTGGGTTTCTATTTCTTTGTTCATCTTCATGACTTACCTATTATCCTGGGAGGACAGGTATTATTATATTCATTGTATAGATGGGTGACCTGCCTGAGGTCTTAGAACTCAGACATGATAAGAACAGATCCCAAGCAGGACTCATCGGGTAAGTACAGTAGGCACTTGATAAATGCTTTTTGGTGATAATGGTGATCCTGCCTTCCAACCCAGTGTTCTCGCTCCTCAGATGATTCACACAAGGCAAAAATATCTTCTTTGGCTACAAAGAAAGAATGTAGACTTGCAAGCTGCCTAAAGTGACAGATCCCAAGCACAGCTACAATGTGACAATTTACCCGCAGCATGGATAAATTTGGTAAAGAAGCCAAAGACAAACTCAAGAAGACCGAGTTAAAGATAATCTACCCCATTCTCACCATTCACCCCTTTAAAGTGATTAATCTGAAAACCTAAGTATTAATCCATCAGATTTATCACTTCTCATCTAGGAGTAGAACTGGGGAATTGTAATAATGAACTACCTCCATTTTTCCAACATGACCCCCCAATTCTCTTTCCCCATTTTATGAATCTCTGTTACAAGATATTAAATTATCACTGCTTCCTTTATCATTCATCACACAAACCAGCAATTCCATGTTAGAGTTATCCTGATTCAATAGCAATCCTGTTTAAACAACTGTAATTTATGCCTTTTGCAATCTTTTAGCCAGAAGGTTACAGAAATACTGTCAGGATCGAGACCACCTGAAATATCGGAAATAATCCTAGTTTACTGATAAAAGCAAATAAAACATTCATTTACCATATTAAATGCTAGCGACAGGAACTAGCATCTAGTGTATAATCTTTGGTTTCCTGACAAGTGAGGTGCAGATATTCTTAAAACTTTCAACTATGGGATCCTTCCTAATCTCTTGCTTTCTGTCCATTCCCTCAGATGGTGCCATGTCCTTCCAGATTCCAGAATTCAGTTATCTCAAAGCATAGCCAGATAATATAATGGTTTTCCTAACAGTCAGAATGGAGTTAGCTACAAAGACAGGATCTGGAGAACACTAGCATTTGTTTTATCAACTCCCTCACAGGGCTTTCATTATCTACTGCACAAGATTTTCCAAAAGGCAAAATAAGCTAATGTGTCTAAAATTACATGTAACAATAAAGTGCAGTACAAATGTAGGCTATCGATCAGAATTCTGGCAAGAGTAGGGATATTCCACATTCCGTCTATCTTCTGACAGCTCATTCCATAGAGGTCAAAGCTAAGCAGATGATCTATGGACATGAAAATACAGAACTCACCTGCCTCTGGTCATTCTGGGGAACTAGGGATTATGTTAACAACAAGCAAATATTTTTAAATTACCTTCTGTGTTCTGAGAGATCATCTTAGTGGCTAAAGAGTCAGCCTCAAAGTCAGGAAGAGGGGTATTTGAGGATTGCCTCTGATTCATACTGTCTTTGTGACCCTCATCAGGCAGATTACTCAATTTAACCTCTCCACACTCTAGGCAACTCTTTAAGATTACAAATTTCAGAGAAAGTGTTGGCTGGCATTTGTAGGAAAAAAAAATTCCCAATCGAGTAATTCCCTAAATCATTGAAATCACAAGCCCAATCCCTATTCCCTCTCTAAATTAAAACTTTAGTGTTAGGTCCCCAAGGGGCATACAAAGTCTAAATAAGATATGGTACTTGCCTTATGAAAAATAAAATTTTATCTCAAACTGACGAATTTACTAATCCCTTTTTTCCTTTCTCTTGGAGGGCAACTTCTTCAAAGAGATCACATGATTTTGTTCAAGAAGAAAGAAGAATTAAGAGAATGCTCTTTTTTTTTTTTAACCCATCAGAAAATAACAGGAACTAGAAGAATCCTAATAAATTATTCAGTGAGTAAGCAGTTATTAAGCACCTACTGTGTACCAAGTACTATGTTAAACACTAAGGATACAATGAAAGATGAAAGACAGTCCTCTCAAGGAACACAATCTAACAATAATAGCTGATAAAGCACCAGCCCTGAAGTCAGGAGGACCTGAGTTCAAAAGTTCAAAAATGACCCAGACATTTAACACTTCCTAGCTGTGTGATCCTAGGCAAGTCACTTAACCCTAATTATCTCAGCCAAAAAAAGAAAAGAAAAGAAAAGAAAAAAAGAAGAGATTAGTAATTTCCCCTGACCATATATGAATATATCTGCCTTTGATACTTATATATACAAATACACATTATAGCATACACATACAATGTGACTATGTACATTATAATATGCTTAGATATGCCTGTGCATATACACATACGTATGTATATAAATGTTGATGGGAGAAAGAAAACAAAAATCTCTTTAGTAGTTTTATTTTTAGTCACCAAATAAGTCCAGCAAACAGCTAAATAGTTGTTAAATATAAATATGTAATTATATTTAATAATGATTAAGTGCAGGCTTATGAGATTACATATTAAGTATAACTAAGTATGTTAAGGATATGTATACAAGATTTAGGGGGCAGCTAGGCAGCTAGATGATTCAGTGGATAAAGTGATCCCAAAAGACCCAAGTTCAAATCTGACCTCAGAAACTTTTTAGCTGTGTGAACCTGAAAAAGTCATAATTTCTGTTTGTTTTAATCTACTAGAGAAGGAAATGGCAAACCTCTCCAGTATCTTTGCCCCCCCCAAAAATATCAAGGACAGCACTGGCATGCTATGATCCATGGGGATGTGAAAAGTTGGATGTGACTGAATAACAATTGAATATAGGAAAAAGAGATAGTCTAGAATCCAGTAAGGTCTTGTCCCTGTCTTATTCTGTCTGGGTGACTCTTGATGAGGTATAATGCTCTATTTAATTTTCTAAGTGGAAAAGGCACTATCTTGGTAAAAGAAATCCCTTCATCTGGGAATTCCTTAGAGACTAGTAAAATCATAGGTCTAGTCCCCAATCCTATATAAGATTATTTCTTCCCTGGAGGTGATAAGCTACTCAACAAGAGAGTGAGCCTTAGAGCAGAGCTAGCTGGTGATTCTAGGATGAATCTTAAACATAAATATCTATGGATTAAGTTGTTTTTTTTGGGGGGGAGGAAGTATATAAGCATGCATGCATGCATGCATGTGTAAATGTGTGTGAAAAAAAAATGTGTTTACTCCAGTTCCCAAGTATAGTTCCTGTGATTTCTGGAAAATAAAAACTCAAGCACATGCACATACATACATACACAGAGATCTGCTTTTTCCTCCTTCTACAACCTTTTTGGTATTAAATTAAATAAAAATAATAAACAAATAAAATAACGAAACTTTTAAAATAAATTAAAAAGCACTCTTTGAGAAATTTGTAAATTAAGAGCTATTACTATATAAATAAAGGTCATTCTTTGTTGTCAAAAATGACAGTACTGATAGTAATTTATTTTGCATGTATATTTAAATTTCTCCCAAAAGAATGGAAATTCTGTTAGGATAGCAATTGTTCCATTTGTGTCTGAATCTCTGGCACTTAGGATATGGTGTGACACTTAATAAACTCTTGTTAATTGGCTCCTCTACACCTATAAAAGAAAGATTTGTTCAATTCTCTTTACTATATGATGCATTAGTGAAGTTTGTCATTCAGCACTTTTTGCTCTTACAGAAATGTCTACAACCAGAGCCACACAGTGTTCTATATGTATTTTTCCTTGAAGGTATCTTGTCATTTTGTTCCTGTTTCACTGGATCAACAAGACAGGAAAAATTTCCATGGAAATATCATTAATGTCCTGTCCATGTATCTTAATTTAGATTTCCCCATTTAGCCATTTATTATCACTGGCACTGGTATAAAGGGAATGGGGGAGTAGGAATCCAGGATGCAGACAAGCAAGGAAAGCACTGCAGATGATGCTTTATGAGTAGGACAGACATGCTTCCACATGAAAAAAGCAGATTAGGAGGTCACATGTCTTTGGGATTTTTAAGGAGGGCAACAGCCAGGGACACTGCTAAAGTTTGTTTATTTGCCCTTGGGTCATATGAAAAGTCAAAGTATGTGTAATAATAACTTACCGCCAGGAACAACTGCATTTAGGCAGGTCACTTTGATGAGGTGAAGCATATTCTTAACTCCTGCATGGCTATTATAGAGCTAACATACCTAATAATGTTAGTATCTGATATGTTATGTATGTTAATAATGCCTATTATAAATGAAGCTGACTCAGAAAATCCCAAGACTATAACAGCAGGCTAAGGGTCTTATCTAAAAGAAATGAGATTTTGAATGAGACTGGCTGATAACTACAAATATCATTTGCAGCTTTGTGATTGATGTTATCTGGAACATAATTAACACTTACAGTAAAATCATCAGTGGAGAAACTATGGCAAGGGTCTTACAAATGATACTCAGATCAGTGGGACCATTTATCTGATGTCTATTTCAAACTGTGGTTGTAGGAAATCAATATAAATTGGGTGTGTACGCTGTAACATTTTTTTAAAAATTCATAAAGAAATCTTTAATTTGCAAAAGAGAACAAAAGGAAATTTTGTATAGAATACAGACAAGACAGTTTTGAAAATAACATTTAGACTTTCATAGAATTTATTTTATACTTTTTTTAAAGTAAGGAGTATGTAGAATGTAGAATCATTCTTTCCACTATGTGTATGAAAAAGGTAATTTTTTGGTATCTAAGTTGAGAATTTTAAAAATTAAAAATAAAAAGTGGGAAAGTAAGAAGTAAAATAAATTGGATATATAATCCAAATATGCAATGGATGATTATAAATTCATATATACATAGTTTTTAAGATTACAGAACCTTAAAGATCATCTAATTTAACATGTGTCTTACTTTACAAGTGAGAAAACTGAGGTACAAAAGAAGATAAATGACTTGTTGAAGGCTACAAAGCTAAATAATAACAGAGCTAGGACCAAAATAGCAGCAAAGTGGCACACTGGATGCAATAGTGGGCTTAAGGAACAGAAAACTCATTTTCCAGAGTTCAAATCTGGTATCAGAGACTAACTAGCTGTGTAATTCTAGGGAAGTCCCTTAACCTCGTTTGTTTCCTCACCTGTAAAATAAGCTAAAATAGGAAATTACAAATTTCTCTAGTTTCTTTGCCAAGAAAACCCCAAATGGGGTCACAAAAAAAAACAAACATGACTGAAATGATGAACAACAAAAAAAGGACTAAAATCCAGATATCCTAATTTCTAGTCTAGTGTTCTTTCTATTGTATCTTGATAGTTCTTCTATCAAGTGCCTTCAAGTGCCACTTATATCAAGTGCCTCCAAAGGAAACATTCCCAAAACAAAATGAGATTTATTTCACCTAGAAATGAATGTACTATAGGGTAGGAGGACTGGAGAAAATAACAGCTTATTATTAACATTAGTTCTAAGAATAGCTTATGTTTATATTCAAATAATTCATATTTATATAATAGTATCTAATATTTATAAAATATTTTAGTGTTTTATTGATGTCTTTTGACTTTTTCATATTACTATAATTTCACCCAATTTCTCCTCCCTCCCCTTCCAGAATGCCATCCTATATAAGAAACAATTTATTTTTTAACACAAAAGAAGAGAGAAAGCCAATATCAAAAAAACCTTAAAAATATGTGCAATCTATCACATTTGTAGACCTCCCACATCTGCAAAGGGCAATTGTTTTCTAGAAAAATCTGCTTTCAAGCCATGTTTATTCTTTATAATTCTGTACTATTTAATTTTGATTTGTGTATATGTATTTGTTCCTTCCATTTACATTGCTGTAATTGTGTAAATTGTTTTTCTTGACTTTGCATCAGTTCATATAGCTCTTTTTCATGTAGTTTTCTTCACATTTTGCAATTCTTACTGCATGGTAATATTACATTAGTATTCACATATCACAGTTTATTTAGCTACTCTCCAGTTGTTGGGCATATACTTTTGTTTTGGTTAAGAAATATTTTAACATACATTGTTTCTCTGGCTATGGAACAAGAATTGTAATATTGTAATTTGTAATATTGTAAATTCTTAAAAAAAGAAAACAAAGTAGCATCTTATAAGAAAAATCTTTCATGAATTACTAGACAGTAAGAAATAAGGGAGACATGGGAGGAAATGGAACATTCACCAGTAGTCCATGCACACTGATCAACATCTAAAAGCTTTTATTATATAATACCTGATTTTTCCTATACAATGTTATGTTCTGTGCTGTATGAGAATTATCAAGACACAGACTCATTCCTGAGAAGATAGTTTTAGATGGTCTGGCATCAGAACACAAAATTAATACAGAAAACTCCCATTTATCAGAATATAAAGAATTAGAAAGATCCTTATTCAAAATTTTCTTTACATTCTAAAATCTATGTGTATGTATAGGGGAAAGAAAGGCTAATGACAAGTCATTTTTGACATTGTCAATTTATTAAAAATTTCCATGATAAAACTTGGGTTTAATACCTCCTCTTATACGTCCTCACTTAAAATTATTTTTACAATGATAACTGATGTTAAGAATGATGACCCTGAGATCCTACCAAACACCAAGAAATTTTCTCAATCATTATGTTGGGTATGATTTCATGTTGTACTTTTTCTTAGCATCTTAGAAAACTGATATCCCTATAAAAATGAATGGAGAAGTATCATTTTATCAGTGGACAGGAAGTTGAACTTAGAATCAAAACAGCCTGGATTCAAGAGTTGCCTCTGACATTCTAGTTGTATTTCTGGATAAATCAATTTAACCTCTCAGTGCCCCAGGAAAATCTCTGAGACACTAAAGTGCAAAAAACTTCCCTATCTATTTTAGTTAGTGTGTTTCCTAACTGAAGAAAACCTGATGCCAATGAAATTGCAGGCACAAACACATTAAACTGTCTTATTCCATAATCATTCTGGTTGAAATTTAATTAAATATTCAGAAGAGGAAAGTGAAATGTTTAAATTTATCTGCTTCAAAGCTTAGAGTTTCCAAAAGATTGTCCTTAAAAATGATTAGTAGTTCGGATTCATAGAGATATTGTTTAAAAGAAATAGAATTTGGAATTAAAAGATCTGGATCTTTAAAAGTAAGTGTTACCATTTACTAGCTGAATCACTTTGGCAAATTAATTAATTTGGCAAATAAATTCAACTTGTGTCATCTGTAAAACGAAGATAATCAATTACTATAAAATATGAGCTGAGTATAGAAACAGATAATATCAAGATTTACCTATGCATAAAACCAAAAACATAGGAGAAAAAATTAAATGGAGAGTATTTGAAATTTAAAAAAGAAAAAACTAGAAATAATATATTTGGAATAGGCTATAAGCCATTAGGATTTTCAGAAAATTGTTGATACAGATAAATAAGTCTGGTCTGTAGACAAGATATAGTTATGATAGGATGATTCAACTGATTAAATATATGTTATAGATCTCTTTTTGGTAAAAGTAAGATAGCCAATAAATTTTTGTCATGTCTTGATGGTGTCTCTTATCTTTTGGAAGGCACAAGAAATGAAATGTCTATTCTGAACTGACCAACACAAGGAGGGAAAAATGGCTGATACAACTCCATGAAGATCCATTTGATTCACTAGTTGCCTTTTTCTTGTTATTTTAAGATCATGATGATACAAGTAAGTATACCATTTATAATGATCTTGTACTCATCACATGAAATGGCCACATTTGCTGCCAAAGCAGGATAGAGAACTGAGGCAATTGTTCTGGGGAATAGAGTAAGAGATACTATTTGGCTAAATAATGCAAGCCAGAGCAAGGTTGAAGGAAGATAAGTGGCACAGTGGACAGAGTGCCAGCCCTAAAGTCAGGAAGACCTGAGTTCAAATAAGGCCTGAGACACATTAGCTATATGAGTCTGGACCAATTACTTAACCCTATTTGCTTCATTTTCCTCATCTATAAGATGTTCTGGAGAAGTAAATAATAAACCACTCCAGAATCTTTACCAGAAAACCCCAGATGGGTCACAAAAAGTTGGACATGCCTGAAAAATAACTAAAGAAAAGAAAGCTTAAGTATAATTTTACCTGAATTATCTGAATAAATGTCTCACTCCTCCACTTGGGTAGAAGGACATGAGCTTAGTGTGACAAGAGTCCAAGAGGGCATACCAGACTTTTTTGTGGTTCTTTAACTACTTTTACAAATTCTGGTCATTTCACAAGTATTGAGAGAGTACCAAGGTGATCATGTTGTACACTGTGTCAGCAAGGACTAAGTCTGAAGCTGTTTA
This sequence comes from Sminthopsis crassicaudata, assembly GCF_048593235.1. Lineage (NCBI taxonomy): Eukaryota > Metazoa > Chordata > Mammalia > Dasyuromorphia > Dasyuridae > Sminthopsis > Sminthopsis crassicaudata. The sequence continues at coordinate 586,182,164 of NC_133618.1, read as the reverse complement.
CCTGGCTATTTGTACCCAGATCTGTGAAAATAGTAGTCTTAAAATCCAGCTCACCTATGAAATTGTAATCTTTTGTTAGATTTATAGGGAAAGAGATTCAACTCACAATTATTTTTAAATTTAAAAATAGCTGCTGCTATTCAAAGACTATGTTGTCCTTACAGTGAAGTGAAGATCTAGCACAGTATTTCATGTCAGACTTATTCATGATTTAATACCCCTTGTTTACAAAGACCTACTGAATGTGCTTGCCATAAATAGCACTCTTCACCAATGGCCAAATTAAATCCAAGTTATTTCTTGAACTTTATTATTGCTGTTTAACAATCTAGTTCTGAATTCCAATGTATGGAAACATTGTCTATTTAAGACTGTCAGGGACAGGGGAGGAAATTGAGGAAAACTGATTTGCTTTACAAAGAAAACCATTTTTATTTCCCTGTTCTTTAGGATAACTTTGTTTTATGATCTGTTGTAGTCAAAGAATTCATTATCAAATGGTCAACTTATTGGCTATAAGTCTCTTTATACTTAACTAGGTTGTACTCAAACATTGAACTTAGTCTATCACTGGATGATGCTTCAAGTCAATAAATATTAAGCGCTATTACATACATGATACTATGCTAAGGACTATGCATACCAGAATGAGAACAAAAGCTTCTTCCATTAATATTCAACTTAAGGAATACATTATATATGCAAGTAAATAAATGGAAAATATATAAAAAGCCAGACAAAATGATTCCCAGAGGAAAAAGTGCTAATAATTTGGACTTGGTGGAATCAGAACTCAAATAGGAGGTGATTCCTGGTTTGGGGAGGAAGCTATGGATTCTGTGAGGCCAAAGTAAAAAGATAATGTATTCTAAATATAAGAGAGACTTATAAGAAGGCAAAGAAGCAGAAAATGCAGGCAACATTGTGACCATGGAAGAGATCATAGACCTATTTGACTGAAAAGAGAAGTTTGCAGAGATAAATAATGGAAAATATGACTATAATGCAAAGGGAAGTCAAACTATAGAGGGCTTTAAATGCTAGGGTGAGGAATCTATAATTTATCCTAAAGACAACAAGGAGTCATTAAAGATTTTTAATGGAGGGAAAGGAATTTAGTCAGATTTATGTTTTATAAAAATCATTTTAGAAATTGTATAGAGGATGAAGCAGAAAGGGGAAAGACTAGAAAAAGCCAGACAAAAATAGTTTTTTTTGATTGTCCAGATGTGAAAGAATAAGGCCCTGAACAAAGGTAAAGATTGTGTGAGTGAAGAGAAGGTAGGAGATGGAGAAAATGTGAAATACTGTGGAGATAAGATTGACAAAATAATTTAAGGGAGAGGGAAGAGATGAGAATGATTCCAAGACTGAGGAATCTAAGTAACAAGAAGGACTGTTATATTATCAACAGAAATGGTAAAGTCTGAAGGAAAGATGCCATAGGACTAGAGGAGAAATATGAGTTCCATTTTTGACATGTTAAGTTTGAAGTAATGATGGGACATCTAGAGATTTCCAATTAGCAGGTGTCCAGTAAGAGTGATAGATTGAAATTCATAAAAAAAATTGGGGCTAGATATATAGATTTGGGAGTCATTTGCACAGACATGATAATTGAACCTATGAGACCTGATAAGATCCCCAAAGGAGAGAGTAAATCCCAGAATAGAGCCTTGGAGGATACTCACACTTAATGAGTAAAATAAGAATGATGACCCAAAAAAAGGTCACCCCAAAAGGCAGATAAGAAGAGTACTGAAAGAGACCAGCATTATGAAAGCCAAAGAAGGAGCAAATATCCTTCAGAACAGAAAAAAAAGAGAGATGAAAGAGAAAAAGACAGATAGGACATTTACTAAGTGTTTGCTATGTGCTAGTACAAAGTTAAACACTAGAAATGAAAAGAGGGGAAACAGTCTTTAGTTCCCAAGAAACTTGTTTTCTTTCTTTCTTTCTTTCTTTTATTTCTCTTTATTTATTTTTTATTAAAGCTTTTTATCTTCAAAACATACACATGGATAATTTTTCAACATTAACCCTTGCAAAACCTTGTGTTCTAGTTTTCCCTCCCCTTACCCTAGATGGCAAGTAATCCAATATATGTTAGACATGATAGAAGTATAAGCTACATCCAATATATGCATACATATTTATACAATAATGTGCTGCACAAGAAAAATCAGATCAAACAGGAAAAAAATGAGGAAGAAAGTAAAATGCAAGCAAACAACAACAAAAAAGAGTAGAAATGCCATGTGGTGAACCACACTCAGTTCCTATACTCCTCTCTTTGGGTGTAGATGGCTCTTTTCATTACATCATTGGAACTGGTCTGAATCATCCCATTGTTGAAAAGAGCCACAACCATCAGAATTGAACATTGCATATTCTTGTTATTGTCATGTACAATGATCTCCTGGTTCTGCTCATTTCACTTAGCATCAGTTCATGTAATTCTCCCCAGACCTCTCTGAAATCATCCTACTGATTGTTTCTTACAGAACAATAATATTCCATAACAAGGAAGCTTGTTTTCTAATGAAAACAATTCAACAACTTAAGGGATATGGAAAGGAAAAGGAGGATGTCCAAGGTGGAAAAATCTGGGTAATGATTCTGGAGAGCAGAGCAAGAGAGAAATGAATATGAATAACCAAAAAACTTCCTTAAATAGATGTTCTTGGCAGGACTTGGCGATTAGAGAAAGGGGCTTCCAGGGTAGAAGAATCTTTGGGATGAGAAGGTTTCTGGGATGGGAATTAGGAGTAGATTCAAGAAAGAAGTTAAATTACCAAAACCTGAAAAGAGATCAAGTAAAAATAGAACAGAGAAAAGGTTGTTGAGGTGAGAAGCCATATTACAAGGAATTGAGAAATGGGAGATAAAGAAATGAAGGAAACAGGAGCAGACAGAACTTCTTCATGTTTGGCTGATAAAGGAAAAAACATATAGATAAATAGTCTAATGTCCTTGAAGGGTCAAGTAAGGATGTTTAAGAATGGGAAGACCTTAGCATGTTTTTAGTCATCAAGGAGGATATCTTTCAGGATAAGAAGAGACTGAAGATGAGAGATTATGGTCATGGAGGGAAGGACCCAAAGGAAATGGAAAGGAAGGCCTACCTCTTTATCAGAGACCTAAGCAAATTATGGAGCATCATGATTTCATGAAAGGATGAGTGACTCAAAGAGACATATAGTAAAGCTCTCATGTTACCAGTCATGATTTGCAAACAATAAGTTGTATATTTCTTCATTTGAAAACTGTCTATTCATATTCTTTAATTACTTATCTATGAGGAATAATTCTTTTTTAATATATTCACAGAAGAAAACAAAAATGTGAAAAGGCAATTTTATTATTGCCTTATTAAATTTAATATATATTGTATAATTTAAACTACATATAACTGAAATTCACAACTTCTTATACAAGTTTTTTTCTTGCTCTTTTTATATATTAAATGTTTGTGTTTTTATGGTTAAGTTCACAATGAAATTTTTTTTACAATATATAAGTGATATCAATCAAGAAATACATAATCAGAAACAATCAGACCATACATCTAGCAAGAATGAGTGATAACATGCATCCATGTTATATATTGCTTACTTGATGCCAGACACCATGTTAAATGTTTTCCAGTTTTTATTTCTTTTGTCCCTCACAACAACCCTGAAAAGTAGGTGTTGGATATCCACTGGTAAGTAGGTTATTCCCATTGAACAAATGAGGAAACTGAGGCAGAGAGGTTAAGGGACTTGTCTAGGCCACACAGCTAGGAAGTATCTGAGGCTGAATTGCACTCAGACCTTCCAGACTCAAAACCAGGCATTTTATCCACTGTACCACCTATCTACCCAATTATCTTGTTAGTTAAGATGAAATTGAATAATTTTATATAGCAACTGTGAAATATTGTAAAAATATTGAATCTGGAGTCAGAGGACCTATTTTCAAATGCCAGTTATTCCATATATTTCTTACACATTTAGGACTTCAGTATAAGTAATTTTAAGCAAATCCTGACTAGATGAACTTTAAGCTCTCTTCAAACTCTAAATTTATGATCTGATGAAGAGAAAGAAAGAACCAGAGTCTCAGACTAATAAAATAAAATAAATTCACAGCAACCAAAGCAGAATTTTAATTTTTTTTTCCTGAGGCAATTGGGGTTAAGCGACTTGCCCGTGGTCTCACAGCTAGGAAATATTAAGTATCTGAGGCCAGTTTAGAATTCAAGTCCTTCCAACTTCAGGGCTGGTGCTCTATCCACTGTGCCACCTAGCTGCCCCTCAAAGCACAATTCTACTTTGGACAGGAATTATTAGGATATTTACATAGACCTAATCAATCAGATTACTAGCAGATTTCTCCTCATGCTTTGTAGAATAGTTTTGCAGTCTTCAAATATTGAAAAATGTATGTGCCTTTAACACTAGGAGTATTAGAGATGTCAACTGAAACAAAAGTTTACTTTGCAATAAAATTTTTCAATCTATTTTCTGTGTTTTCTTATGGATTAAAAATATATTTAATCATTGGATACAGCTTGGTTCTTTAAGGCATTCTTAAATTCTGGTCCTTCTAGTGTTAAGACATACTCTATTAACAAGATGCTTTAGTTTATTTGAGACATAACAACAGAGGGAATGAGAAAGAAGGATAAATAGCGAGTTATTTTGGCTTGACCTTGATTAATCTATATATTTTCAAACATTATCCACTTGAAATGAATTGGCTATGCAGCTTATTTTGGAAACCTACAAAAATTCTGCCATATCAGGTTAGTTTCCTCATCACCTCCCCCCCCCCCAAAAAAAAAAAACAACACTCTCAAGCTTCCTTTTTACATCTTTAAATCTATATCAGAGATTTACAATTTTATTCATATTACAAGATAAATTTTGTAATCTATACTTTCTAGCTCTTTTAAAGCAATGTATGCTATCCCCAAATTAAACTAGCACTAAATCAATTTCCTTTTTTTTTCCCCAAAAAGAAAGTGAAAGAAATCTTTTGGTGTGGCAAATAGAACTGATGAAATTCAGAATTCTCTTTGTCCCTTGCAAAGTACACTGGTATTTTATGAGAAAAAAAAGTTATGTGACATGGTCCTCGGACATTCTAGGCATATTTACATCGTTAGTGTGATTTCTGTAAAATAGAATAGTCTGATTTTTAATATGGTAATAAAGATACCAAGAATTCCTTCTTAAGAGGTTCCCAAAAGCCCAGACAACATTCTTTATAAATCACTAGCATCAAGAGGACACAACTTGTAGGCAGAAAGCAAGAACAAATACATTTCACACCATCATTGCCCTCCTTTCTCCACTGAAAAGGAGTAATCAGCTAAATACAATCATAAATAGTAGTCTCTTCATTGAAACCAGAATATACTGAAATAAATGTATTGAAACAGATACTTATTAATTTTTTTTCTCCACTTTAAGAATGCATCTTGAGAGGGGAGGGGAGCAGCTAGAGGGCACAGTAGATTAAGCTTTGGCCCTGGGGTCAGGAGAACTTGAGTTCAAATCCAATCTCACTTAACACTTCTAGGCTGTGTGACCTTGGGCAAGTCACTTAATCCCAATTGCCTCACCAAAAAACAAACAAAAAAAGAATGCATTTTGAGAAAATGCTGGTTAACTGAGAAATGAATCAACAACAGCTTTACTCCCTAAATCCAAACAAAAAAAAACCACTAAACCCTCCAATTGTAAAGTTATATTGATTATAACAAAGAAAATAAAATACTTTCAGCAGAAAATGTTATTCAATATTATTATCTAGATTATCTTCTAACAATGGAAAAGACTTTCTTAACCTCTGACTATTAGGATTTTAATGAAAAGTTCAGTGATAGTTTTTGTTTTATATCATATTCATTTCCTAATATATCCCTTCTTACATCCTCCTGTCAGAGAGCCATAAGAAAATTAAAGAGAGGGAAAAAATGCAGTTCAACTAAACTGACCTATCCACCAAGTCCAATATTTCACAGCTTCTGAAACTTAAACCCCAAATTGGGTCATGTAACTGAATGTGAGGGTTATTAAATTATGATTTATTACATTAAATATTTGATTTATAGATATATAATATCCCTATATTCTCAGGGTCACGAGTGGAAAAAATTTAAGAAGCCCTGCAATAAATATGCAACATTCCCCCTCCCATAGTCTGCAAGGAAGGTACAGATGTGTTTTCCTGACAATTTTAAATGCTCAGGAAACTCAGGCCAGTTTCCCAATTAGTAAAATGAGGAGAATGAACTAGATTATCTTTAAATTCTATTTTTTTCACTCACTAAGTTCTCTGTACCATGAATGTTTATCCCTTCTCTCAACCCATCTTATTCTGTTGAATTAATTATCCATCAAAATCCTGCTCAAATATAGCCTCTTTCATGAAGCTTTCCAAAATCCTGTTTTATGGGAATATAATCCTTTTGCAAAAGACTCAACATACTTATCTCTCTCCTATTTGTTTATAAACTTGAGGACAAGAACTATAACTTATCAATTTCTAATGCCATCTAAGGTGAGAAGAAATTCCCCAAAATTTGCCTTTCAAAGGTTGGGTCCCTTGCTGAGTGCTCACTTAAGCGCATGGTACTATGTGGGATTACATACTTACCTTTGATAGCTAGCAGACATAATTTGCACATAAAAATGGATTTACCAATGTAGCACAGTAAGATCAGTAACTACAAAACATTCCTCTTGTAAACCTGGAACACACATTCCCCCACAATGACACAGCCTCATAGGAAGAGAAGTCATAAACTTAAACAAGACAGGGAACATACATGGCCAAGACAACTCATTTTTCTGATACTAAGAAGCAGGAGTTTTTAAACTTTTCTCATTCATGACCCCTTTTCTTCTGAGAAATTTTTATGCAACCCTAGATATATAAAGTAGGTATGGAAATCAAACATTTACTGATAATTAATCATGATTTTAAAACAATTCTTCAGTATATATACATACATACATATATATATATATATATATATATATATATATAATTTTACCATTTGTTAAAAATGAAAGCAAATTTGCATACTAGTGAGATTTGTTTATTTTTACATAAAGAATTAAATCTTGGCAGAATATTTGGTACCTTTTACTACTGTTAAATGTTCTCGGATCCCAACATTCAGTTTCTCTTATTGTGTTGTTCTCAGGCTGCCCTCCCCCCCCCCCCCCCCCCCCCCCCCCCGGGCAGTGTTGCTGATGGGAAGGCCTACTACCTAAGTTATCTGGATCTCTTCTCTGCGGCTCTCTTGAATCTAAAGTTGGCTCTTTTCTCTGATTTCAGTAGTGCCATTTTTAGAGTTTTCTCAATTGAGTCTCTTTCCTACTTGGCAATGGTATCTCCTACAAGCAGTCTAATACCCTCTAGTAGAGGTTCAAGGAAAAAGGCAAAGAAATGAATTCCTCCTCCATACCTGGCCTAAGGATGGTCTTTGAAACTCTTCCCTGCCTCAAGGGAATCCAGATATGACAAGCAAGTCTTTTAAGCCACCTGGGGTTGTGCTAGAGTTTAGTCAAACAATGGTAAGTAGCTTTCTAAATTTCATCTAGTTTGACTAATAGCTTTTCAATATTTTATAAAACAGTAAAAAAAAGTAAATTTTTGTTTCGACTTCCTTCACAACCTTAAGAATTTATTTTCTCTGTTGTCTGCCCTTTACTTTCTGTGATTATGTCAAGGGGGTTAAGGAAAAATCAATTAGTCAGAGATGTTCTAACCAAATTCCCTCAACATGTCTTTTCATTCTCCAGAGCATCTTTTCAATTCACCTGGCACGGCTAACCATCTATTATACGCCAGACACTGTGCTAAGTTTTAGGGATATAAAGACCAAAAAAGCCCCTGCTTCCAAGAAACTTATATCTTAGGGATTCACATTTAATAAGACAGATAAGTGTCTGTTAAATGTAACTGAAGGATCTTTCCATCTCTAATATTTGGTGAATCAATGAACCAAATAACAAAATTAAAGTCTATTTTATCTTAAACTTTCTGGTATTTTTACCAACAGGGAAAGGGGGAAGAAAACAGAAGATCTAATGCACCCTTTTTGGATTTATATGCTAAGGTATCATATGGATAAGAAAGGAAAGCTGGAGCAAAATGGGGAAAGAGCAAATAAGAAAAGTGGGCTCATATTACATATAAAATTGCCTTAGCTCTCCAAATCCTACTGCCATGACACTGAAAAAGTTCAAGTGTTGTTTTTTTTCCCCTAGTGTATTCTTAAAATGATCTTCCATTAAGGTTTTTTTTTTTTTCTTTTCAATTTCAAACCTACAAGATTTGCAACAGTTAATATATCCACCAGGAATGACACACAATTTATGTGGTATGCTAGGATTGCTCATAGCAAGGAAATCCAGCTCAGAAGATTTTCAGATTATCAGACAGTGATAGCAGGAATGTCACAGTCTCCATTGCTTGATGTAGGAGGAACATTTATCAGAGAGACAGCTGCCATGAAATTCCCGGCTCTCTTTTCCACTAGAGTGATAAGGAGCTGGTATGTATGCATGTTTATGTGTGTATATAAATGATTTTTGTTGGGAGAACTCATTTCCCATTATTCTATACTTGAAAGAAGAGAAGAGTCTAATGTGAATAATGGGTTTATGATCACTTTTAAGACTCAATCTTCCAACTGAAAGGGCAGAGTAATTCACCACTCATCATGGGTTCCCTAATTCACACAATTCCCACTAAAGTACATAATTTTGAGAACTGTTTAGGACCAGTGGTTCTAAATGCTATCCAAACAACAGGAAATAGATATAATTTTTTCCTTGTAAAGTTAGGGGGCTTTACTTTAGTTTTCTGAAACAAGAATTCTTCAGCATTCTTGGATAAGACTTAGATCATCAGTTGATAAGAATCCAATCCCAACTGGGGATTCTAGCAAGGAGGAAATCTGAGTGAAAACTGATAGGTTTTGAAGTCACCAGACTTTTAAGATAGTGGGAAAGAAATTGTCCTTTTCCCCCCTCCACCACTAAGTTGCTGAAAGATCTGAGCCCTTATACCTCAGTTTACATATTTAAATGGCCATACTTCCTAAATACAAAAAATTATGCTTTAAAACTTCAGTGTAATAAAGAACTGTGTAAAATTTATAATACAATATTATATTTATAATATAATTCCCCAATTGATAAATGGTCAAAACAGACAATTTTCAGATTTTCAATTTTCAGATGCCATTAAAGCCATCTATAGTCATATGAAAAAATGCTCTAAGTCACTACTGATTTAGATAGTACCACCTCAAACCTCTCAGACTGGCTAAAATGATGGGAAAAGATAATGATAAATGTTGGAGGGGATGTGGGAAAATTGGAACACTAATGCATTGTTGGCAGAATTGTGAAATGATCTAACCATTCTGGAAAGTAATTTAGAACTATCCCCAAAAGGCTATGTATAAAACTATGCATACCATGCAGGGTTCCTACTGGATCTATGTCCCAAGGAAATCATGTGCAAAAATGTTTATAACAGCTCTTTTTGTGGTGGCAAAAATTGAAAAAATGAGTAGATGCCCATCAATTGAGGGATGGCTGAATAAGTTATAGCATATGAAAGTAATGAAATATTATTGTTCTATTAAAATTGATAAGCTGATTTTAGGAAGATCTGGAAAGGTTTACATGGATTGATGCTGAATGAAACAAGTAGAACCAGGAATAAAGTATACATAGTAACAGCAAGATTGTGCCATGATCAACTATGAGAGACATGGTTCTCATGATCCAAGACAATCCCAATAAACTTGGGATAGAAAACACCATCTGCAACGAGTGAGAGAACTATGAAGAATGAATATAAATCAACACATGGTGTGTTTACTTTCTTCTTTTTCTTCTGTTTTTTTCCTTCTTGTAGCTTTTCCCTTTTGTTTTGATTTTTTCTATCCCAACATGATTAGCCAGAAAAAAAAGGACAAAAGGAAAGTTCCATTGATGTGGGATTGTCATCTAAAGACTTTCTATCTCCTCCCTGTGATAGCCTACATAGAAAAAATGCTTAATAAATGGTCTGCTGAACTAAGTTTAATATGAAACTAAGTTATATCACTTTTCTATTCTGAGAGGAAAAGGGAGATAAAAATGTCTTTGGCATTATTTCAGGTGATGCACCATCCAACAGTTTTCTGCATTATTCAAATCACTTTAACCATCAAGTCATTTTGAAAAACAGAATCAATAATAGTTTAGGTTCAGACACATTGAGATATCACTATGAGATTTATAAACTATTTTACTCACACCCTGTGAAGTGGGTAATAGAAATATTTTTGTCCATATTTCAAAAATGATGAAAATGAGTGAGACTTAAACTGTGAACACTGACAGAGAGGAAATAATAGAGAAACAACTCAAAACCTGGATCTTCTAGTTTTGAACCAAGCATGAGGTGGATTGAGCATCAGCTCTGAAGTTGAGAGGACCTGAATTCAAATCCAGCCTCAGACAAAGTCACTTAATCCCAATTGTTTTACACACAAAAAGATTATTCCCTAATATTTTAATAGTTTAGACTTCTCCTATATGAACTTATATAGATAGCAAGACCTTATAAAAATCTTACATCCAAAACTATGACTTTATTTTAAAATTAAGATATTAATTAAGAAGAAATTCTATGTCAAATCATGTCAACAAGCATTCATTGTAGTGCTACCAGATGTGCCATACTTTGCCAATCATTGGATATGCTGAGAAAGACAAGAATTGTCCTTGTTTTTAAGGAGGGCAAATAGATATACACAAGATAAGCTGGTAATAGTTACTAAGGGATGGCATTAAGGAAAACTGGAAAAAGTTTCTTGAAGAAAATGTGATTTAAGCTGAGACTTGAAGAAAAGCAAGTAAGCTAGGAAGTAGATATAAAAGGGAAGAGAAATCCAGGCATGGGAAATAGCCAGTGCAAATGCATTGAACAGGGGATGAAGTGTCTTGTATAAGGAACAGCAAAAAGGACAATGCCTCTGGAACACAGGACATAGAATTGTGAGATATAAGACTAGAAAAATAGGAAGAGGCCAGGTTATGAAAAGCTTTAAATCTTGAAAATTGAAATTGAGATTTAAGTGATCTATTATCTTCAGCTTAAAAGCTGAATATATATCTCCAAAATGCTGTTAGTGAACCTTTACAGAAATTTGATCCTATGTTGCATTCTTGGAAGTAATAATAATGATAGCTTTTAGGTTTTGAAAACATTATCTTCATTTTCCAGATGATAAAAATGGGTTTTGTAAAGGTTAAGAGACTCACAGTATAACACAGATAATAAACAGCAGATGTAGGACCCATGCCTAGATTATCAAGCTCATGGAGAATTCCTATTCAGGATGTTATTAGGGGATGGGAGAGGAAGAGAAAGAAAAGAGGAAGGAAAAGGAGAATTTGTTGTAGAAAAGAAAGAGATAGGGGGAAGAGACAGAGGAGATAGGAACTGAAGAAGAAGAGGAAGGGGGAAATAGATGATAAATTTCTCTTGTAAAAAAAAAATCTTTTAAGGACGCTCCTTAGTCTTTCAAAAGCAACAGACCATGAATAAAAAGCTAACTGTGTATCTGAACTCTACCATCAAATAGTTCTGAAAAAGCCAAAACCCATCAGGATGGCTCACAGACATGTGGTGCAGACGTGTAAATTACTCATGGGTTTTTGCCTTCACTGTGCATGACTTGGCCATCTAAAACATATTTTACAACAGCTTTGGCTCTGACATTGTATCATGCTCCCTTGTCCCAAACCAAGACGTTCTTTAAAACTGGCATACCAAATAACAGAATCCCAGCGAGCTAGATTTTTTTTCTTTTGCAAATGTTACCAAATTAAGGATTCTTTCTGACTTCCCAAGTAAGGTTTCCTACTCCAGGATTAGGATGACTCTAATAATTATCTTCAGATAGATCTATTTTCTATAACAACAGAGATCCTTTCCTGTAGTCACCATATTTGAATGCATTTGCAAACATTTCTTTTGCAGCAACATATATTCCAAGTCAACATATATCACAGCAATCATATTCTGTGTCAGAATTTTTTTTGTTTTGCAGAATAGAATAAATACTGAACTCTTCTGCACCTTTGGGAGAAGTCCATAAGCATTAGGGTAAGATTGATGACCCAGGGAAAGGGAAGCCAAAGAGTTTATTTCCAATCCAGGATCACAAGGCCTCTTTAGGTGAGCTGACTACAAACTCAGTCCCTGTCAGTCCCAAGGGACACTTGGGAGTGAGATGGATTGTAAGGTGAGAACCACTAAAAAGCCTCACATGACACCACTTGGGACGCCTGAAGCACTGCAGTTGCTGCCTCTGTATCCTCATTTGTGGGTGTTGCAGCACATACTTGGAAGATGGGTCTTGAAGGGCATTCATGATACTGACAGACAAGATAGGTTTTTTTTTCCTATTTGAAAAAAAATTATCAATTTAGTAGCCTAAGGGCTTGTTAGATGTCTGGCCTGTAAATCCACTCTCACAGAAACAGCTGCTTCATGGGATTCTTTGTCTTTTAATCCAATATTCATTTCTTCATTCATTCATGTAAGCAAGAAAATATTTATTGAATCTTAATATTTACTGTATCTTAAGTCCCCTTTGCTCTGGGAGAATACAAATAAGTATAACTTAAGATCTCTGCTCCTCAGGAATCTTACATTTTGCTAGACACACATGAAAGTTAAATAATACAAAGAATTCTATGTTGGCATCTTCCTCAATTCTAAGTGAGTAATAGAGACAAATATTTGAAGAGCAGAGAGAATGAAGAGCTAATAGGAATCTAATAATGAAAATTAGAAAGGACATTGGAAATTTTCTAGATGAAGAATCTCATAGATGAGGAAACTATGGGATTGAGAATTTGCTCAATATCATTCAGATAGTATATATCAGAGCTTGAATTCAAATGCACATTTTCTAATTCTAGATACAGCTTTATTCTTCCCACTATATTCAAGTGCCATCTATACCACTCTAATCTGGGAGTACTCAGTCAGGGAAGATTTCATGGAAGAAGCGAGAGCTAAGTGTGGCTTTGAAGGGTAACTAGGAATAAGTCAAGAAACAAGCCTGCTTGGACCAGCGTCCATGCTGGAAGAAGATTAGCTAAGCAGATTGGGGACAGGCTAAAGGAGATGGGCTAAGGAACTTCATTAACTAAGCACCACAGCCAAGTCAGATGTCGGGGGAAAGAGCATTAAATAAGCATAAATCTGGCTCAAAAAGGATATATATATTAAAAATGAGGGAAAGTTAATAAGAATAAGCCTTTGGTTACAATTATGATGAAATCTAGTGCAGCTAGATAACATAGTGGATAAAGTATCAGGCCTGGATCTGGAAAATTCATCTTCTTGAGTTCATATCTGTCCTCAAACACTTAGCAGCAATGACTCTGGGTAAGTTGCTTAAAGCCATTTACCTCAGTTTCCTCATCTCTAAAATAAGCTAGAAAAGGAAATGGCAAACCACTTTAATATGTCTGCTAAGAAAACCCCAACAACAACAATTATGGTGAATAAATATGTAACTTTTTTTTTCCTTTTTTTTGCTGAGGCAATTGGGATTAAGTGACTTGACCAGGGTCACACAGCTAGGAAATGTTAAGTGTCTGAGGTCAGATTTGAATTCAGGTCCTCCTGACTTCGGAGCTGGTGCTCTATCACTGCAATACCCTGATATGTAACTTTTAATGTGCTCCTGCAATCATCAAACTACAAGTTACCATAACCTAAGGACAGTATGACACTGTAGAAAGAACACTGAATTTATGATCAAAAGAATTCTAGTTGACATTATTTGTATGAACTGACTTAGGTCATATTCCAACACGTGACCTTAGTTTCTATACTTGCATTTGTGGGGACTGACCTAACTGACCTATGAAACACTTGCCACAATGGACCAGAGCTTTCCCTAGATTATGAATGAGAAGGTTTCATTCTACTCCACTGGGTAGCCTCTTCTAAACATTTATCAAGATGACATTTCCTTGGCGTCTCTTGACCACAAGACAAATTCATTTAAATAGTAATAACTCACATTTATATAGGGTTTTGAAGTTGCAAAGGAAAGAGACAACAGTGGAGCAAAGGCAACAAAGCATCTTTCCTGAAATATAACCCATCACTAGTTACAAGCCACATCCTCATCACAGCATACAAGTGATGGGGGAGCAAAAATAAATGGATACTGAAGTGCTTACTTTTGAATAACCTAGAAAGACATTATGTATAGTCTATGTAGCTTTGTAGGTGCTTATTTACTGTCTAATACTGGCTTTCCAAACTGCAGGCAAAATAGCTCCTCAGGTTATCAATAAGAAGAGAATACAAATAATTAATTCTCAAGAAAATGGTAGCTCATTTGTCACAGCTTCAGAAAAACATATATTTACAGGAGATCTATTCTAGATTCTAGAAATAGAATTTTGATCTGGGGCAAATAACATAATCTCATCTCAGTAAAAGATAAAATCTATAATATATATGAAATTATCTATATTTTATAAATTTCAATGTCCCATTCAGAAGCTATTATTGCAGATCCTAAAAAAGGCAAGGATAAAATGCATTATATATACACACACACACACACAATGCACCTTTAGAGTTAACTTATTATGACTTATAAATGTAATTCATTCAACAAACATTTATTAATCATCTATTAAAAAAGTATCAAACACAAACAGAAAAAGAGGTCACTAATCCATCCATAACAATTCCTACAGGTCATATGTTGATTTTAGTTTTAAATTTTAATATTATCTACATTTTATTTATCTTATTAAACATTTCTCAATTACATTTTAATTTAGTTTGGGCTACATGTGACCTATGGGCCACTGTTTGATATTTTTGAGATACTATATGCTCAGTGTAATTGAGCATGTTAGTTATGCTAGTTAGATGCTAGTTATGTTAGATGCTAGTTGGTGATAGAAACTGAAAAGTGAGGCAAATCTTTGTTCTTAAAGAGCTTACATTCTTTTAAAATATGAAACAGAATTATCTATAATTATAGCTTTGATGCAATGTAAAACACTTTAACAACTAGAACACCAGAATCTTAGGTATCTTCTTCCTAAGATTATTTTTGAGAGTTTTTTGTTTTTGGTTTTGGTTTTTTTTTTGGTCAATAAAGAAAATAATAAAGCTTCATGCCATTTTTTCCCTTTGTATCAACTCAATTCTCTTTAATTAAGAATAAATTCAAATCTTGAATTTAAAATTACCCCAATATTTATGAGCTTTAGAAAAAAATTTAACTTATAATATTTCATTTGAATAAAATCATTTTTCAATTGGTACCAAAATATCACTAGTACATCCTAGAGAGATGTTTAATGAAAACATGAACAAAACTTAAATTAACAAGTTTGAACACAACTTAAATTAACAAGCTCTGAGACATTGACAAGATGCTATACTAGAGTACTTTCCAAAAGTAAATTTAATGTTCTCTCAGAAAGTTTTCATAACTCTTTTGAAATATTCTTTGAACATGGTAAGAAAGAATCTTAGAAATCATTCATCAGTCAACATTGAATGGCATCTGGCTTCTCCGTCTGTAATAATATTTTAAGTAAAATCAAGAAGGCTCAGAGTTTTAATATAACCTTTTGGGTTTTTTTTTTTAATAGTGTTAGTTACTTTATAACTTTCAATAAATGAAAGACACTTTTAAAAAATCATTTAAGAATGATATTCTGCTGATCTTTCTTAAGTCTTAAACTTCACTGCTTTTTTTCTTGTCTTTCTTTAATAGGTGTTATGTGGTGGGTTAAGAATGTGTTTCAAATTGGTATGTGGTGATAATACCAGTGTATCTAATGTACTCTTTGCTTCTTGCTCCCATGTCTGTTCTCTGAAATTCTTGAGATTGAGCTAAATTGTGAGATGAAAGACACTTCTGAGTTTTCTTTTTTAAAAAATCATTTTTATGCTGAACTTAACAAACATCAAAATAAAATTTAGCATTTCCATATGCACAGAGCAGAAAAAAGTGATTACCTAAGAATCTGCAAGCCTCTATTACATATTGCTTGCTTTTTAAAAAGGTATATAAATTCACGTGTTATTTTCAAAACTGTCTTGCTTGTCTTTGATTCCTTATGAATTTCCATCTGTTCTCTTCTGTGAATTTTCTTTTCAATGCTTCAATGACTCTCTTTTCTTTCTTTTTTTCTGAGTGACATTATCACTACACCCCATTCCTAACTAAAAATAAAAACAAAACCTTTGTAGCAAAAGCACATATTTGCACAAGTTGAATTCACATATTGGCCATGTCCAAAAACTCATATTGAGGTCTGAAGTTTAATACATCACCTTTCTGTCAAGAAATAGTCAAGGCAGCTCTAACATCAAGATTCTCAAACTCTGGACTTTTTGGTCTCTTTTGCAAAGGAACATGATTAGAGTTCTATTTTTCAACATTTCATCAAGACAACAGGGGAGGATGTTAGTTTTCTGACATAAGTGCCCAGAGATGATTTTTATGCTGTTAGAAAAGTTTTCTTTTCTGTCTCATTACAACATATTTCATAAGATAAGATGTTCTATACTCTTATTAATTCTTGTGACACCTAGTTCAATACAATTTGACTCACATAGGATAACAGAAGTTAGAATAGGAAAGGACCTTAGCAATCACCAAATCCAATTTTCTCATTTTAGACATGAAAGAACTGAGGCTCAGAGAAGTTAAATTATTTGCCCAATATCACCATGGAGGTGGAATCATAGACATGGTGTTCGGAAGGACTTTGGAGGTCATAGATTCCAACACATTCATTTTACACTTGGGAAAACTGAGGCACAAAAGATTATTGATTTGTCCAAGTTCATGTGCTTAGTAAGTGGAATCCACAAGATCTGAAGCTAGGTGATCCAATGCTTTCATCTATTTTACTTTACTAATTTTAGGTCAAACAAGTGATGAACCTCAATAAACACAAATATAATATACTTTGTAATTTTTTTTATAGTAAGACTTACATTTTAATTAACTATAAAGGACATAAAAAAGAAGAAACTATCTGCATCCAAAGAAAGAACTGATCAATAGAAGAATGAATAGAATGAATTTACATAAATACACAATGCATATTTGTGTCTAATGGTAGCCATTTCTAGAGTGGAGGGAATGGGAGAAAGAAAAAATTTGAAAACAAGAAATTTACATGATAAATTTAAAGGAAATAATAACTTGTACGTAATAGACTTGTAGTATCATATGCAACAATTTTTTAAAATTATACTGTTACAAAATGCTTATTTTATCCCATAAATTAAAAATAAAGTATAATTTTAAAACTAAATCTGTGAATGGTTTTGGCTGGTGTTTTAGCTATGTTAAAACTAACAATAGGCTCTATAGAAGGAACAAAAGATGAAAATTTTATTTTCAGAAAATGTTGCTCTGATACCAGCTTATATATCTTTGTCCTGATTAATGAAAAGCATTAATGCAAAGAAAAATCCTTTTTTTTGAATGACCAGTCATTTGATTGTAGCTGGAAGCAATTATTTCCAACATGAATTTCAGAATAAAAATTTTAAAGCTTTTATTAATCAGAACAATCAAGGATGGATTAAATAATCTAATAAGAGGGAAAAGTGACAGAACAGCTAAGAAGATTAAACCCAATAATCTATTTTGTACAGGAAAAAGAAAAGTGAACCGAAGAGGCAAGGACCCAAACAGAATGAAAAAGAAAACCTGAAACAAAATTTAGTTCAATTCAATTAAATCCAAAAAAAATCGAAACTGGAATCATACTCTCAATCAAAGAAAATATTAAAATTCACAATATCAAGAGAGATGAAAAAGGAAACTATATTATGTTTAAAGAAACCATAGAAAAGTAGCAAACATATATATTAAACATATGTATATTAAATGTTATAGCAAATAAATTCATAAAGGAAAAGTTAATTCAATTTTTAAAGTACACAAAAAGTAATATTATAATAAGAAACTTTAATATTCCTCTTTCAGAGCTGGAAAAATCTAGCAAAGAAAAAAGAAACTAAACACAGATAAATATAGAATGACAAAACCCGGAGGACTTATATTCAAAATACTTATGGCATCTTCCAAATGTAAATGATAAATTGCAGGGAAAAACATATTAACTACTTCTTAGAAACAAAGGTTTCATATCTTAAATATAGAGAAAAATTTTAAATTTATAAGAATATGGGACATTTTTTTAACTGATAAATGGTCAAAAGATAAAATCATCATTTAGAGAAATACAAATCAGAACAACTTTGAGATATCTCATACTTTTCAGATTGTCTAAAATGATATAAGGGGAAAATAACAAATGTTGGAGGAAATGTGGAAAAATTAGGACATTAATATATCATTAGTGGCACTGTGAACTAATTTAACCATTGTGGAGAACAATCTAGAATTATGTGCAAAGAATTATAAAACTCTTCGACCTAGCAATATCACTATTAGGTCTGTTTCACAGCATGATGAAGAAAAAGGAAAAGAAGTTTTATGCTATAAAATATTTATAGTAGCTCTCTTTATGGTAGCAAAGAACTGGAAATTGAGGAGATGCCCATTAACTGAAAGATAGTGAAAGAAGTTGTGATATATGATTGTGATGTAATACTATTGTTCTATAAGAATTGATGTGCAGATTGGTTTTAGAAAAACATAGAAAGACTTGTATGAAATAATAAAAAGCATAAAGAACAGAACAAAGAAAACATTGTATACAATAACAGCAATATTCTTCAAAGAATAATTGTGAATGACTACTTCTGAATATTACAAATCAGCTATAAAGGATCTAAGAAAGAAGATGTTATCTACCTCTAGCGAAAGAATTAATTAAAAAAAGTAGGAAGAGCATGGTGTATATATATGTATATATTCATATATATATAGACACATATATACATACATATACATACATGTATATGTAAAGAATTAATTTTAAAAGTAGGAAGAGCATGATATACATGTATATATATATATACACACACATACATATACATGTGTATATATATAATCTGTGTCAAATGGTGACCTTCTCTAGTGCTGGTAAGAAGGAAGAAAGAAAGACAGTTCAGGAATATAAAATGTAACAGAAAAGAAATGGAATTAAATCTAAAAACAGGTTCATATGGTACTTTCACAAAAATAGACCATAAAAAACTAGAAATATGAAAAGCAGAAATACCAAAGTTATCTTCATAGACTCTAATGCAATAAAGATAATAATTAATAAAGGGAACAGAAGGAAAAAATATAGACCTAAGTGGAAATTTAATGAGTGGAGACCTAATGACACCCTAAATAAATAATCAATTTTTAAGTCAAAGAAACAATAAAAGTGAAAAAGAATGCTGAAATCACATTAATTAACAGAAACAAACAAATAAAAAAAAGCACTGGTGAACTAAATTTCCAAATTTAAAATTAGAAATTCACAAAATGTTTCAGGCTATTACTTAATTCTTCTAAAGCTGATTCTGGAGTTATGTAAAAAATGGAAATATCAACACCACAACTTACACAGTACCTTATGCTTTTTTCAGAGGTGAACAAATGGCTGTAACTTTGAGCTATATGGCATCAGCTGAATCTACGCAGCCCCATCACCATACAAAATGAAGAGATTTATTTTTATATGTGGGGTTCGGAAAACTGGAACAATGTATGTTCCTGCCAATTACCTTTCATTTGATGAAATGCTTTACTTAGAATAATGCAATGAATTTCTAGCACATTTGTAAACAAAATTATCACAAACAATGTAAATGTAATCTTTTCCTTCACTGATTTTTTTAAACTGGTGAAAATATTTTGAGTTAGTATTTTCAAAAACCGTAATTTTATTTTAGTTCATTCTAATAAAGAAACTTGATTCACTCCTCATGGTAAAATTATATAGATTTAATAATAAAAATAGATATTTTGTATGTCAATTCACATAAAATTGAAAGGCATGACCAATGTGAACATATAAAACAGATGAAAAGGCTTTACAAAACCCTAAGAGGTATGAAAAGTTTTCTTTATTTCTCAGAGCAGTGTTTAAGCAAATATAGTTCTTATTTAGAAAACTGGATGTTCTTTTTCAAATCTTTGCTCTGGTATACAGATTAAGCATCTGGAAGAATGTGAAATAAAATCATACTGAAGTCTTAACTGACAAATTTGTCTACTAATTTTATTCTCTCCAATTCAATTATTACACAGAGGTCTGATTTCAGTCTCATATATTGTAGCTATGGTTTTCTTTAATAATACATAAATCATCAACTATTGTAAATCAAATTTAAGCTTCCTATCATATTACTTAGCATAGTTATTTAGCCATAAATACATCATCTGTAACTTAAATCACATACCACTAATTTGGTTCCACATGGCAGACTATTTAACCCTTTAAACAAGATTCACATTTAGCCTAATCAAAATTATAAATTTGTGAATAGTCCTGACTTATATTTATAGCTATTTTAAACCTTTAGAAATGCAACTTACAGAATTTTGTGCTATTGAAGAGAAACAAATTTGTGCTCCTGAAGCTTTTGAATTAAAAGTTGGGAAAGTTTTTCTATTCACCAATTAAATATAATAGTTCTTTCACATTTCCCATCTGTTTGGCTAATAATTTTGCTGTGCCTGATTATTTTAGCTTACAGTATTAGAACTAGAGCAGTAATAGAAAGAAAATATTTAGCTAACCCTAACTGAAACATAATTCAATACTCTATCCTATAATATCAAATATATATTCAAGCAAAACGTTCAAAGTAACTTGAGCATCAGCTTTATTTGACTATATTTTCTCATCAATAAAGTCAGTAAAATCAGTTCTCTCATCAATAAAAGGAAGATATTAAACTTGATAAAAGATATTAAAACTCAGAAAGAAAGATAGATGTGGGCCACATGTAAATGTAGAAAACCACAAATTAACATTACCTATGTTGTATTTTTATGTCTTTTTGTTAAACATTTCCCAATTACATTTTAATTTGGATCAGGTGGCTCTGGGGACTTTTGATGGCCAGAGGCAGCAAGTCTGACCTCTGATCGGGATGAACTTTCAACTCTGAAAGTTAATTAAATTTTTTTAAAAATTATGTTTTTAATAGACCTGCTTGGCCCCTTTAGGGAAGTCCTGAGATAGATTTTACTGAGAAGATATCAGCTAGAGAAAATGTCCTAATAATTAGTTAAACAAAAATGGGATAAGCCGCCCTACAAGATAGAGGAGTCTTCCTTCTTAAAGTTCTTCAACAAAGGTTGATTGAAAATTTGTTGGGCATTTCTAAAGAGGACTCTTGTTCAGGTACGGGCTAGAAGAGATGACCTCGGGTCCCTCTCCTACTATGGCATTTATAAAAAGAATAAATGAAAATACATGTTTTCAAACACATGTTTAAGTGAGTTCTTCAGGTTTCCCCCCCTACTTGGAACTCTCTTTTTACAAACCAGAATTACAATACTAATTGTATCACTCTACAAATAGCTGAGCTGGTCTTAGAAGTGACCATCTTACAGATGGAAACCCTGAGGCCCAGAGAAGTAAGTGCCTTCATTAGATTGCAAACTCTTTGAGGGCAGGAACTGGGTTTTTTGTTTGTTTGTTTGTTTTGTTTTGGTTTGGTTTGGTTTAGCTTTGTTTTGTTTTGTTTTGTTTTGTTTTTTGTCTCTTTTTTAATCCTCAGTAACCACATAAAGTAAGTGCTTAATAAATATTTAATGAATTATTGAAGTGTTTGAGATCATACTGATAGCTCATAGTAGGGTCAGGATATGAACTCTTATGCTTGCTCAATAGTCTTCCATGCACTTTGATATTCATTTTCTTATTTGATCTTCACAATCACACTAAGTAATAAGGATAGGTGGACATTAATTATTGTTATTTTGAGGAGGAATTAGATTCAAAGAAAAGTCATTGGTACAGGTCACCTCATTCTTTTGGCCAATTAATGTATATACATGTATATTCAGAATTTTCCAATAATGTATTTGCCTGTTTAAATTGCTCATATGTAGCTCTTAATGCCCCATCATATCATTACATTAAAATGTTACTATATTTTGGGAGAAAAAGACTCCAAATAAAATGAGAATGTAAAAATAAATCTAATTTTCTAATATATGAGTTTTTATTGTTATAATAATATATGTAAACTAGAGTTACTGGCTTTGAAAATGTTTCTCTTTTAGTATTTCCCCCAATTATTTACTACATAGAACTATACATGTTCTAAGGGTACCTATGACCAGCCCTTTATTTTCATTTTTTAAATATATATATAATTTCTTTTCTGGGAAATAGAAATCAGCAGCAACTGAAATCTTATTTTCTGTAAATTCCAATGACACAATAATTAGTGATACCTTGGCTTATGACATCCCACCATCATGGTAGATTACTTAAATAGCAAAGAAAAATAAATTATACATTCTCTTATCTAGGTGGCTAAATACCAAAGCTATCTATCTTTTCATTTGCCTGTGACATGTCAGAGATAGAGATGGTACTGTCAACAGATGGGTGAGGGTGGTAAAGAGGGGAAAATGGAAAATAGAAAGAAAAAAAAATAGTAGAAGTGTCTGGCTACAGCTCTTGACCTGACAAAAGGCAGGGCTTGTCATTGGTCTCAGTGTCAAAAATAGATCACCCACTTAGAAAAGAGCAGCACACTTTTCCACACTTATCTCATAGGCAGTCAGTTGTTACGTGAAATGCATTAAGCACTTGATATAATGGAATCCACAGTTAGTGTAACCTATTTGAAAATAGCTTCTTCTCTCTAACATGCCCTTGGAAGACCAGGATTGCCAAGGACAATCAGACTCATCAGGTCATGTACAGCAGCACTGGACTTTCATGATTATCCAATAATGAAGAAGGTATAAATGATATATATGCTAAAATTCTTCAACTCCCATCATTACTAAACCTAAGTATATTTTAAAAGAGGATAAGAAATAGAAGAATTGAAAGTAAAGAACTTTAAAGTGTGTGGGGGGAGGGATAGGGGGAGGGAGAAATACTTAAAGACCATCCATTCAGATAAGGTCTTTAGAAGTAAGGAAAAGGAAATGACTAATCTGCTTATGCAGTGACAAAGTCAAATTTAGGATACAGAATTCTAATGTAGAAGTCTTTAAATTTATAACTAAAACTAGATATTCTCAAAAAAATTAAATTTACAAATCATTACAAGATGATGTGTGATGAAAAATAATTTGATATGAGAACTACAGACTCACATATTTGAGAACTACAAAAAACAATGCATTTGATACTATCCAATAGATAATGGTTCATTTTCTATAATTGAGGACAAATCTTCTCTTTGTTAAAAGAAAATTCTATTGAGATGTTGACTTAGGAATGGGTCATTAATTGACTGGGATGTAACTCCTCTATGTAGATAACTTACAAATTCCTATCTCCAGTCCTGACCTCTCCTCTGAGCTCTGAATCTGCATAAATACCAGACTTGAGAGTTGGAGAAAAAAATCCATTGTGAAATAGACTTGGAGACTGAGGTATGGTTTCATAACCTGCAAATTTGCAAAGATGACAAAAGAAGGGAGCAATTAATGATAGATTGTGGAAGAAGATTGTTGGACAAACTGTGAATCAATACAATTAGAACAATTTGAAATTATGCAAATAAAATGATTAAAACTTCCATACTTCCAAATTCCACTACTGGGCTTTTATCCCAATTAGGTCATTAATAAAAAATAAATTCCTCACATATGCCAAAATATTTGTGATATTTTTGGAATAACAAAGAATTGGAAGCAAAGTAAATGCCCATCAATTGTGGTAATGATAAAATAGTATTACACTTTAAGAAATTACAAATATAATAACAACAGAAAAGCATGAAAAGATTTAGAAAATTAGATGCAAACAACAGAAGCAAAACCATATATAACACACACATATATACGTATATATGTATATGTAATGTCTATAACAATGCAAATGGGGAAAAAAGCAATCACAAAGCTGTCAAACATACATACTGCAAAGAACAAGTGATATAAGATATAAGAAGATACCCTTGATCCTTTGTTGAGGTAGAAGAGCCACAGTTATGGTAAACTGCATATATTTTCAGATTAATTTTGGTGAGCTAATCAGTTTTAATGTATTTTCTCTTCTTTTATTTTTATTTTTCTTTTAAAATATATTGGATAGCTCTAGGAAAGGGCAGAGAATGGATACTGGGAAAAATTTTGGTGATGTAAAAAAATATGATTTTTTTTAAAAGAAAAAGATCTGGACATTTTAGCAACCTAAAAGCTCAATATAAATGAATAGTGTAAATCAGGATGCATAGTGTTCAGGACAAAATAGATTGTAGTCCTACTATATTCTGCTATAATCAGACCACATTTGTTGTAATATCTTCACTTCTGGATATTATATTTTAGGAATAATATTGATAAGTATTTGCTACATTTGTTATTTATTTTGAATACATATGATCATGGTATATGTTGTTTCTCCTAATGAATATAAGCTCTCTGAGAGCAACTGTAACATTTGTGTTTTTATAACCACATACCTATCAGTTCCTAAATGTTGCAAATGGTTAATAAATGCTTATTGATTCACTGACAAGCTGAAAGGCATATAGTGAAAAGCAACCAAAAAGATGAAGAAACCTGAAACCTCACTATTTATGTTTCTTCCTCTATACTGATTTTTATCCAAATGCTGTCCATCATGTTACCCTGTGCAATATGTTTTCTGTATGTGTTACTTATGTGATCTGGTTCCATGTGTAGATACTACTATTCCCACTTATGCTGTAGATATTTGTGGGAGAATATTCACCAAATTTATTGAAGAAATATCCAATTGCTAAATTTTGTTATTCTTATTTCATTAAAAGCTTTTGTACTGAAATAAATTTCTCCAGCTGAGAAATAAATACATCAATGGAGCCTTACAAATAATAATTCTGAGTAGATTCAGATCTGCAGAGTAACTTGAATCATAGATAACTTTCCTAGGGGTTCATATATGAGCAGAAAAAGGCTCGGGTAATATGAAAACATAAATATACTTATATATAAATATATACAAATATACATAATAAATGTATACACACATATCTTCAGGTATTGTGGGAATAATTTTCCTAAAGTGAACCCCAGACTCTGTCCTTTATAAATTTACCTGATTTCAATGTTCTTTCCAGGGCTCAATAAATTTGTTTTGAATGATATCAATAATTCTTATAGTTTTTAAGGTACATAAAGCATTGTTTTCATTACAAGCCTAGAAAGTAGGGAAGTATTGTTACCATTTTATAGTTCAAAGAGGTTTAGTGATTGCTTGAGAATTTTCATCAGAATCAGAATTTTAATTTGATCCAAGGTCTCAATTCCAATTCTAACATTCCATCTACCACATTGCAATGCTACTTTTTTTCCCCATATCTAATAGTTTTTATTTACCAGATATTTGCATGGGTAATTTTACAACAACGACAATTGCCAGACTATTTGTTCCAATTTTTCCCTACCTTCCCCCCCCCCCAGATGGCAGGTTGACCAATACATGTTAAATATGTTAAAGTATAAATTAAATACAATATATGTATACATGACCAAATAGTGTACATTTAGCCTGTGAAGGAAATCCAAAATGCAAGCAGACAAAATTAGAGGGATTGGAAATTCTATGTAGTGGCTCATAGTCATCTCCCAAAGTTCTTTCGCTGGGTGTAGCTGATTCAGTTCATTACTGCTCTATTAGAACTGATTTGGTTCATCTCATTGTTGAAGGTCACGTCCATCAGAATTGATCATCATATACTATTGTTGTTGAAGTATATAATGATCTCCTGGTCCTGTTCATTTCACTCAGCATCAGTTCATGTAAGTCTCTCCTGATCTTTCTGAAATCATCCTGTTGGTCATTTCTTACAGAACAATAATATCCCATATTATTCATATACCACAATTTATTCAGCCATTCTCCAATTGATGGGCATCCATGTACTTTCCAGTTTCTGGCCACCACAAAGAGGGCTGCCACAAACATTCTTGCATATACAGGTTCCTTTCCCTTCTTTAATATCTTTTTGGGATACAAACACAGTAGGGCATGCACATTTTGATAACTTTTTGAGCATAGTTCCAAATGCACTGCTACTTTTAAAAAGCATTTCAATCTAAGAGAGCTCCCAGAGTCAAATTTTGGGCTTTTAAGAAAACAAAAACAAAAACTGGAGAATTTTAAGATTACAAAAAAACTAGCTACACTTTGCCAAACCTTAAATGGAGAACCAAATTAAGATTTAAAGTATCTAATAATCTTCTGAAAAAAAGTTTTAAAAGGCAGGAGTTGATGGGGTTAAGGGGAGGAGAGGGCAGTTTGAAAAGCATGAAAAAAACACTTATAATCAGAAGATCTGGGTTCATTCAGTCGGTTAAGACAGCCCATAATTACATTATAATGGGAAAAGACATATAAAATGAAATTGACAAAGATAGGTTACAGTAGGGCAAAAAAAAGGCTGAAGATATCTTCCTGAATGAGGAGTTTTCTGGGGCATAAACAAAAAAGGAAGACGCACAATCTGGTGAGAAATAGAGAATTGAAGTCCTGGTTTCACTATTGACTGAGCTATATAACTTTAAAAGTGTTCATTCCACTCTTCTGATTTCAGTTCCATCATCTTTCCAATGAGTGGTTGCTCTAGATAATCTCTAAGGCCATTTTTCATTTTGAACATTCTGATTCCACTATCTTGCCAAACTAATTATGGGGTAATCAAAGATTTCTGCCTATTTTGCTTTTCTGTCCTTTGAGCAGAAACAGAAAGCTGAACTCAGTTCCAAGATGTATAACAGGGACTGTGAAAAGCCTAAGAAACTGTCCAGTGTGTCTCCATAATTGCTTTTCCATACCAGTACCACCTGGCATCCATGCCTATGGGGGAAGTAATCTTCCAATCCTTCTATCGTGCCCCACACCTTGGTCAGTTTCCTTTTCCATGTTGTCTTTTCCAATTAGAGCGTAAACTTCTTGGAAGCATGAGCTGTCTTTCTTTTTTGCTTGTATTTGTATTTCCAGAACTTAGCAAGTCTTTTCTTTTCCTTTATAAAAACTTTAAAATTATCCTGCAGTTGATAAATACTAACAAATATGACCATTTCCATATACAAATGATGTGAGCTGGACCAACTTGTGAGCTGGACCAGTTTATTCTCAGGATTTACTAAAACATGCCCATTCTGATCCTATTATTAATAATATAATCAGGTCAGTTTCCCCAGACTTATTTATACTGAATGATATGAAGCTAGTCTATTGTTAATCCACCCATCCTCTCTCCTCCACCTTTGAGACAAGCTTGATGGGAACTGATTTTCCCAGATTGTCTAGTTAGCATCCTTAAAGACAGTCATAAAATCTCATTTCACATTTTGTCACTCTCTAGATCCTGCCCCTTTTCTCCTGAAACCTTAAAAGTCATGTCCCCCCAAAAGCAAGTTGCTCATTCAATATGACTCTGCTTTGTCTTATCATATTTGTTTGAGATCATGTGCTATTCACATAAAAAATAGCAAATTTCTCTTATCTGTGATGGATGTCTTTGCCACAATTGCTCCATGTTGCTAACTACTATGCTTTCCCAAATATATTTCATATTTCTCCTCTCTATTCCCATTCTTGCACCTTTATTATCATTTCACAAAGAACAGGGAGAAAATTTTTGTTCAAGAAACCGGGAATCTCTATTACAGACAACTTGTTTTTAAACCATAGGCTTACAATTTCTTTTCAAGTTATTTTGACAATAAAACTTGAACACACAATCAAGAAACAAGAAATGTGCTTCAGTAGTTATGAGTAATATAATGTCTACGGCTTCCCACTAGACTTCTAGCATTTATTCAGCCCTATTTACCTTATTCCAGGCCTAGTGATTCTCCTCTAGATTTACTAGTCTTAATTTAAGGGATCTTTCTGAAAGTTCTTAAGTGGTAAACAAAAAAAAAATGTAAAAACTATATATACTGTCTGCTTGCCTAATCTCCCCCCCCCCCACACACACACACACACATTAAACTTTAACTATAAGGAGGAATTAAAATTTCTTCTATTTCAAAAAGCATTCTCTTTTAATGCTTCAAGTTAAAAGCAGAGCAGATGGCTTATTCCATTTAAATCTTTTGGTCTTATACTTATATGAGCCCAGTAGAAAAAAAAATTTTCCCTTTTATTTGGGAATGTTTATATAAGAAGAATGAAGTTGTATTCATATAGAATATCCAAACAGGTCTTTTCCTCCTTCTTTAAATAAAATATCTAAGACAATTCTTACAGTTAAATTAATGCTTTTTTTGTATAAAGGAGAAATGCTCTAAGAAGCAGGAGGCAAAGACACAAAAAATATATGGTGTAGAAGCTGCCCTCTAACATTAAAGAAGGTAATGAATATCTTCTTCATATCCCTTCAGGCTCACATTAACTGGATAGCTCTGTAAACATAGAAGATTCCAGGGCAACTTAGCCATTTGCATTTGAGAATCTGGATTTTATTCAACCATGGATTGAACAGAGGTAATATCATGTTTTCTGAACAACAAAATTAATGGTATCCATACCTCCTGGATTTAAGGCCACCAGGTGGCACTAAGCAGACTCTGAAATTAAGAAGAGAGTGGACAATTGGATGAGCCCAAACAAATCAAGAAGGGGTGAGTATTGGCTGCTGCTTCAAATAGTGCAATTAATTCATTAGTCCAGAATCCAGCTTGAGATTTATTAGGAGATAGCAGTAACAGCCTAGGTCCAGCAGCAAGCTCTTGGTTTTTGGCTCTAACCTTCACTGGTTTTTCTAAAAAAGGGCTTAAGAGCAGCTGTGTAAATAATTCCAGAGCCCAATGACCAAGAGTGTTTTAGTTCCAGTGGTTTGAAGGCAGCCAAGGTTAGTGGGTGTGGGATTCCTAACCTCAAGTAATATTGCATATTTTAAAAAATCTATTAGCTCCTTTGGGGGCTATGCTTAAATTGGGGAAATTAAACAAGAAGAGGCATCAATTAAACCTCTCCCCTGTCATTCTGCTAAGCATAAAACTTCTCCAAAAGGCATGAAGCCATGTAATACTCTGTTGAAAATGCTTCCACGAAACATTCATATTTGATTGATGTATTGGTTAGTTTTCGTGAATTGGGTTTTTTTACTCTTTTTTTTTTTAATTCTTTGTTATTAGGGATAATGGGTAGAAGAGGAAAAATATATTTTAAATGAAATTTCTACAAAAACAAAAGATATTAACAATAAAAAAACCAAAAAACAAAATACTCTCAGGGGAAAATCATTCATAATTCTACAAAAGGATTATCAAATGAAATGGTGGAAAAAGAGAAGAGAGACAGTGTCCTATAAAACACCTATAATTGTTCAAATGCCAAATATATTCTTGCCCCCCAAAATTACTTTATGGAAAACTCACACATGGCAAGTACCCACCAGGTAGTCAGGAAAAGCAATGTAATGACACTTTCAAGATCTCTCTTAAGAACTTTAAAATCGATTGTATGGCATGGGAGACACTGGCACAGGATTGCCCGGCATGGCATGCCCTCATTAGAGAAGCTGCTGTGATCTGTGAGCAAAGCAAAATTGAATTAGCCCAAAAGAAACAGAAGATGAGCAAAATTAGAAAAGCCACTGAAATATTCATATGGACTATTTGTGTCCAATCTATGGCAGAGTATTCTGAGCTCTGGTCTGGTCAGACGCAACCAAACATACTGTAACTTAATGTTAAAACAGTCATGTTATTTTGGTTCTCTTTGATTAAAAAAAAAAAGGACAACAAACAACCAATTTTTCATTAGTATCAGAGAGAAAATAGAGGAAGAATGACCTTATGATAGGATGGAATAGTGTTCTTGGAAAAAAAACACAGACAAATGATGAGTGGAATTGTACTAATCACAAAAATCCTTTAAGAGCCAGATCATATGACAACTTTTACACAAAATCTCCTCAGATTTCACCTAGATATCCATCCTTTGAGCTCATACAGCAATGTATCCATACCTCTTGTGCACTGAACCCACTATTTTGTATTTAGTTTTAAGATTGTAATCTCTTAAAGAACAGGTACTATTCATTGATAAAATCTTCTCTAGCTCCACTCCTACTCCCTAACTTTGAGAATAGTGCCTTACACTACTGGAATGTGCTAAATATTTGTTAAAAGCTGTATCTGAAAGCAAAGGTGTGCTGTGCACTGAATAATATTTCAATTTGCCAACAGGGTATTTTTAATTTTGTCCTTTGAAATATGTAGATAACATAGGCAAAGTTCTTCCCCATCCCATCCAAAAAAAAAAGGCTATACAAATGTAGATATGTCTAATTATTGTTGTTGTTCAGTGTTTTCAGATTCTTTGTGACCCCATTTGGAGTTTTCTTGACAAGGATACTGGAATGAGTGGTTCTCCATTTCCTTTTTCCAATTCATTTCACAGATGAGAAAGTGAGATAAATAGAATTAAGTGATTTGCCCAGAGTCATACAGTTTGTAAGTACCAGAGACCAGATGTGAACTCAGAAAGACTAGTTTTCCTAATTTCAGGCTGAGCACTCTATCCACTGTGCTACTTAACTTCTTTCCAAATGTGTCTGTGCATAGACTATATTTCCCATGTCTTAAACCACCATGTCTTGGACTGACAGAATCCCACTTGTTTAGGGGAATTATCTATAGTACTCTTTCCAGAAATCTGGTGGTTCATTCCCTGATTGAGTAAGGCATGTTCCCAGAATGGATTTGCTTGTTTGGTTAAGCTAAAAGAATCTTTCAGAGAGAATAGCACCAGACAGAAAAGATGGTGGTATCAAAGAGAGAGGTCATGGGATAAGACCAGGCATGCCATCCTGTATCCCATGTGATGGTTATGAGAGCTATGGCAAGAGGCTTAAGTGTCAGTCTGGCTCCTGAGAAATCAGTGTTCATTAACCTGCTGTGCTAAGATAAGCAAGAAGGGATTAAAACAAACAGCTACAGACTCAGATTTTCAACAGCAGCATTGGGAATGGTCTAAATATATCCTTCTCCTACTATATTGGGGGAAATGGGGGATTCATTGGAGAGTTTGTTAGCATTCCCCTGGAGACATTTGAAAATGGCAACCATTCACTATGAGTGCATTCAATTCTTTGTTTTTTTGGGTTTTGTTTTTGTTTTTTTAACCTTACTATCCTGTTTCATTACATACCTTTTGTTCTGAATTAATGTGTTATCTTCCATAGTCTGACATATCATTACATTGATGGGGGCTCAGAGGTCTATATTTAGAAAGATTATGACCCCCAAAATACTCTGAATGTTCTATCACTGAGTGACATGTTCTATAAATTCTAGACATTCTTATTATTCCTTCACTAAAATACTACTCAAATGCCTCATTGTGACATAGAAGTGACAGTGGGATTTCAAAAGTTATACCAATGGTGTATAAGCTCTATTAGGTCCTACCAACTGCAAAAACCCAATGCCTGGCTTTTTTGTCTGGGGACAACACTGGCTAAGTTCAAAGATTCATTGTCAGAAAGTTTGCCATGAGGTGATGAGTTTTTCTGGTCGTAGAAACTTATAAAGATTGTATATTCTCGTACAATGATTTGCATTGGTAGAAAAGTATCCATACTGATGGAATAGTACTTTTTTTTTGTAATTTTTTAGTATTAATAAATCACATGCATTATTATACTTTCTATTACTTTCTGCACCCTAGTGAAAAGGGTATACAAAGAAATGACAAATGTACATGGAGGTAGAGAAGAGAGACAGGAAAGAAAAGAGGTGAAAGTGACAAAGGAAAGAGAGGATGACAGTATGGGAGAATACATGAGAGAAAGAAAAAGAAAAAGAAAGAAATGATAAAATATTAGTTTCTTGAGAGCAGGAAATGTTTTTGTATCTCCATATGTCTATCACTCAGCATAGTGTCTTACATATAATAGGTGGCCAATGTTTGTCAAATTCAGTCTCAACAGGAGCTGAGAAACAGGTAATGAATAAAATAAACACGCACACAGAGAGAGACAGACGAAAGTGAGGAACAGAGAGAACCAGAAAGCCTGCACACAGATAGAGGGAAAGAACAACAAATAAAGAGGGCAAATGATAAATGGAGAGGCATGGAGGCAGAGAAAAACACACAGTAAAACAGACAGTGATAGAAAGATAGACAAGCAGAGAGAAAATAGGATTGAGACAGAGATATGATTTGGGCTTATGATATAAACAGAGATATGAACAGGGCTTAGTAGGAAAAAAGGGACCAAAGAAGCAGAGAGGGATAGATACTGAGAAGATTAGAGAGACTGGGGTGAGGGGGCGGGAAACTGAGGACAGATAAAGACAAACTAAGACAAAGGCAAGAGCAGATGCAGGAGGCAGTAGAAAAGAGGCAGCAACAGAGATAGTATCAGATGTGAGAACAGAGAGCCAAAGAAAAAGAGACAAAAAGAAAAAGCAGAATGAGAAGGAGGGAGAGAAAAGAAGGAGCAGTAACCAATGCATGGGGATGGGAGGAAGTCAAAGTGGAGAATAGAATCATGGAGAGAGGGATCTGGTACCAAACAGAGAGAGACTGAGAGTCAGATTCAAAAAGAGCGATGAAAGGAAGAGAAAGAGAGGGAGAGAGAGGCAGAAATAGAGATAGATGGAGAGACAGACATGCAGACTGAAAGAGAGAGGGAAGGAGGGAAGAAGATGAGACAGAGAGGAATCACTTGAGTGGGAACATGTGTATGTATGGGAGAGGGAAGAAGAGAGACAGAGAAATTAAGACATTGAATCATGAAAAGGGAAGAGTTACTGGGAGAGGGAATGTCAGAAAGATAAAGCAAAAAGAGAAATGGGGAAAGGTGCAAATTGTTTCTCAAGTACCCACAAAAAGAAATCTTTACAACCAATTGCCTGCTCCCCACTCCATCAACAACAACAGCAGCAACAAAAACTCACCTATTACCCTATCACTGGTCTACCTGATATATAATGAACAAAATCTGTAAAGAGAGAGTTTTGGAGGGTACCTTATGAGTTGGTATTCTATAGTATAAGAATCATTGTTCTGTGACTTGTCTTTTTCCTAACAAACCGACCTCCAAAGACTGAGCCCTTTAAGTGTCACCTCAGGTAAGTTGCCCTATCTATGTATATTATCCAATGTTACTGTATACAGTATGCCTAAGTGCTTTTAACTAGTGACTGTCAGTGCCTGGAGCTGATCAAATACCCTTGGCAAAGTCTGGGTCACATATGACCAGCAAGTAATAGTGCTTATCATTCCACATTTGGATGATGAAGTCCAGAGAATCAAGGTCCTGTTCAGCACCCATTCTTTAGCTGGCAGTCTCTCTTTAGTTCTCTGTTATCTCTATGTAAAATAAATGGACTGGTTTAGGTGTTCTCTGAAGTCCTTTTCTTATTCTAAAATCCTAAAATTTTGATTTGCTTCAAAAGGAAAGAATGCCTGTAATGTGAAATTCGGAAGTGGACAAATGCTATGTGGAAAAGGGAAAGGGGCATTTTTTGAATGAGCAATTTGGCCATGGAAACAACTTTTCATGGTTGTTCTTGTGGCCTGCCCCTTCCTTCCCTTCCTTTGAAAATAATCTCAGTCTCTTCTGTCTGAAGAAGCCAACACATTCAAATAATAAAGTTAACCATGTATTCTGGGTCTCCTTCCAAAGCCACAAGTGTTCTAGTCTGTTGCTAATCACAGTAATTTCTCCCCCAAAAGAAGAGCCTGATAGTTAATAGAATCAGGCTAATTCAACCATTTATATCTTCTCATTTTATTTTTTTTAATTTTCCTTTTCTTTTAAGTAACAAACTTCTAGGAGACATGAAGAGGTAGTGTGGCAACATACAGTAAAAAAGAAAATGCTGGACCAAAACTTCCAACTTTTCTGATAACTTGCCTGTGACTTTGAACAAGTCACTTCACTTTCCAGGGAGTTTGCTCTTCTGAAACATCAAGGTGCTGGAGTTAATAATAATAATAACAATAATAAAATTTATATAGAGTTTACTATGTGCTAAGCATTAAGCTAAGTAATTGACATAATCTCATTTGATTCTCATAACAATCTGGATGGTGATTTGAACCCTATTATTATCTCAATTTTGTAGATGAAGAAACTGAGTTAAGTGTCTTGCTCAAAGTCAAACAGCTAGTAAGTGCCTGAGGCTACTTTTGAACTCAGATTTACCTGACTCCAGATTCAGCACTCTACCCACCCTACCATCAAGTCTCTTCTATCAATGAATCTTATGATCTCCCAATGGTAATGTTACACATTTAATATAATAGTTTAAAGTTTACAAAGTACTTCGTAAATAACAATATTGTAAAGAAACTAAATGTAAGTCTTAGTCCCATTTTATAAAGATATAGATAGATTTTATCTATAAAGAAACTGGACCACAAATGACATAGTCACACAGCTCTGCTGCATTGGGAATGTTTTATGTCTCTTTGTATCTTAGTCTGTTAGTGCTAGAGAATACCTTCATGATCCTTCCATCTCTGACAATCTACTCTCTCCATTGCTACCAGCTCAACTAAACTAGGAAAGATTTGATGATTAAGGATAAACATCCTGAAGACCAATTACCAAAGCAATATTTCAGAAACACAATGTCAATGCTACTAAAAACTCAACTCAAGAGATCAGAAAAAATGATGTATTTAACTTTGATATAACTTGACTAGCTTCAACATAAGATTTTTGATACATGCCACAAGAATGAGCTTTATTAATTTGCAACATTGAATTATTGGGGAAGGAGACAAAGTAGAGATGCTAGCAGTATCCCCAGACATCAGACTCATGCATGTATTTCACTATACCTTTGAATAACTGGAATAAACTTGCTCACAGGAAAATATATCATCCACAATTAAATATATCCCAATTTTTACACACTTGGCAGCAACTTCCATGTCAGTGAATAAGACTTGGAGAGAATCTAGATCTGACTAGATATAGGTCCCTTGCATCAAATGGGGGCAATTCACAAAGTCCTTGTTTTCATTCCATAGGATGGAAAAATCATCTACAACAACAATAACAACAATATCATCATCATTAGTAGACTCAAAGACTGCCTGTAGGCAGGGAATAATAATCAAAAGCCCAAGAAATACTACCAGGTGTTTGGGATCCACTTTTGATACACTTGGCTTTATTTAAATAAATATAGTATCCTCAGGTGACTGGCATTGTAACTACCCATGAAAGGTTTTAGACAAGCTCCAAAATCTCTTAAGCATTTGCTGTTTCATAAAACTAAGGATTTATAGCCCAACCCATGCCATGAAAAATTCAAGATATATTATATGTATATCAGATGTACTGAGTACCATTTGGTTGGAACAGGGGAGGCAAACAGCTTGATCACATAAAGCAGCCGAAGCAAGAACAAAAACTTGTTAAAACTAGGAAAGGGGGAGGTGAAAAGTGGGGAGAGAGAATGTAGAAGCCATAGAAAACATATGCATCCTATAAATCTAATTTTTCCCCCTCCTGCAGTAATGTTTTGGTTGTGGATTATGCAATATTTGAAGGAAACAGTTGGGAAGAGGCGTGTGGAAAAGAAGGGTAAAGTCCACAACACAGAAATGTCATGCATAAAAAAAAAAAAAAAACATTCTGTGAAAAATCCAAAGTTGGTAGTTTTTAGGAATTCAGAGTGTGAAAAGCCTTGGGTAGATTCCCTCCATAAATTATGAGGGTAGTGTTCCTAATTAGTATTTCGTCTTGCTGCAATGCTTTTCCTTATAATGTTACCCAAAAAATTCATTCTTTGTTTCATTTCTTCTGTCCTGAAATTATTTCATGCAGTGCTGAACTTTATTTTGAAGCTCATTAAATAGGCTGCCTTAAAAAATAAATGTATATGCTTTCTTCCACCTTCTTCTATACCCAATACAATTAATTGTGTTCAGCACCATTACTAAAGAGATCCAAGTAGGAGAATAGCAAAACTAGCAATTTACATGGATCCTGATTTCAGCGGTGGAAAGCAAGCACAGCACCAGATGTTATAATGAATTTGAAACTAATGACAGAACCCTAGTTTTACCTTCTCAGTTTTGTAAGAAATTCTAAATTAAAATAGATTTAATTAAGCAAATTTTAAGAATCTGGGTAAACTGCATTTACAATATTTCTCTGATCTGCCAGTTTAATAATCCTGTCAAAAAAAGAAATTAAGTTTAGTCTATCATTACATGAGCTTAATGAATCTAGCTGATTTTGTACAATAATCTATTTTTCTTATCTGTTCATTGACTGTTCCTTTAATAATATGTTCTAGAACTTTGCCAGGTATACTAGTTTAGTTTTCAGATTCCCCTTCTCCCCCCTTTTGAAAATGAGAATAACATTTCTCTTTCTTCAATTCTGCAGAACCTCTACTGTTTTTCACAATTTTTCAAAGATCACCAATAGTGGTCCAAGCAAAATCATACTTCAAATTCTTTGCAATACATGTGGTCCATCTGGGCCAACTAACTTGAAATCAGTAATAGCAGCTAATTGCTTTCTTATTATCTTCCTTGTTCATCTTGGGTATCAATTCTTTATTAGCCATTTTGGTTTTGTACTTTCCAGTCTAAAAGTCATTCTCCTTTGCAGAGAAAACAAATGCAGAACAAAAATTAAGCAACTCTGACTTTTAAGATTATTTGTGTTAGTCTCATCTATTAATGGTTTTATCTGTTCTTTGATGTCCCTTTTTTCCTAAGTGTATATATATATATATATATATATATATATATATATATATATATATATATATATTTTAAACCCAACTTTTTGTTATCCTTACATTTCATTGCCCATTCTTAACTTTAGCACTCAACACCATTCTAACAGGGCTGTTAACTTTGCTTTTCTATTCTGAATATGACTTTTTAAAATCTTTTTTTTTAATATACTTCTTCATTGTGCATCATGTTGATTTCTGTTTTTAAAAAATCCCTTTTTCCCTCCATATTGAAATTGTCTCTTTTTTATATCTTTAACATTTCACTTTTGTTAATTTCCCATTCCATCTGATTTCTCCTATAGATTTCAATCCATAAGAGACTGTTGATCATTTGTTTTTGGTATGTATTTCCAATTATGCCTGATTTTCCTCACCTTTTCTACTACAAATTTTAAGATGGAATGATCACCAAAGCCCTATCATTCCTTGACATTGAGTATCAGATCCAGAATAAAATCCCCCTTTGCTGGTTCTTCTACTCTGAAATTATTGTTAATGTAAGAAAGAAATTATCAAGAAATAATTGAGTATATATTCAGATAATTAAAGTTCCTCATTATTATTGCATAAATTCTATGAGAGATTTGTAAGCTGTTCCTGAACTCCTCATTAGTTTCATCTGTCTGTGCAGATAGACTATGGAATATTATAATTATAATATTATGCCTTATTAATATGTGACCTATTTCTATTCTTCCCTCCCATTTATTTATTCTGTTTCTTCCAAATAAAGTATTACTATCAAGAGTCTTATTCCAGTTATGGAATTTCATAAAAGATCAATTTGTGTAACCCATAATTTATGGTCAAACTTACTTCCTTGCTTCTCTATTTATATATAGATATCTGACACTATGAGCTTAATTTCTGGTTCCTTTCTTAGATTTTGTATATCAAAAATTTCTTATCTCAATTCCTTTTTTTAACACTGTGGCTACTTACTCTAGGACCTAGCTTGGTAAATATCAGGATATAATTTTCAACCTTTTCCTTCCTTTTTAGGTGAAGTCCTTTTTAATCATTAGCCTTTGCTGAATATACTTCATTCCTGACCAGGAATCTGTTTTTCTTATATATTTTATGTCCTTACCTATAGTAACTATAAATTCATTTCTCAGATTCTATCTTCTGCTGCTATTTGCTTCACAAATCTACCTCTCTCTTCTGGACTCTTTACCTTTAGTGGGCAATAGTGATGAAAACATGTATACCTAATATATTCCACTTCTTGCGCAAGACTATATAATCTTTAGTAATGCTTTCTACTTCCTTTTGGTAGCATTACTCATGTTTACATCAATCAACAGAAATATATAGTAGTCATACACTTTGAAAGGTCTTAGAAGAAGTCTAACATGTACATTCCCTAGGTAGAAAATAAACTTCACTATGATTATCAAGATGACTATCAGACTGATTACCTATCAGCAGAGAGTCACTGACCACCACTCCTCTTCTTCTGGTCAATACTTGATGTTTCTTTTATAAATATCATTTCACATCATTATTCCCTCGGTCAGTATTTATTTTCCTCTTCAAAGTGTCTAGCTCCTTCCTCTTCAGAAAGATTCTAAATTTGCTTCTTAATTTCAGGTATTTGTTGGTTCTCTTTTGCTTCTGTGTGGCAGTCTATTCCCCTTTACCTCTTAAAATGATTTTCCCCTTCATTTCCCCTTCATTCCCTTCCAGTCCCTGTGAACAGGGAGTCGAGAAACAAATAATAAGCCTAACACCAAGTGCCTGATGGAGGAGACTCTGTTATTAGCATCCCTAATGTTACACATATTTCAGGGTTTATGTTCTTCATACAGCTGTGACACCAGGGAGATCTTCAATCTCTCATTCTAACGTCTACCCTCACCTCTCAAAATGCCTTCTCTGAAGTAACTGTCCCCTTATGTATTTATATAGTTCACAAGTTAAGTGGTCTCTTAGACAAAAAAGTGAGTTACATTTCCTTGTAGGCAATCTCATGACTAAATGCTTTAAGCTTGGGGAAAAGTGGATAACATTATAATCAAATCAATATCTCCACTGCCTCTGGGAAAGGATATGTCAATGAACTGCCCTTTTATTCCATTCATCATCTCTATGATTTCCCAGAACAAAACTCCTTCCCCTAGTCACCAGTCTCCCTCTATGTGTCATCTCCTGCTACTAGAATGCAAATTCCTGAAGGTCAAAGGCTACAAATACTTAGTATTTGTATTCTTAACATTTACCACATAATAAATGCTTAATAAACACATTTTCATTCATTCCTATATGAACCTCAAGAATGCCACCCAAATATGTTATGGAATATTATTGTTCTGTAAGAAATGACCAACAGGATGATTTCAGAAAGGCCTGGAGAGACTTACATGAACTGATGCTGAGGGAAATAAGCAGGACCAAGAGATCATTATATACTTCAACAACAATACTATATGATGATCAATTCTGATGGACGTGACCCTCATCAACAATGAGATGAACCAAATCAGTTCCAATAGAGTAGTAATGAACTGAACCAGCTACATCCAGCAAAAGAACTCTGGGAGATGACTATGAACCACTACATAGAATTTCCAATCCCTCTAATTTTGTCCGCCTGCATTTTTTATTTCCTTCATAGGCTAATTATACACTATTTCAAAGTCCGATTCTTTTTGTACAGCAAAACAACTGTTTGGACATGTATACATATATTGTATTTAATGTATACTTTAACATATTTAACATGTATTGGTCAACCTGCCATCTGGGGAGGGGAAAAGAGGGGAAAATTGGAACAAAAGATTTGGCAATTGTCAATGTTGTAAAATTACCCATGCATATATCTGGTAAATAAAAACTACAATTAATAAAAAAAGAAAAAAGAATACCACCCAAAATTACCTGGAAGAAATGGATTTGTGAGGTTTTATGGGTTTACCAAATCTTCAGCACATTATAATATCACTATAATACTTGTTATGTACATGATATACACATAATTATTACTTTCCATGTTACAATATGGTTATGAGTTGATCTGCAAAAGTTGGAAAAAAGTTTTCATGGCAAGTGTCTCTGATAAAGGTCTCATTTCTCAAATATAGAGAAAACTGAGACAAATTTATAGGAATACAAGTCATTCCAAAATTGATAAGTGGTTAGAGGATATGAACAGGCAGACAAAGAAATCAAAGCTGTTTATAGTCATATAAAAATGCTCTAAATGACCACTGATTAGAGAAATACAAATTAAAGCAATTCTGAGGTATCATCTCACACCAACCAGATTGGCTAATATGACAGAAAAGTAAAATGCTAAAATGGGATACAGGAAAATTGAAACACTAATGCACTGTTGGTGGAGTTGTAAACTGATTCAACCATTTTAGAGAGCATTTCAGAACTATGCCCCAAAGTCTATAAAATTGTGCATATCCTTTGATCTAGCAATGCTACTCCTAGGTCTATATCCCAAAAAAGTTTTAAAAAGTGGAAAAGGGAAGACCTATTTATAAATATTATAGCAGCTCTTTTTGAGGTGGCAAAGAATTGGAAAGTGAAGGAATGTCCATCAATTGGGGAATAACTGCAATGCCATAAAATAAAATGAGCAGAACCAATTGTTCACAGTAATAGTAATATTATACAATGATCGATTGTGAATTAGATTTAACTATTTTCAGCAATACAATGATCCAAGACAATTCCAAAAGATTCATGATGAAAAATGATATTCACCTCCAGAGAAAGAATTGATGTTTCTAAATGCAGATCAAATCATGCTATTTTTTTTTACTTTTTTTTAGTGTTTTCCCTCTTGGTATGTGTTTTATTTCACAACAATACTAAAATAAAAAAAATGTTTTTCATGATTGTACATGTATAGCATATCAAATTGCTTACTGCCTCAAAAGGGAGAGAAAATAAGGAAAGAGAATTTGAAATTCAAATTTAAAAAAATGTTTAAAATTGGCTTTGCATGTAATTAGGGGAAAATATTATCCAAAATTAGTTGGCTTGCAATATAACTGAATACCACAAATTTCTTTTCGATGGAAATCTTGTAATATATAGTTTTTAAATTGAACATTTATGACTGAAGTAGCTTATATGTATATTGTATTCATTTTTTACTAAAGGAGAGACCACTGGCTCTATACAATAATCCACTAGGTTGTTGTGAAAGTTTTGCATAGAAAATACTGTTCACCTTAGGTCTTCAATTAAGACTCTCACTCCTGAAATAACAGAACCCCCCCTCAAAATGAACCCTATACTCATACAACTTCAGTTCAAAATATAGATAATAGAAAAAAAATCATTGGATTAAGGGAAGCAAATCTAGAATTTCAATCCACAAGTGTTTCCAAAGGCAAGTGGTCATAACATACTCTTGCTTTTCTATACTGATTTTTCCTCAGAGAATAGCACTGTTACTAAAGGCCTAGTTATACAGTAAGACTAATGGGGTGCCAACTTTAAGTGGAGATTAGTTACTCTTCCCCTTTTCTTTTGCCCCTCCCTCTGGCCCAAAAGAATCTGTTTTATGTGGTTCAGACATCTATAAGACAGGAGATTGAACCAGATTTTTCCCCCTATATCTCTTTAAGGGGCAGAATTCTAGAGCTTCTTGCTCTAGTCTTTCCCATATCATCAAATTCTAAAATATGGCTTT
Source organism: Sminthopsis crassicaudata (assembly GCF_048593235.1). NCBI lineage: Eukaryota > Metazoa > Chordata > Mammalia > Dasyuromorphia > Dasyuridae > Sminthopsis > Sminthopsis crassicaudata. The sequence goes on along the minus strand of NC_133618.1, from coordinate 586,140,594 downwards.
TGGTATCTGCCAGCCCAGCATACTACCGACAGAGTAATCTGTTTCACTACTGTTATATCACGTCTATGCTCAAAATTCTTTAAGAGCTCCTCAATGCCTACAACATTAAGTCTCCAAAATTTATTAGCCTCATAATATTCAAATCTCACCAAAATCCAGCCTTTACAACCAAAATCAAATAAGATAAAGTGTTCAAAGAACTTTACAAATCTTAAAGCACTATATAAATGTCAGCTATTACTACTACTACTACTACTATTACTACTACTATTACTACTACTATTATTAGACTCTACTCCTTGAGTAGTTCCCAATTAAAACTTTTCATTCAAGTTAAAGAGTGGCTACTTAACTGCTTCTACTCTTCCTAATCATTGATTTGGCTTGAATTCTGTTGCCTCTGTGTTTTTGCATATGCCACTATCCCAAGACAGAATATCCTATCCCCTTCCCTAACTCTTATTTATCTTATAATGGATGGTTCAAATCCCATATTAGTTGAGTTTAATTATTCTCAATACATATTTGTTTAAATATCCATGTATAGAACATTGTGGGAGATACAAGTATAATTATACATAGTTCCTAACCCTAGGAGTTTGCAGTCTACTTGAATGTAAGCCATTAATTTCTACTAGACCTTTACAACCAAATAAGAAAAATAAAAATGAGAAGGCATATGGTACAACCAAAATAGATCTACCTTGATCTATTTTTCCCCCCCTGAGGCTGGGGTTAAGTGACTTGCCCAGGGTCACACAGCTAAGAAGTGTTAAGTGTCTAAGACCAGATTTAACCTCAGGTCCTCCTAAATTCAAGGCTGGTGCTCTATCCACTGCACCACCTAGCTGCCCCCTACCTTGATCTATTTAAACTAATTATTGACACTAAAAAATTAGTTAAGGTAATGGACAACCCTGATTACAATACTGTATTAAGACGTTTTACTGATTATAAAGCAAACACTGCAATAAAGAAGCTTTAAAAAGTCTAGAAACTGTTTCAACAAAATGGAACCAAGATGGTGGATTAGAGGAAACAACCCAGTTCAAATTGGTCAACATTCCCCTCCATAACTTTAAAACAACACCTCAAATCAAATTTCAGAACAGTAAAGCCAACAAAAGTTTAGAGTGAGAGATTTTTCCAGCCAAGAAAACTTAGAAGATCTGCAGGAGAGGTCTACAAGAGGACTATCCTGGGGAGAGCACAGAGGCCACACCAACAGTGGGCCTTCAAGGTGGTTATACAGCAACAGCAATAACAACTTCAGGAGCTTTCAGCCCAGAGATGGTAAAAGAATCAAACAATTGATCACAAAAATATTACAGGAAACCCCTTTCTGGCAATAGGTGAAGTTTACACTGATTGCCTATTCTAATGCCTCATATACAGTTCAGGGTTCCAATTTCAGAGAAGAAAAGAGCAACTGGGGCCAGTCACAAGGGAGTAATAACTCTAGTTTCAGTTCCAAGACAGAGAGATAGATTAACACTTGCAGCCACAAGAGAGAAAGATACCTAGTCACAGTTCCAGGGTCAAGAAGAACACTAGTGTTTGTGAGTGCAAAGGAACAGGCTCCCTTCCTGGACAAAAACATGAGGACAGATTTAAAGAGTAGTGAGCACACTTCTCCTTGCAGAGACTTAGAGAGTCCCATAGCTAGCTCTAAAAACAGCATGAAAAATCCTGAAGCTTGGGCTGCTTCCCCAACTCAGGTGAGCAGAGAGTCCAGCTATAACAAAATTCAGTCAACAAATAACCTGGAAATGATGGGGGGTGGGGGGAAGCTGCTACATAAAAATTACTACAGTGGCAAAGAAAAAAAACAAAATACAAATTCAGAAGACAACAACATAAAACCTGTTACAACCAAAGACTCAAATAAAAATGCTAATTGGAAACAAACACAACAGGAATTCCTGGAAAAGTTGAAATGTTGTTTACAAGAGATACACTTGAAATAAAAAGACGCACACAGGGTTAACATAAGGGACTGGAAAAGAATCAGTTATGCTTAGGCTGAAGTAAAAAAAAAGTCAGGGGTAGTAATCATGATTTCAGACAATGCAAAAGCAAAAATAGGCCTAGTTAGAAGTAAAAATCGGAGCAACTATATTTTGCTAAAAGATACTATAGATAATGAAATAATATTAAAAAGTTTAAAGCAAGTTTCTTTGATAGAGGCATCATTTCTCAAATACATAGAAAACTTAGTCAAATTTATAAAAATAACAGCCATTTCCCAATTGATAAATGGTCAAAGGATGCAAACAGGCATTTTTTTTAGAAGAAGAAATCAAAGTTATTTATAGTCACATTTTAAAAAATTCTCTAAATCAGGGCTTCTTATACTTTTTTCACTCATGACTTCTTTATACTCAAGAAATATGAATGTTTGGGCATATAAAATAAGCCTACAAATTAAATACTTAAATACATAATTTCACAATCCCCAATTCATTTATGAGAACCCATATGAATTTGCAAACCACAGTTTAAGAAGCTGAGTCCCAAATCACTATTAATTTGTTGTTGGTTAGTTGTTTTCAGCCTTCTCTGACTCTTTGTGACCCCATTTGGGGTTTTCTAGGAAAGATACTGAAGTGGTTTGCCATTTCCTTCTCTCATCCATTTACAGATGAGAAAACTAGGGCAAACAGAGTTGAATGATTTGCCCAGGGTCATACTGCTTGTAAGTGTCTGAGGTCACATTTGAGCTCAAGAAGATGACTCTCAATCCACTGCCCATCACTATTGATTAGGAAAATGCAAATTAAAACAACTCGGAGGCATCACCTCAGATAGATATCTGGCTAACATGACCGAGCATTACTGCTATTAAGTATATAGCCCAAGGAGATTGAAGAAAAAGGAAAAAAAGGCCTACATGTACAAAAATAATCATAGCAATTCTTTCTGTTGTGGCAAAAAATTAGAAATTGAGGGAAGATTCATCAATTGGGGAATGAACGAACAGATTGTATATAATTGTGATGGAATAGTATTATGCTATAACTTATGATGAGGAGGATGATTTCAGAAAAGCATGGGAAGACCTATATGAACTGATGCAAAGTGAAGCAAGAAGAATAAGGAAATCATTGTACATAGTAGCAGTTACATTGCAATGATGATTAACTGTGAAAGATTTAGCTACTCTGATTAATATAATGATCCAAGACAACTCTAAAAAATTCATAATAAAAAATGGTCCACTATAAAGAACTGATAAACTATGAGAACAAATTGAAGTACCATTTTCTCACTTTTTTTACATTTCTGTGATATGGCTAAGATGGAAAATATTTTGCATGATGTCATACATATAATTGCCATCATATTGCTGTCCTCTTTAGTGGGAGAGGAAGGATGGAAGGGAGAAGGAGAGGGTCAAAATTTGCAACTCAAAATTTTTAAAAGAATTATTAAAATGAATAAATAATTTCTAAACAGCTTCAATTAACAAACATTTGATCCTGAAAAGTAACAAGAAATGACAGTTTTCATTTTATTTCAAAAGTTATATTGATATCTGTTACATCAAAGTCATTTCCCTACTTATCTTTCATGAATATGAGTATGTGTTAATCATGTCAGTCACATGACATGCTGTCTGAAACATGGCATATCATGCAACCTGACATGACATGGTATGTGTCCCATGTTATCATAAAGTGTCACATGATGTGGCATGTCTATGACATAAGATTGTCAGTAACATGTTTATTGTATGATACAATTGTTATATAGCATTCTGTTGCATGATACAGCATGGCTGTCACAAGAGGGTGTGTCATCACATGTCTGTCACATGATGTGTGTCACATTGAATGATATGTCTGCCATGTGATATGTTGTATCAACCACATGATATAGCATGTCATCACATTATGTGGTGTATTACACAGTATGGTCAAGTAAGCAGATAATTCTGTTTTTGGAATTCTGGAAAAACCCTGAACAATATAGAGTAGGAAAAACAACAGGAATAAATTAGCATGTCTATAGCACCCTCTATGTGCCAGGCCCTTTACTAAGTATTTGTTTAAATATTATTATCTTGATTGATCCTCACAACAACCCTGGGATGTGGGTACCATTATTATGGCACCCAAGGTTAAGTGACTTGCCCAGGATCACCTAGCTTCTAAGAGTTTAAGGCTGAATTTGGATCCAGGTCTTCCTGATTGCAGACCCTGCACTGTCTCCCAGCCCCATTCCCCTTACTCCTTCAGTTAAGAATTTTAGCAGAAAGAGAATGCATAACCACAGTCTTGCATTCCTTGGAGGCCTCCTAGTTTGCTGGAGTGTACTTGCAGATTCTTCTAGTCCTCTCTGCAAAGCTCATTTAAGGGAAAGGCCTGTCAAAGGGACTAGGTTAGATGACCTTTAGATCTTTTACTGGGTTGATTCTTTGGCAGCCAGTCTCTTCTCATGTCATTTTTATTCAGGACTATCACTCAGGGCTACTTTAGGACTTGTACTGGTACAGAAAATAATAATTTAAAGCACATGAGTTAAGAGGAAAACACAGTTCTCAGAAGGTTAAAATATGGAACAAAGGAAAATAGTTTTAGGGACTCACACTGTGCAGAAGAGTCTCCGGAGCAGACATAGTTAACAGTGAAAGATAAATATGACCAAAGGGGTACAGTAATCAGCTCAAAATAAGTGTAATTTACAAAGGCAAATTCAGAATATTAGGCAAATGGAAATTAAAGTGTGTAAGGATCTTTCTCATCTTATTACATTTTTTGATTCCCAGAAGTTACACACACACACACACACACACACACACACACACACACACACACACACACACACACACTACTAGTCACTTTGACCTATAAGGAAACTAAAAAGGCCAAGGGTTGCAGTAGAAAGAACACTAATTCTCTTGATTAGGAAACAGAAAACTGAGTTCTAATAATGCCTGTGATATTTATTAGTTTTATGATCTTAAGTCATTTTCCTCCAAGGGCTTATTTCCTTATCAGCCAAAAGAAGAAATTGATTTATATGCTTTTCAACTCTTAAGATTCTGTAGTTTCAACTAGATTATAAAATCTGGGCTGAGGTGTTTTCTGATTCCCTAACTAAATCTGGATGAAAGTAGAAGGTTGATTATATTTAAATTTTTATTATCATACTCATATCCAAGAACCCCAAATATTTGTGTCCTAAATAAAATAAGAAGTTTCTAGTTTAAAGTCAGAAACAAGAAATAATTTGATGGTTTCATTTCATGTCATTATATATGATCAAGTGTAAAATACTATATATTCCTATCTTAAATAAGAAAAGAAGTGAAACATACATTGAAGCTACCAAAAAATAATAATAAGGCATCTCTTTCTAGAAATACAAGAGGAATTAAGATTATTTATTTATATCATCTTTTTTGAAATTGATAACAATTTTTTTCACTTATGTGTTTTATTTACTCCCAGAAGAATATTATAGGTTAACTTCAAAATTATGCAATACATGTTCCTGAAGAGTTACAGGTAAGATGAATTTCTGCTCATCACAGCCCATTTTAAATCCACAGGAGAGATAACTATTCAAATAAGTGTTGCAACAAATTCTTCTGTAATATGAATACTTTCCTAGTTAATTGCTATTTTTGATTCAAATTTTAACATACTTTGTATTCATGTAGAGCACACATTCATTTTCATTGAGTAATTTAAAAGTAAGCGTCTTTTAAATCTTTTATTTAAAGATAAATGTTTTCAAACCTATTCATATCCAAAGTTCTTTATTACATAAATGCAGAAACTGAGTAATGTCATTTCTGTTGTTTTCAGTTTTATTCCCTAAGAACACATGTACACTTGACTGCTCTAAGACAAGGAAACATAAAGTTAGTTTGACAGAAATTAGCATCACCATTTAATGTTTACAAATTCTGGGTATGAAATTTTGAACTGAGATAAACAAAGGGGGAATTCATAGCTCCACCATCAATTCCAGGAAGCAAAGTAGAGGGGAAAGCCTGGGGCTTTTCACATCCAAATAAGTTATAAAAATAAAGCTAATCCAATTTTGAAAAATTATAGGTTGGACCCAATGAGAAACACAACTGTAAGGCTGCTCTATGTCTTCATTTTCCCACTTCTATACTTATGAAAATGGAACACTATCCAAGAAGGTCTTATTTCTTTTTAATAGAACTTCTCTTTCCTCTGTCCCAAGTACATCACTCTTGCTATTGCACAAAATAAAGTCAAACTGTGAAAAAATAAAATCATTTTCTATCAGTGCTATAGAAACTACCAACCTGAAGTTAAACAGGAATAAGTTATTTCAAAAAGATACCACAACAGAAGGTCTGTAATTCAGCAGCTCTCTACCATGAAAAGGTCTTGTTACTTCACCACAATCAAAGGAACAAACTTATCCAATAATCACTAAGTGCATTTTTCCAAGGCTTTGTTTTTCTAAGGCATATACTAATCTATATTTTCCTCTTCCTTCCACTATCAATTTAATAATAATAATAATAATAATTAGATTTTGAATTTTTTTTTGCTGGAACAACCAGTCTTTCTAAATTGATTGCATCCAAATGAATGTGCAAAATTTTAAAACTTGAAAACAATCTTACATTTCCAGCACTGCTGTAATTTAATCCAATGTTTTATTGAGGGCAACATTAAAGCATGTAAGTGGTTTGTAGAACTACTGGCTAAAGCCAATAGATTTTTCAAACAGATGGCATAGGTCTGTAAACACTTCATACTTAATTTTGATGCTTTTCTGAAAAGCTTTCTACTAAGGTAGTTTCAGAAATATTGTTCCTTGTTAAAAATCATATATAGACAGCCCTCTTCTCCCCCAAGAAGTGAGTTGGAAACATTTCCATTACTAGCCATAAACAACTTCACTGTCAACGGATTAGCAAAAGTAATTGGCATTTTAAATTAATCTTCCGCTTATCCTCAAGGATGGCTTTCCTGCTTCACAAAAAATAGAGCGAAATTTTTGCATTGCTTAAAAATGACAATCATTTAGATAGGGCAAACATTAAAGTTATAAATTGATGCAGAATTGAACACAAAGCATATATAAATTAATTAAAAAACACATCAAGTGATATCTCTGATACACAGAATCAATTAAAATAGTCTTTCTGAGCCATATTTTCAAAGTCAAAACAAAAATTATTATAGGAACTTATGCTTACAAAAATTTAGCGTCCTCTGAAACACATGTATAGGGACATTTTTGAAGAATTCAAAAAGAAAATTCTAGAAGTCCATCACCTTTAAATGAAAATTTTGGCCAAAGAATCTGAAGAAGGAGAATAAGGTGTTCCCTCTACCCTACTTCTCTTCACGTCTTTCAAAGAATACATTAAAAGACTGAAAGGAGGAATTTAAGAAGGTTTCTGAAAGTTTCCCTCATTGATCTCATCACTCATCACTGGCTCAGAGCACAGGAATGACACTTAGTTGTGTTTTTTTTTTTTCTCTCTCTCTCCCCACCTGTTGTCACAAGTCTCTCCTGGTATTCCAGAGACCATTCTCACTTTCTGCTTGAATGACAAGATCAGACTTCAAAATGTTGCTAGCAAAATTTTCCCAAGGGCTTTTCTTTCCATGAGGCCACAAGGAAATATAAGAGAAATTTATTTGCCAAACAGACATTTCACCTTTAACAACTACAGCAAGTCCAAAGATGAATGTGCATATTTTTACTGGCTCCATCTTGCCATTCAAGGATAAAGGAATACAAAAGCACATGGATACCAATAAGATAAAACAGTATCTGTATGTTACCTGACCCTTTCTAAGGCTACCATGATTTAGGTAAACCTGGCTTCAACTCAAGAATTTGGGGAGAGAATGTTTTGAATAAGTAAGTAATTGAGTTAAGAGAGCACTAAAGAAAGATTTCACACTCACATTCATATGCTAAAGCAGTTTAAAAATAGACCCCAAGAAGGGCCTGACTTCATTTTTTAATTTTAGCCTGGTGATGGGCATGCCCTAAAGTCAGAAAAGTCACCGGGCATTTTCCTGAGCACAGTGATCCTTCATATTTTTATAAAAAGGAAATGCAGCATGTTCTATTAATAAAACTGCTGTAGCCTCAGTTAAATCTAGACAGTCCGTAAATCAGGACTCCCTTCAATTTAACTTCCCTGGCCCACTCATGCTCCAGTCAAAGGCATGCCCACAAGTCACATGCCACCTGGGGAAAAACTGAGCAGGGTCATTCCAGACGCTCCAGAGAGATGAAAGAGAACATCTATAGCTTTCTGATATTACATCATAACAAAATAAGTAATTAATTCTAACTCACATTAAGTATCATATAAGTATCCGTTATGTGCAAGCCATTTTGTTAGGGGATGAAGATATGAACACAGAAAGAATAACAGTCCCTGTCCTGAATGGATTTATTTTCTTGACATTCTACCCATTGTCCTCCTGAAATATTTTGCCATCTTTCCTGTCACCCCAATACCCTCCTTTTCTCCAACTGGATCAGAAGCCTACAACTAGAGCTCCAGAGTCCATGCCTCTAGTCTTTAGGGAAATTAATCTACTCAGTTTTGCGACTCCCACCTAGGACCTGAGCCTATTAGTTGAAGAGAGCAAACTTGTGCAACCCATTATGTGAGACTAACCCTAAGAGAGCCAAGATCATACTTCACATCTCATAAAGTCATCTTCCCAGGTTATCTTCCCATATTTTCTGAGGGAATATTCATCTCAATGATGATTTCCTCCATTTCTTATTCTGGGTACCATAACCATAAAAGGACAAGTGCTTTTACCAAAAGGGTGTCAACTGATTTCTCTACAATTCACATCTCCAAAAGTCCTTTCCCTGGCTACTACCTCTCAATATGCATCATCTTCTGCTTTTAGAATGTAAGTCGGGGGACTATTTCATTTTGTATTTGTATCCCTGGAACTTAGTACAGTGACTGAAGTAACAAGCACTTAATAATTTTTTTAAAAATTCGTTCTACCGGGAGAAATTCGTAGCCTAAGCAAATATCAAATAATATGAGGGAAAAAGAACAAAAGCAAAATTGGGAAATGTTTCTAAGCAGGGATGACTTCTCTTGCATGTGGTCTCAGAGTTGAGCCCAGAAGAATGTTAAGGATTCTATGAGGTAGAGAAGAGAAATGAGTATATTCTAGACATGCAGGTGGGAAAGCATGGTAACTAGAATTGGAATCCAAATTTACAGAACAGCAAGTAGTAGATGTAATTTTAGTGAGGGAAGCAGGTAAGAGGATTGGGAGAATGATTGTATTAGGAGACAAAATAAAAAACAGGCAAATAGGTTTTTGGAGGTAGAAATAACCAGATATGTCAACTAATTTATTTTAGAAAGCAGAAGGGAAAAGATTAAAGAATGACTCTGAAGATGTAGAGCTGAAAATAACTTTTGAGATTGTGAACTTGGGCTGACTGAAAGAGAAATTGTGCCTGGTCTCTAAATGATTAGGCAACTTATTTGAACTGGCTTCATCTACAAAGCATATATGTTTGGAAACTAGTCACTAGTCACCATTATAAGGAGATGCAAATGTGTGAGTTCTGGGAGAAAGGAGAAAACTAACTCTTAATACAGATATAAGTAGAGTAGCTCCTTCCATAAAGAGAAAAACAAGTGTTTCTTCAAAAGGAATGCATGAACAATCTAATTCCAGGATAGAGTAGTGATGAAAGGTAGGGCTCCAGCTGACCATGTAAAATTGAGTATATCTTATGAGTCAAAAGATTTGAGTTTTTAGTTTGGGCTACAACAAATGTTACCTGTGTGATTTGAAGCAATTTCACTTAGACTTGGCTCTGTTCTAGATTTCTGAATTTTTAAAATAAAAAATGATGATTTCTTTTGGCCTATTTCATAGTTTTATTAGAAAAATAATGAAATAACATATGCCAAATACTTTCTAAATTAAAAATTATACATAACATTTGGCAACAAAAGAATGCTTTGGGATTCTTTGATTTGATCCAGGTAAGAAAATAGGTACACATAAGCTAACTGACATGCCCAAGATTCTAAAGCCAATAAATGATGAAACTGAACTTCAAGCTAGATTTCCTCACTCTTCATGTTCTTTCTAATAAATTACAATACTATACAAATGTAAAGGATTTCTATGTTAAGGTATTAAACCATAATACTTTGTAATAACTTGTTTCAATTATCATCCCTAAAAATATGCCTTGAAATAGCTTACATTCCATTATCAGTTAAATAACCCTAACCATGTCCTTAAATTATACAACTGGGAAAGAAATTAATAACAAATTCTTAATATTTTAGTCCTGAAACATGTTCCTTCAGTCACCTTTCACTAACTTGTTCCAAATATTGAAAATAAAACTGATCATACATTACAGTATAAAAACCTCACAACCAAATGCAGAAAAGCAGAAGTGCTAAATATATCCTTTTCAGATCATTATGTAATAAAAGTTACATTCAATAAAGGGCTGTGAAAACATAGATTAAAAATTAATTGGAAACTAAATATTCTAATCTTAAAGAATGAGAGCAGGTCATGAACAAATCACAGAAGGAACAATGTTATTAAAAAGAATGACAACACACCAAAATTTATGAGATGCATCCAAAACAGTACTTAGGGAAAATTTATATCCCTAAGAGCAGATGAATGAATTGGGTGTACAAGTAAAAAAAAAAAACTAGGAAAAAACTAAATTAAAAACCAAATTCCTGATTAAGCACCAAATTGAAATTCCTGAAAATCAAAGAAGAGATTAATAAAAATTGAAAGTAAGAAAAACATTGAACTAACAAATAATGCTAGGAGCTGGATTTATGAAAAAAAAAAAAACCTGTAATAGGTAAACCATTGGTTAATTTGATTTTCAAAAAAAGAAAAACAAATTAAATTGCAACATCAAAAATGAAAAGAGCAAATTTACCTGCAATGAAGGTGAAATCAATGAGTAGGAGCTAATTTGCCCAATTATATGCAATAAATTTAATAATCTTGGTGAAATAGATCAAAGCTTCTTAACTGTAAGTTGCAAAAAGGTTGTATAACTACCAAGACTTGGGAAATTATAACTTAATATCAGTAAGTGTTTGATTTGTAGATGTATTTTATATACCTGCATATCCTGGGTTGTGTAAAAAACTTCTTAGGTTAAAAAAAGGCATCATATGTGGAAAAATTTTATGAAGTCCTAAAACGGATGAACATTTACAAAGACATAAATTGCCCAGACCAATAGAAGATGGAATACTTAAATAGCCCTATTTTAGAAAAATAAATTGAATACTCAATCAATGAGCTTCTTAAGAAAAAAAATCCAGTACCAAATGATTCCCAAGTGAATTCTAATAAACAATTAGTTTCAATACTATATAAACTATATGGAAAAACAATTAAAGAAAGAGTCCCACCAAATTCCTTTTACAATATAAATATGGTACTGATATCTAAACCAGGAAGAGCAAAAAAAAGAGTAAGAAAACTATAAAACAATTTCTCTAACAAATATTGGCACAAAAAAGCTAAATATAATACTAGCAAAGAGATTACAGCAATACATTTCATAAAGATCATAATCTATGACCAGGTGGGATTTATACCAATGTGAAGGAAGGTGGCCAGATCCCAAACTGTATTACAAAGTGGTAATTATCAAAACAATCTGGTACTAGCTAAGAAATCGAGTGGTGGATCAGTGGAACAAATTAAGTAACACAATACATAATAGTAAATGACCACAGTAAATTAGTGTTTGATAAATGCTAAGATCCAAGCTTTGGGGACAAATATTCACCATATAACAAAAACTAATTGAGAAGATTGGAAACAATTTGGCAGAAACTAGGTAGAAATCAACATTTCACACTATTCCAAACTAAGGTCAAAATGGGTGCATGACAGACATAAAGGGCATACCAATAGTAAATTAGGGGAACATGTAATGATTTATCTTTCAGATCTATGGGTAAGAGAAGCATTTATGACCAAAGAAGAGCTAGGAAGCATAATGGAATGTAAAGGGGATAATTTTGATCACATTAAAGTAAAAAGAGGTTGTATAAACAAAACCAATGTAGCTAAGATTACTTTACTTCAAAAGTCTCTAATAAAGGCCTTGTTTCTTAAATATGCAAACAACTAAATCAAATATTATAAGTCACTCTCCAATTGACAATTGCTCAAAAGATAAAGAGTTTCTAAAAGAAGAAATTAAAACTCCTTATAGTTACAAGAAAAATGCTATAAATCACTTTTGATTAGGGAAATGCAAATTAAGACAATTCTGATGTATGACCTAACATTTAACAGATTAAGTTATATGACAAAAAAGAAAAATAACAAATGTTGAATGGGATGTGGGGAATTTGGGACAATAATGTACCACTGGTGAAGTTACAAACTGGTACATGACCTTTCTGTAGGACAATTTGGAACTATGCCCAAAGGGCTATAAAATTGTGCATACTCTTTGATCCAGTAATTCCACTACTAGGTCTGTATCCTAAAGAGATTTATTTTAAAAAGGAAAAGAATACATATGTACAAAAAATATTTGTAGTAGCAAAGAATTAAAAATTGAAGGAATGCTAATCAATTGGAGAGTAGATGAATGTAATGTATATGATCATGATGGAGAACTTTGAGCAGAAAGCTTTCAGACTTAAGTGAACAAATGCAATGTGAAATGAGCAGAACCAGGATAACCCTGTATATAGGGTTAATAATCTTTATAACAGTTAGTTAATAACATTTACATAATAACAGTTAATACTGCCTGAGAATCAACTGTGAATGATTTAGTTATTTTCAGCAATAAAATGATCCAACAATTCTAAAAGATTTATGATGAAAAATACTTTGACCAGCAGAGAAAAAATTGATGGAATCTAAATATAAAAGAATAATTTTTTAAAAACTTAATTTTTCTTGTCTTTTTTTGTCTGTATTTTCTCTTATACCATGAATAATGTAGAAATATTTTTGCATGATTGCATATGTATAATATATATGTATATATATATATATATATATTTATTAAACTGACTGTCTTCTCAATGCTTTGGGGAAGGCAGAGATGGGAGGGAGAGAATTTGAAACTCGGAATTTTAAAAAACAAACATTAAAATTGTTTTTACATGTAATTTTTTAAAAATATATTTTAAAAATAAAAACAAAAATATGAAACTGCACCATAACAAAAGTGCATCTGTACCCTTCCAGTTGCAATAGAATTTTCAATCAATCTAGTGAATTATGGGCACAGTTATTCAAGCTCCTGAGAAACTTCCAGCATTGAAATTATAAGTAAAGGCTCCTCCAAATACTGTAAACAAAGTGGGGAAAACATTTATTTGTCATGTAACTGACACTTCCAAATATATTCAGTATCTGACACAATCATTTCTTGGTAAATCTAAAAGCAATTATTTAAACATATCAGAGGGATAATCAAGGAAAAAACTACCATAAAATCAGAAAGGTAGGCAAACCACATCACCTGTCTTAAGACTTTCATGTTCTCCCTGATTTTCCTCTAATACAAAGTGAGTTAAATTAATTCTAAATAGAGGTTCTAAACTCGGATCTGTGAGCTCATTTGATGGATAAATAGATAACTTTATTTCAACATTATTTGTTTATTCTGTAATCCTATGTTCTTTATTTCATGTATTTAAAACATTAGTCTGTGAAGGGAGTCATAGATTTCATTAGACTATCACAAGGATCCATGGCATAGAAAGCATTTAGAAAACTTGCTCTAAATAAATGCTGGCTCCTTATTATTTCTGATTCATGTTTTCATTTTCCCAAATATGTCTTTTTATTCAGACCTTCCATAAACCACAAAGTTCTTTCTAAGCCATTACTACACAATTGGTAGTCTTGATGTAATGGAAAGAACTATACAAAGGGGTCAAAAGCTTGGAGTCTACCACTAACTCATTAGGTAACTTTAAGACTCCATTGTTACATTTAGTTTCCTAAGCCTGTTTGGTTTCACTGTCCATTCAGTCAAGGCTTGTGAATTATTTCAAATGCCCCCCAATCAATCATAATTAGTCACATGACATTGTCACAGTGGAAAAGGACATTTTATTTAAGCAGATTGCAAAACATAAAACAAGAGCTAAGAATCAAGCAAGCAACACTTTTACCATCCAGGTTCCAAGCTTAAAAAAAAATATAAAAATAAATTCTCTCAACTTCACTTCTCATGCCAACTTATCAACTCTAAGATTGTTGTAACTATTAGACATAAGAAATGGATAAACAGGTACAGAGGTAGCAATGTGGGAAGAATAAAGTCTTGTTAGCAACCTCCCAATCAAATTTAGGATCTGAAAATCATTATATCACAGCATTAAAATCTTGCAATTGAAATTTCTCAGAATGGAAAGAGTAGGAGAATTCTTCCGATAGTGTCAGGAGGTAGATCCAACTTCAAGGTATTTTCTTGAGTCTATATTTTCCTTTTCCCTCTGATGCCTTATTTGAATCTTTCCATATCTCACAACTCCCATAAGAATATACAATAACCTTCCACCAAGTACACCACAAACATTTCTTTCCAACTAACATCTTCATCTTCAACATCATTCCTTATTACACTCCCACACATAATCTTGTCTAAACAAGGGCACTTCCTCCATCTATACTTCAGATTATTTCTTTATAAAATAAAGACAGATTGGATTAAAATATCTTTAAGATTCCTGAATATGATTCCAATGGTGAACATTTATCCATTCCTATATGATTGCAAATAAGTCGATCACTTCTCTACTCCAAACTTTAGATTTCTCCTCCATAAAATGAGGAGGGCTCTGATACCAGATATAATCGTCTGTTAAATAAATAACATAGGATTATGTATGCATTCACTCTGTATTTATTTTATTTTTCCCTTTTGACTCTATTTTTTTCTGAATCAAGGTTGTAATCCATTCAAATTCCAAGTTCCACATTATCTCTGTTTTTACTGATGACTCCACTTCCACACTACAAGATGTTCTACTTTCTCCTTGAGTTTAAAGTTTTACAACTCTTGACCCAAACTTACAAACTTCCCAAAACAGTACTCAATGGGGCTTGGGAACTTAACATTCACCTCTTCTCCTAATAAAAATAAATCTATGCACCCAAATCCCAATAGCTTCTCCAGAAATGTTCTTTTCCAAATTTTATTCTTCAGTGTTCAAGTATCAAAATTGAGCTATTCCTATTTCTGTCGCTAAGAATATATAATATTCAGAGAGAAGGATAAACTGAATATAGGATGGAGGGAGATAAAGAGTTTGTAATCATAACTGTGAATAGAATAAACTCACCCCTAAAACAGAAGTAGATATCAGAATGGATTAGGTCAGTATCCAATAATATATTGTTTGAAAGAGACACATTTTGGGGCAGCTAGGTGGCGCAGTGGATAGAGCACCAGCCTTGAATTCAGGAGGACCTGAGTTTAAATCTGGTCTCAGACACTTAACACTTCCTAGCTGTGTGACCCTGGGCAAGTCACTTAACCCCAGCCTCAGAAAAAAAAGAAAGAAAGAAAGAGACACATTTTAACAGAAACACACAGAATTAAAATAAAGGACTGGAGCAGAATCTATTATATTTCAAATAAAGTAAGAAAAAATCATGATCTCAGATATACAAAAGCAAAAATAGACCCAATTAAAAGATATAATCAAGGAAATTAAATTTTGCTAAAAGATAACCAAGACAATAAAATAACATCAAAAAATTTACATTAAGTGTCTCTGAAAAGGGGTTCATTTCTCAAGTATATAGAGAAATTAGTCAAATTTACAAAAAATAAGACCCATTCCCCCAATTGATCAATTGTCAAAGGACATGAACAGGCAGTTTTCAAAAGAAGAAATCAATATTTTCTTTAGTCATATAAAAATGCTCTTAACCACTATTAATGAGAGAAATGCAAATTAAGACAATTCTGAAATACTACCTCATATCTATCAGAAATGATAAATACTGATGGGGATATGGGAAAATCACTATACTAATGAATTGTTGGCAGAGTTGTGAACTGATCCAGGTATTCTTGAGAACAATTTGAAACTACACTGCAAGAGCTATAAAACTGCGTATAGCTTTTGGCCCAGCAATACTACGACTAGGTCTGTATTTTAAAGACATCAAAAAAATGAGAAAGGATACATTTGTACAAAAATACTGCAGCTCTTTTTGTGGTAGAAAAGAATCAGAAATTGAGGGAATAGCCATTATGTGGAATAATGGAAGAACAAGTTGTAATACATGATGATAATAAAATACTATTGAACTAAAAGAAATGACAAGGGGGATAGTTTCAGAAAAATCTGGAAAGACTTATATGAACTGTTACAAAGCTGAGTGAGCAAAACCAGGAGAACATTGTATACAGTAACAGCAACATTCTAATGAAGATCAATTGTGAAAGACTTAGCTTCTCTGATTAGTACAATGATCCAAAACAATTCTGAAGGATCTATAATGAAAAATGCTATCCATCTGCAGAGAGTGAACTATTGAACTCTCCATTTTAAAATCGAGGTTCACAATAATAATACTCTCCAAAAAGGAGAAGCTACTGTAACATGTTATATGCACAGGAAGAAACAAAAAAGGATTCAGAAGAGAGTACAAAAAAACAAGTAGGACAATTTTGAAAATAGTGAGTAGAATTTATTATATCCTTTTTAAAGCCTATATTAGGAAATGGATGTTCACTGCTTCATATAGAATCCTTCACAGGTAAGTAAATAATAAAATGCTGGACTTGGAGTCAGAAAGACAAGTTCAAATCCTATCACAGATATTACTTAGCTATGTGACTTTAGTCAAATCATTTAATGTCTGCCTCAGTTTTCTCAGCTATAAAATGAAGCTAATAACAGAATCAATCTCTCAGTTACTATGAAGAGAAAATTAGATAGTATTTGGAATACATATTGTAAATCTTAAAGTACTATATAAATGCTAATTATTATTATTATTATTATTATTATAATCCTTGTTTTGTGCACTGCTCTGCGTATAAAATGCTCTTTTTGGAGTGTTTAAGTTCAGAATATTCTTCCTCCTGAAATAGCATAGCAAGAACAGTAGTTACAAAGCATTTCTCTAAAAAAATACTTGGAGCATACATCTATAAATGTTCTTAGTGGAATATGGGGGAAGAGTGGGCACAGACTTAAAGTACAATTTATAAAGGGTCACATATACAAAGACATGATATGCTAAGATTCACAACTTACCGCTCTGAAACAATAGGGAATCAATGTCCCTTTTTTTTCTCCAGAGAATTTCATGCAGTTCACTGTGAGGCAGAGTACGAGTGTTGGTGATAGAAGAGCTACTTTACTATTGGCTGGGCTGACTCCTCTTGGGGCACAGAATCTCTCCTGGTTGGGCAGCTCAGCTGAGTTTGTGACTCATCCTTGGCTGGATGAATTGATCTGCTGCTAGGTTGGATCAAGCAGTTTGTTTGGCTGTTGAGCTGGCTCTTCACTGGGCTCAGCTGCTGTTCAGCTATACAAGGAAGGATGCTCAGTTGCGAAGCTCCTGCCAGACTGAGCCAGGCAGGCTGTCCCACCATGGCTCTTCATAAGGTGAACTGTCTCTCTTAAATGGGCAGATCTGTTGTATTGCTCTTCTTTGGGAAACTACAGTCATCACCATCACCAGCCTCTGGCTCAGCTGTGTATTATACCTGGCCTGTTACAGTACTATTGTCAGTGAAGGAATAAGTTCTTAGTCTAAGATAAATAAGCATCTCCATTTTAATTTTCTTATAGCTTCAGCTCTGAGGTTTGTCACATACTGACAAGAGGTAGGTGAGATGTAAGCCTCTCTCATTCAATAACTTTATAACTGATGATCAGTCAACCATATATCCTTTGTCAATTCTTGCTATCATTTTATGCAGCTGAATGATGGGGTACAAAAATATAATGGCCATCTGTGTCCAAGGAAGAAGCTGACATTTTCATAGGCTGTAGAGCTATTTAAACCTCAGAATCTAAGATGCAAAGGCTTCTTATATATATGAAAAATACTTTTCTTTTACATTTCTATGTCTCTGTCACCTCTTCTTCACAAAAGTCAAAATGAATACCTTGTTATACAAATATCAAGGAAAGATGAACCAAGATAACAGTTAGGAAATGGCTGGGAAAAAACTTTGGGACATTAAATAATAGTGTTTAGCATTGGAACATATAATAAAATGAAGAAATTATCTGAGATATGGCTAGTAGATTAAATTGTACTCAGAGAGTTAAGGACCTTGAATTGTAGACCAACTTGTTGGTATTTTATTGCATAGGTAATAGGGAGTTCCTGAATTTTGTCTCTGCCATTCTAAAGTATATGAACAATTCTGAAGTCTATCATTAGATGTGAAGAGGGAATTGAATGAGAGTTTATAATACTACACCAAAGAAAGAAAATAAAGGAATGCAACAGAATTTTAAAAAACAGGGATGGGAAAGAGGTAAAAAAAAAAAAACAGCACTGCATATCTGCTTAAACTTTTGATAAAATGTAATAACCATCATATGTACTGTTTCCTGCCAATCTAGTCCCAAACAAGGCTGATAATGTTAGTTTAAAATTATTAACTCATAGAATGCCTCTTTAAAAATGTTAAATTTAAAGAACTGGAGGTAGGAGTGATTTTTTTTTTTGTTGTTGCTACATATGGCTAACCTTCATGTCAGATGGAAAGGTAAGTGAGATGGAAAGACAACCTGCCTTACAATCAGAACTCTGTTCCTTGGTTGAATTCAGATGTCATCATTTTAACATATTAGTTATAAAAATTATGCATACCCCCTGCAGTGTTTCTAGTGGAACTGTATCCCAAAGTGATTAAAAAAAAAAAAAAAAAGAAAAGGACTTATATGTGCAAAAATGTTTGTAGCAGCTCTTTTTGTAGTAATAAGTAACTGGAAACTGAGTGAATATACATCAGTTGGGGAATGGCTGAATAAGTTATAGTATATGGATATTCTGGAATATTATTGTTCTATAAGAAATGATCAGCAGGATGATTTCAGAAAGGCCTGGAGAGACTTATATGAACTGATGCTAAGTGAAGTGAGTAGAAACAAGAGAACATTGCACACAGCAACAACAAAATTCTGATGGATCTTTTCAACATTGAGGTGATTCAGGCCAATTCCAAAAGACTTGTGATAGATAGAGCCATCCGAATCCAGAAAGAGAACTGTTTGAACTGAATATGGATCATAACATAGTATTTTCACCTTTTTGCTGTTGTTTGCTTGGTTTTTTTTTGTTTTCTTTCTCATTTTTTCCCTTTTTTATCTTATTTTTCTTGTGCAGCATGGAAATACATACAGAAGAATTATTCATGTTTAACATATATTGGGTTACTTGCTGTCTAGGGGAGAGGATGGGGAAAAGGGAGGGAGAAAAATTTGGAACATAAGTTTGTTCAAGGGTAAATGTAATCAATTAATTGTTCTGAATCTCATTTCCCTCATTTATAAAATTAGTTATAGCATGTGTTCTTCAAGATCTAAGAAAATGTAGATATTGTGTAACTATAATGTTTAAATGTTGTCATCATTATTGTTTTATGATAATTTGATTCAATTCAACAAACATTTAATATCAGGGAATTAAATTGGAGTGCTTCTCATGGAGAAGCATGTATCCTTGCCCCATGAGGAGAGTAATGATAACAATAACATGTCAATAATATGCAAAACATTTATAAAAGTGCTGATGATCTGAAGATAAAAAAATCAAATTGTCCCTGATGTCAACGAACTTATATTCTATTGCAAGGATACAACATGTACACAAGTGAGCATTTATTAAGTAAATATGTACTATGTTCCAAGAACTACATTGATCAAGGTTATTAATACATTTCAGGGTGTCAGCTAACAAGTAAATCTGCCTGAGATTTATTGAAAAAGAAGCTTGATCTAAGAATTTAAAGTTTGGAGATGGAATAGACCTCAAGCTACCTCGTTCAACCTAGACCTGAAAAAGAACAGCATCTCTGAAAAGCAGTCATCTGAGCTTTCTGTGAAGATTTTCAATGAGTTAGAAATTCATTATCACCTGGATAATCCAGTCATATCACTCTAATTTTCAAGATTTTTTTGTTACATTGAGGAGTAAGTGGGAGCCAAAATCAGGACTTTAAATTCCAGGCTGAAATGCCAGAGTTATATACTAGTTTTTTCCTAATGGCATTAGGAAGTACATATTTTTATCCTAGTGGTAATGGGAAATCATCAAAAATTTTCTTTGTCAGAGTCTGGGGGGAGGGATGGGGAGGAGGGTTGGATGGTAAGGGAAAGAAGTGGGTAAGGACATGTTTTAGAAATATCAATTTGGCAGCTATGGTAAGAATGATAATATTTCAGTGTACACAGATTCATGAATTCAAAATGGTCCTTCTACCAGCAGGGATATGTAGTATATTTATACCTTCTCTCCAAGGTGATTTCTATATATGATTTTTCTTGAATATTCCAAATTACAAATGAAATAGTTACCAATGATAGCATTGGTAATATACTGTCATCTACCATGTGCCTTTCTGCTACTTTGGATCACCAATAATTTTAATATGCTATAAATAAATAAACATAAATACATCTGTGTCCCTTTAGTTCACAAATACCATTGACTCCTGGATTCCCCATTCATTTCAAGATGCTCACTTGACACATTTTAGTTGCTACTTTTTAGTTTCTGTTGAATTTCTAAGTATTCAAGTTAGAAAAAAGGGAGCTAAACATCAAATAAGCATTATGACAAGAAAAGAGTATCGTTGTTTCTTCTTTCCAGAAAATCACTATATTTTTAAAGTCCCTGGACCTCTCTTTGTGCTTCAGTTCTCTTATTCTGCAACAATAAACACACAGCCATAACCTAGCTTAAATATACATGAAGTATTTTAACATTTTAACAAAACAATCCTATCACAGCTTCAGCAGCAAGATACATATGAGGGAGTTGGACTGGAACATATTTAAGACCACTTTCTAGATCCAAAATTATAATTTACAGGATTTCATTGTTTTTACTATAACTAGAATTGCTTAACACTGAAGAAACATCAATACCACCAATGGGCATGTTTGGGAGAAATAAGACAATAAGAACCCTTTTAACTGTTGTTTTTTAAAGACTAAGATGTTCATAATATCAGCTCAGTTTCTATGAGCTTCATAAAGGAGAAATCCATGTTCTATTCTCATCAGCAGCAATTTTCCCATTCCCAGAAAGAGTACAAGTTGTCAGTGTAATACATTAAATGTACAATGGGACTACAAAGCAGGATATAAGTCCATATATGTATATGTGTGTGGTGTATCTATTTGTATGTTACACAATATGTGTGTATATTCCTTTTCATGAGGCATATCAATGCTCTATTCACTCTCTGAGACTGGTTTATTCACCAAAATCTGGTTTTATCCTACAAGTATATGTTCCCAGAAATAAATTATAGTTACATTCAAGCTCAAAAGATGATCCTATTGAAGATAATATACTTCTTCCACTCACCACTCTAGTTTTTGAGCCCCTATCCAATGTGTTTTCTCTCTATAAAATAAACAATTCTCAATAATTTCATTTTTAAATAATAAAATATATTACAAAATATATACTAACCTGGATCAACTGTCCCGCCAAGGCACAGAACATTTATAATAAAGAATGAATCCACATTTACAGAAACCTGACAGGGAAACATGTAAGGAAGGTATACATTCATGAGGTTAGGGAAATGTAGAAATCTAGACAGAAGGCTTCAATGTTATTATTATACTCAGGAACATTTATACTATATGAAAATGACTTTCTGGTGACTTAATAAACATTGATCTTTACCACTCTTCAATTAAAGAAAACCTCTTAACTTCACTACTCTCAAGGTTTTAATTAGCTATCACCCTTAAAAGGCACTAGAAAGGAATATTTAAGAAGTCAGTCTCTTTAAGATAAAGAACTGCCAAGCTCATCCAACTTGCTCTCTGTGGACTTGACTGACACAACCAGCCAGTTATCCATTCACCCAGACACTACACTGCCAGATGACAATGGAGCCCACAACGGCACAGCTTCAGGTTGATATTTGAAGCCAGCTGCAGGGTACCACAGCAGCTGCAAAGTCCCCTCTGTTTTTCCATCTCAGGCCAGAGGTGGAAGCAGAGAGCAACATGTTCTTATGAAATTTTGTCCTTTTCCAAATCTTAAGTAGATCTGAAGACCAATACCTGTCACTGAAACCCTAGACCAATAAAATCAATTATTTCTCTGACCAATCAGAAATTTTGCAGCTTAAGTCTTCTATCGGTTGACTGTTTCTGTCATAGACTCAGCAGGGCAGCTTTTCATCTAGGTTCTTAGGTCAAGTTCATCTACCACCCAGGTCCTTTACCTAGTTCTTTGGCCTATCAATCTCAGTGGCTTAAATGAGAGCCTCCTCATGCTTAATGATTCACTTTTCTTTCAAAAAGTCACAACTCTCTAAATTTCATCAATCAAATAATCCTTTTAAAATCATATCTCAGTTTCCAAATCTTTATATAATTTCTCTCATTTTTTAAAGCTTTATCCTTTTTAGCCTTAAAATATTTTTCTCATGGCATCACAAAATGAAAAGCACTAGTGACATTATAGTCAAAATCCAGTTTTTCTAGGTCAAAAAAACAAAACAAAAAAAAATACTACAAGCGGTCAAAAAGAAATAATTCAAGTACCAAGGAGCCATAGTGAGGATCATAATTTAACATGTCCCGATATTTAGAAATGGAGAGCTTAGAATAACATATTACATAAAGTAAAAGATTATTTATCAGCACAACAGAGTATAAACCTACTGGGATAAGAAAAAAGATGGGCAGGGAGAGTAATGGACCTTTAATGAAAAAATTATTTCTAAGCATTCTTAGAAAAGACTAGAGTTTATAGATATTTCAAAGTACAAATACCGGACTCAAGAGAAATATAAAAAGGTAAGCATGAACATGCAATTACAAAGCACTATAAAAAAAGATAAACTACATACATTTTAATATGGAGATTTAGCAGTCCTACTCACGATAATTCCCCTCAGAGTATTATCATGATGGGGGAGAGGGCAGCTGAGAGAGAGTTTAATTATATAAAGAGCATAAAAGTAATTTTATTATGTTATTATAATGTTAAAAGAAGAATGGGAAGAAAGAGGGAAAGACAATACATTGGAAGGAGAAAAGTAGAAATAGAGGGTGAAAAAATATTTCACATAGTTGGAATATGCAAGTAGGAGAATAAAAAAAAAGGAAGAAAAGATGAGAAGAATGGATAATATCTGAATCTTATTGTCATCTGAAATGGTCAAAAGAAGGAAGAACACACCCAGAGTTGCATACAGAAATACATGCCACTCAACAGGAAAACAAAAGGAAAAGGGAGAAGAGAGGAGGGGAATAAGAGGAAATAAAGATTAAGGGAGGGATTAGTCCTAGGAGAAACAAACTCTAAAGAGGATGGATCTTGAAGAAGGGATTTAAAGAAAAAAAGAAAAGGATAAGAACTTGTGATGTGGTACAGAGTGAGGAAAACAGAAGAGGGACAGCTGAACCCAAACTAGCATAGTTTCTACTGAGGACATTCCTCTCTCATTGCTGTGTTATTTATAAAGAGGAGACAGGAAACAAATAGAAGTAAACATGTAAAAGAATGATAAAGGGAAAACATGGATTAATAATTACTGTGAATATCAATGGGATGGAATCACGCACAAAACAAATGATAACCAAATGAATTAGAAGGCAGATCCAAAAAATGATGTTTAGAGAAATACACACCATAAGAGAAACATAAATATTCTTGTGTAATTCAAAGAAAAGGTTAGAGCAAATTCTATTATGCTTCATATTAAAATAGCTCACCATTTTCTTCTCTAGGGGAAACTAAGACAAACAGGGTTAAGTGATTTGCTAAAAGTCATGTGCCTAGTAAGTGTTTAAGGCTACATTTGAGCCCAGGGAGATAAGTCTTACTGACTCCAGGCCTAGCACTCTATTAATTTTGCCATTTACCTGTGCTAGCAAATTAGGCAAAAGACCAGATTTAACTAAAAAAGATAAACAGAGAAAATATATTTTGCTTAAAAATATCACAAACAATAATTTCATATCAATACTAAACAAATTCCACAGCATCTGAATACTTAAAGGAAAATTTAAATGAGTTCCAGAGAAAAATAAACAATAAAACTATTAAAGTAGAGAAATACAACATATTCCTTTCAAATCTAGAGAAGTCTAATCAAAAATCAAATAAGTCAGACAGTGATACTCATTAATATTTAATAAGAACCTGAAAAATACTGAAAAAATTAGATATGATAGACCTTTGGAGATTTTTAAATGGGAATAAAAAGGGTATATATGTGTGTAAGTGTATATGTGTGTGTGTATATTTTCATAATACTTTTACTAATACTGATTATCAGCACAAAAACCTCACATACAAATATAGAAATGCACAAGTAAAATGTTCACAGATTACAAGGCAAAAATTATATTTTATAAAGAGACACTGAAGAATAATATCTAATTCTAAAGAATTAAAGGTTAAAGAAAAATCATAGAAACAAACAATATGACCACAATAAAATAATATACCAAGATTTGAGGGATGCAGAAAAAAAAGGATTCCTTAAGAACATTTTTTATCTCTAAATACTTTCATCAATAAAAGAAAATGAGGGAGGATCAAATAATGAGACAAGCAACCAAAAAACTCCAGAAAACCAATAAATTTAAATCCACCAATTATATAACCAAAATAATAACAATTCTAAGAATTTTTAAAAGATTAATAAAACTGAACGTAAAAATCTCTTGAATTAATAATACTAGAAGCTGTTTTAAAAATATAAACAATTAGCTAACCACTTAAAAATAAGAAAATCAAAATACTGACATACCAAAAATGAAAAATGCAATTTTACAAACAATGAAGAAACAGAAGAAATCATTAGCAACTATTACATTCCATTATATATTAATAAGACTAATTATCTAAAATGCATTAATATATACAAATATATATATATATATGAAAGCCCAGATTAACAGAACAGAAAATAGAGAATTCAAATAACTGAATCACAGGGAGAAAAATATTGAACAAGTCATAAGTAAACTCCCAAAAGAAAAAAAAAATACAGATCTAGATAGTTTTACAAGTAAATCTTATTAACATTAAAAGAATAATAAGCTTCAATATTCCAAAAACTGTTTGAAAAATAGGAAAAGAAGAGATATTATGAAATTCCTTGTGTGATACCAATATGGTTTTGAACCATGGAGAGTCAAAACAGAAAAATAAAATTATCCCTAGTGAATAGAAATACAAAAAAAATTTTTTTTCTAGCATTTACAATCAGTCTTCAACATTTGTGCATTCATGACTTTAAGCATTCCAAATATTTTACTAGTAACCCATTTTTATGTTCAGATTGGCAGACACACATATTCACTCTTATGCATAGCAGAGAAAAAATGAGAGGCCCAATTTGTGTATAAGTTTAATAAGTGGCTAGTATTTCAATAGGCACTCCACTGGTATTGTTCACCATAACACTATAGAATAAAGAACTTCCTATGCATTCATTGAATATATTCATTGTTTTCCATTAAAATTCAAATTTTGTTTTTCAGTTATGCCCCAAAGTGAGAAAATAAAGGTGTTAGATAAACTTCACCTTTCAGTGCTTTCAACTACTGTGGGCTGTAAGTTTGGTTTTAACATATCAATGTTTCAGTATATCTGGAAAAAGAAGTAAAATATTTATGGTACTATATTTATATGGTACTATTATGTGTTAGTGAATATTGTCTGAAATCAAAAATTTTTGATGAGATATTAATACAAAAGGTCACAGGATTCTAGGAAATTACTAGCAAGAAAAAATGTCTTATATGTTACAAATTTTATTTTGTATACTGTGTTTTATGGGTTATTTGTAGGTTCCTGTGTTAGGAAAAGTGTTATTTTATCAGGATTAATGTTTTGTGATAAAAAATTATATACAGAAAGGTACATTATCAAAAATATCTGAGAAAGATTTTAGTTTTTGGTAGTTGCAGGAATCTAATCAATCCCCTATTTCCCATAGATTCAACATATCAACATTTGCATTTTTTTACTTTTGTGCTGTTTTCTAGAAATGTTACCCTCACAATAGTTGAAGGTTGATTATATATACCTAGGGTCTATTACAGGAGTTCTCAAACTACAGCCCGCGGGCCAGATGCCGCCTATGGCAAATGGGCTGAGGGGTGGAGGCAGAGTGTGAGTTTTTGTTTTTACTATAGTCCGGCCCTCCAACAGTCTGAGGGGCAGTGAACTAGCCCTATTTAAAAAGTTTGAGGACCACTGGTCTATTATATGCTAGCCCTGTGCTAAGCACTTTTAACAAGTATTTTTATATGATTTGATCCTTACAACAACCTTGGAAGATAGGCACTGCTATTATGCTCATTTTACAGTAGAGAAAATGAAGGTTAGGTGATGTACCCAATGTCATATGATTAGTGAGTGTCTAAGATGAAATTTGAATTCAGGATTTTCTAACTTTAGGCTTAGTGCTCTATCCACTGCATTATTTGGCTACCTAGATTTTAGCCTAAAATTTTAATGAGATAACTACAACAACATCACAAAAAAAATCATACTCTGGCAAGGCTAGATTTATACCAGGAATTCATATCTGAGTTAATATTAGGAAAACTGTAAACATAACTGACATGTTAGTGAGAACAACAAAAATCATGTGATACATATCATGAAATCAAGAAAAAATTTGATAAAACACTGATAAATATAGAAACAAATGGATATTATCTTAATATGTTAAGTGATACTTATCTAAACCCCAAAACCATGTGAATTGGTTCAACCATTATGAAAAGCAATTCCCAAAAGTCTATAGTCCAAAGAGATCAATGATTTTTTGGTACAAAAATTCTTATAGCAGCTCTTTTATAGTTGGAAAGAACTGAAAACTGAGGGGATTCTCAATAATTTGAGAACAGCTAAACAAGTTGTTGTATAAAGTGTGATGGAATATTGTTGTTCTATGAAAAATGATAAAAGAGATGACTTCAGAGAAATCTGAGAAAGGTACATGAATCTATGCATAAAGAAATAAACAAAACCAGGAAAATAATTAATACAAGAATGACATAAATCTGAAGACAATTTTAAAAGGCTTTACAATTCTGATTAGTGCAATCATTGACCACAACTCCAAAAGATTCATAATGAAACATGCTACTTACCTCTTGACAGAGCTGTGATGAATTCAGAGAATAGCTTACGACATTTTTTTTTCCCACAGGACCAAAAAGAAAATTTGTTTTGCTTGACTATGTACAAAGGAGAATTAATTTTTTTCTTTCTCAAAGAAGGGGAGGAAGGGATTGGAAGAGAGAGAAGGTAGATTTTCATTGATTGAAGAAAATTAAAATTTAATCTTAAAAACTTAAAGGACCTTTAAAAACTTTGAAGGACTTCTATGATAATTCAGCAGAAAAGAACAGTGTCCCTTCAGAACTTTGATGTCTTTAAAAGGTGTTAAGACAATCAAATTACAAAAACCAAGTTCTTAAAAGTGGACTGGTTCTGTTCTGAGGTTTTAAGACAGAAAAGAAAAGGGAAAGATGAATATACTAGTGTTGAAAAGATGTATAAGAGAGTGAAACTTGCTATTTCTCATAACTGAGGTGCATGGAAAGATTATAGAAATATGATAAGGAGTGAGGGGAACAGACATCACATTAACCTCACTTTTATCTGAAGCAAAGGAAGGCAAAATACAGGGAAGCTTATACTTACACACAAAGAATTATGTGTAGAAATGTCAAATTCAAAAGGGAAGCAAAGGGTATTAAGATGGAGGATAATATGAAGAAGGAGTGATCACAAGCAAAATAAACTTCCTAATCTTGGAAAGAAGATGAATAAAGAAGAAGAGAAGAGAGGAGATAAGCCTATAGATTGTTGTTGAGTCTCTGGTTTACTTGGTAAAGATATTGGAGTAGTCTGCCATTTCCTTCTCCAGCTCATTTCACAGATGAGGAGACTGAGAAATAGGATTAAGTGACTTGTTCAGGATTACAAAGCCAGTAAGCATCTGAGGCCAGTTTTAAACTCAGAATGATAAGTCTTCCTAACTCCAGGTCTGGCACTCTATCTGATGCATCACCTATTTGCCCCACCTGCTCTCAAGGAGAACACATTTTAATGGAGGAGAAATATATGGAAGAGTTTTCAGTTGCAAATCAGAGGGAAAGGTCCCATGGTCCTTAAGGTGGAGCAGCAAAGTAGATACATCTTTTTCAGTAATAAAAATCATTATTAGTTTCTGATTTTGAACCATCTGACAGTAAGAAAACTTACTTTTCTAGATCTTCAATAGCTGTGGCTGCAGAACCTAAAAATGCAGTTGTTAGGCTTCACCTCCACTGAATATGGTTTTCCAGACAATGATTTTAAGTATTGGGATGGAAATAAGATTTATGGTTGGAGGATGCTTCCATTCCCAGGGCTCTTGAGCTTATTTGCCAATTAGTCAGCAGTTAAGACTGGCACTGTAGAGTATATAGTTTAGTTCCCACTACCAGAGCCAGGCAGTTACATTTGCTCTTTAGAGTTTCAGGGATTATTTCTGAGGTTGGGGTTTCTCTTCTCTACCATCACTGCCTCAAGCCCCATCTGGCTATGTTCCATCCCATTGTTAGGACATTGTTAGGAGATAGTAACTAGCATCCCAGTTTCATTTAATCACATCAATTAGTTTTTAACTTCAGGATATTTATTTCAAAACTATAGCAAGAACAAATATATAAATATATACATATATCCCCCCCCAAAATGGAGGAAAAGCACATTCTACTCTATACCATCTTAGTCTCTGAAGAAATAGGTTTCAAAATTTAGCTTAATTCATATATAGCCATAGTCCCACCAAGTTCATGTCTGAATGTGGTAGGACTGCCACATGAGCCAGAACTCCAACTACAATTGCCTGTCTCTCAATTATTGCTCTCAAAGAGCAATTTTTGCTCTCAAGGACACGAATGCTGCACTGGCTGCAAAACCTAGGGATTCAATAATGTCAGGATGCCAAGAAATCCTCTAGACCTTTTGAATGCACAAGGCAGCATTCCACCACTGGATACCTGAATGAGTCAAGATTCTCCCAAGAGCAAGAGAGACAAAAGAGGAAGTAACTGAAGTGAACAAGTCTTTTTGAATGCCTCTGAAGCCAATCATAGTGTTTTCTTCTTCATGGTTAGCCAACTAGAAGCAGTCATTAAATGTCTATTCATGCTCCAAAGCCTCTCCAAGATACATCCTTTAAATGCCATCACCATTTCCCAAAAGTCCCTATCAGCTGAGCAAACTGATGAGATCTGCCCATGTCCCTGATGCCATTTACTGGTAGTAAAAAAAGTGAGGCCCTTCCTCACAATGATTACCCCTTCTCCTCTCCCAACAATGGCTGGGAGAAACAGGCAGGAAGAAGTGCCAGTGGTCTGGAAGATATTGCTATTTTCAACATTCTTGGGAGCAGAGTACCATGCTATTTTCATCAAGATCTGAGAGGAGGTGGTGATACAGGCAGTGGGGGTGGTTTGATATGCTTGATATGAACCCTCTTTTCTCTCCCAGAGGATGCCATGCTGCTTCAACTAGATATGTGATGGACTTAAAGTGCAAAAGGAGATAAATGGTTTTAGACATGGCCATTATGTGGATTTGTTTAGCTTAACTTTATTTGTCAAAAAGAGGATTTTTTCTTTTATTTTAAAGAAAAAAAGAATGGTAGGCAGAGGAGAGGTTAACAACAGTGACTTCCTCAAAAAGTGGGTCATTGAAATATATTCATATGCACAAAATAGAACAGAAGAAAGATAAAAGAGAACAATTGTAAAATTAATGTGCTGAATTTAATATATAATTTTTCAAAGAAAGCAGCATCAAAAAGATTCTTGATTTTATATGCATTCCTTTTTTATCTTCTGTATACATGGAAATACTATTTTTATGTTTAAGTTCTGAATAAAATTAAAGTTATGTTTTAAAATATCATGCTTAATGTAAGTAGAAACAAACTGAGCTATCTAGTATTTCAGTGATAACAAAATAACTATTTGTGGATTGAGGAGTGGCTAAAAAAAATGTGGTACATAAATGTAATGAAATAATAAAATACTGAATCTTAAGAAATGACAAATACTAACAATTTTAGAGAAGCATTTGGAAGTCTTATATGAATCCAAGACAACTAAAATAAGTGCAACTAGGAAAACAATATACACAATAGCTATATCAATGTAAATGGAGAGAACAAAAACAAAAACCACTGTACTATATATAATTATAATGACCAAGGCTGGCCCCAAAGATTAATCAACAATATTTATTAAGCTACTAGATTCTAGAATGCAAATACACAGAATCCTTATTTTTGAAAAATTCATATTCCATGAGAAGAAATGAGATTTACATGCATTAGTCCATATAAAATAGATATAAAGAAATTCAAGGTAGTTAAAAAGATGGGTTATTAACTGTTGATGGGAATCAAGAAAGCCTTCATGTAGAAGGTGGTACATAAATTGCATTTTGGAGCAAACATTAGAAAGTACATTTTAGATTTGAAGGATGTCCATGGGGGGGAAAAAAACATGAAGAAGGAAAATGGTGGACCGAGTGTGAAAAAGAATATAAAGGACACTTTGGAATGTAGCATCCTGAAAAGGAACAAATGTATGATATGTTTAAAAATAGACTTGAGAAAAAAGTTGAGAAAATATGGCTCTCCATTTCATTACAGAGGTGGGGGAACTGTGAACATGGAATATTATATATTGACATATATATATATATATATATATATATGTCAATATATTGGTTTATTTTGTTTATTTTTCAAATTTCTGTTAAAAAAAGAATGGCTTGCTAGATGGCAGAGGAAGATATATCCAGATATAAGTATAATATAAAAACAAAAGTTACCAATAAAAACTATATAACATATAAAAAACTGAAAAAATTGTCATTATAATTAATAAGTTTGGCTCCTCTTCACAAAAAGTTAGAGAACTGTGAATATAGAGTGTTACATATACTATCAGAAATGGTTAATATATTGTTCTTGTTGAACTCTTTTTTTCCCTCTTTTTTTTTAAGTATTCATTAAAATGGGTGGATTTTGTAGCAAAATTGGGGAGGATTATATTTCAAATTAATGTGAAACAAAAGCAAAATATATCAATTAAAAACTACAGTAAGAAATAAAGATGAATCCCATTTAGTACTAATACTGAAGATCATGAGATGGTTACATGCATTTTATTTTTTTGAAGTTATAATTTTGTGAAATACAGAAGTTGTTTCCAGACCAGTAGAAATACACCACACAAATCTGAATAATGCAACTACTTCATGGGATTCATTTTTGATGCTAATAGAGACCTAGCTGCAGAGATGTTTGTTCCTGTAGATGACTTCTTGATTTTACTCTGCCTATTAATCATTTATCTATTTTTATTGATTAGACTTGACTTCCTCCTTCCAAAAAAAACATGGCAATTGTAGAGAAGACATAAAAAGTCAAGTGAAGATGAATAGAAGAGTAGGTGGTTTAAGTGCCATCAGTAATCTTTTCTGGATCAGCAAGAAGAAATTGCTCAGAAGTTATCAACTTATTAATAACCAGCTGGTGGAGTTTACCCCCAAGTCTGCTGTGCTACTGAGGTTAGCTATCCATTGTAGTTCTGGAAATCCTGGAGGTCCAGGAGATATATTTTCAAGTCTCTTCAATTAAAACCTGAAATTTAAAGTTGTACCAAACCCTTCCATTGGATTACACATGTCCCAGGAAGATAACCAATGATCAACCTTAGGTCTTGGCTTGACTCCCACCAGGAGTTTAAATGTCCACACCTCAATAAAATATTTACATTCTCTTCCCTTACAGTGTGACTCCTCATTGCTGGTTTCAAAGAAAAATATGCTTAACTTTAGACAAAGAAGACCTGGTTTAGTGACTCCTGACCTAGCACTCTATCCATTGAACCCCTTTGCTGCCCTAAACAAGAAGTGTTAGTCCAGAAGACTTCAAATGTCTCTTCTATCCCTGTGACAGTGACAGTGGTGCAGCAATTATTTATATTATTTTAATATTTTACCCCATTTTATATTGGCATATTATAACTTTATAACAAAATCTTGATTTTTAAAAATAAAACACCACCTAAAATTATTTGCTTAAATTGTTTTGTGAAAAGAATGAGGTAATCATTTGTTGTTGTTATTTTTTAAAAATGGACCATTGTTATGGAAAGTCTGGAAACACTTGCATTGTGGCTTGAAGTCATATTACCCAGAATCAAGTTATGGCTCTTCTATTTATTATCTTTGTGACATAAAACAGGTCATACTTCATCACTTTCCACCTACAAAATGAAGAGAATGGGCTAAATGATTGCTAAGTTTCCTTTTAGCTCTTGGGTTATAATAAATCCTTTAAATTTATCTTTAAATATTTAAAATCTCTCTTTTATGTCACAAACACTTTTGGCTATTTGATAAAGCCTATAGCCCCCCGTTAAGAATATTTTTTAAAAAGTAGAATATACAGGATTACAAAGGAAGCCAATTATATTGAAATATAGTTCCCCCAAATAGGAAAACAACAACAAAAACAAGTTCAAGTTAAGAATCCCTGCTTTGAAGTCCAATTCAGATGCTCTCTCCCAACATTGAACTTTTTAGACTTCATATGGCACTGGTTTACAATTCTTTAGGGCTAGGGTTACAGTACACTCCAGTTCTATGTGTGTCTGTCTTTGTGTTGTGTGTTTTTTATCCACCTATTAAACTGTAAAGAGAATCATTCTCTTTTTCTCTTCACTTACCCCTCTCATTCTGAGCACTGTGAGTACTTAACACATTATATAATCATCATATGAAAATCAGTAAAAACAGATTTAAAACTAAGTGATGAAAATTTAATTGAAATTTGTAATCAATGAAACTTATTCTTAAAAATAAGCAAAGGGAGGCAAGAATTGTGGATTCTACCTAAGTCACTAATTAGCTGCATTGTTCTTAGGCATGTCACTTTCCTGCTCCAGACCTTGAAAGGTTGGACCTCTTAGATAAAACACATTCTATGGTTTTCTGAATTGAGGCAGAGATCTAGGGAATCCTAGCATACACTTAATTTCTGAATCAAACAATCATGCCTGCTATTATTTTAGCACATGCTTGGAGGATTAATGCTGTTTATATACTCTCTGCCTAGCCTCAAATTCAGGTCTTGCCAGTCATGCATATCAGATGCCTGGTTATATCTGCTTGTGGAATTTAAAATGGGGTATGGATTTCAGCTTAAAATAAGAGCATATACAGCTAGAACCAAACACTCCAAAACAAAAATCTTTCTTTAGGTTATTTTGAAAAAGTATTTTACTTATTTTCAAAGTAGTCTCATCTAGACCTTTATATTAAAATTTTATATTTATCAAGTTATATTTTTCTAGTGTGGATACTTAATGTTAAAGAGGCCAGTTTTTATAACAATGTAATAATCATATTACATCTTGAATTTACATAATAAGAGTTCCTCAACTGCCTCTGCTTTGCCCCCCAAATCCAGGATTTGTACCAAAATGATCACTTTTGCTCTCAGAGCATCCCTGTCAGGCTGGCAGTCTTCTTGGAAAAGTTAATAAATTACAGGATTTGAAGTTAGTGAACCTCGTTTTGGATTATTGTCTGGCTGCTTTCTATCTATATTATCTTGGGACTCAGTTTCTTTATCTGTACAATGAGGAGCTTGAACTCCAAAAGATCTCCAAAGAACTTTCCAACTCTATTATGCCAAATACCTATTATACCAAAGGTACTTATTTGGCATATGTAAAAATAGATATGTAACTTAAATCTAAAAAAGATGTACTAAGTGGGAGTCAGCAGCAAGTTCCAGGATACTTCTACATTAGGCTACAGAGCAATTCATCACTATTTTTAAACTGGCTTGGACTAGTGACTCGATTATCGATAAAGACTTTCATCAAAGTCAATCCAACCTAATAATGCTTAATAAAGTATCTGAAATATTGAATGGAATAAATTAGTAGTTTCAACTTATTTCCATTCCAGTCAAGACATTCTGCCCGGTTTATGAATATTTTTTAAAAATCTTATATTCTTTATTGTTGAACTTAGCTTTCAGCTGGAGAAGTTTGGTAGGAATAGGCTCTGGACACAATCTAGTAACTAGAAACCATCAAGTTTTCCTTAGGGCTAAAGGAAACTCTATAAGCCTATGAAAATAATTGTAAGCATAAATGTGTTCTAAAATGCAAGTTTGTGTTATTTGTTCCATGTACATATTTACACCTTCTTGCCCAATTATGTCTTATATCACCTATTTTTGTATATACCTTATGTATTCCTTTAGACAGTAAGCTCCATGGGAAGCCTTTCCCTATGTCTTTCTTACTTTTGTATTCCCAACACTCAACACAAAAATTTTGTCCATAGTAGAATTAAATAAAGCTTGAACCATTAGATGTTTGGTTTCACCATCCCAAGTATTCTGTTTTAAACTAATCCACTATTTCCATCTCAATAACAAGTACATAATTCATAAACTTATCTAAAATTTTTATTTTAAACTTCTTTTATTTTCAACTTTTATAGTAATAATAGTTATTTAAAGTAGGCATCACAAGTATCTATAGTATACTTTAGATCAGTAAATTAAATTATTTTCTGGTTAATAAAAATATTAAAAGTAACCCTTCATTGTAAACTTTATTTTTCAGTGTTCAAAAAGAGAGTAGCAACAGAATGCCTTCAGAGGTACTGAAAATAAGGTATTTTCTTCCCATTAAAGAGATTGTATCTGCATGTTCATTGAAAACTAATCTTGAACTAGAAAGAGACAGATTGATGCTAAATTTCTGCTTGGCTAGAAGGCAAAATTTGGAAGGTGACCTTGTAAGAGCATATCTACTGCCAAGGTGTGGAAAGACAACCCCTAGGAGGGACCTAGGGGACCTAGGAAAGGCAAAAAGTTGATTAGAAACATTGAAGAACACTTTGCTGAATCATGATAGGGGAAGTATGACAAACCAGAGCTAAAAGGATCGATGACTAATTCATAAACAGGTTCTGTTCCTTTCTCTCTGTTTCTAAATTCCCTTTCTAGAAAAGCTTATTAACACAGCATAAAATATATGGGTCTAGAACTCAAGAGATCTAGGTTGGATAAATCACTTTATCTCTCACGGTCTCAGTTTTTTTCATCTGTAAAATGAAGAGACTGAATTTGAGGTGAATTCCTGGATTCTAAATAAAAGGACTCATTAGCCCAAACACAATATGAAAATATATATTTTTTAAAAAATAAACTATAGATCATAATTCATCTTTCTTTTCTCATTTTTGTACTTTTCAAGTATTAAATCATGATTCTCTAGTGTCTTAGGACATAGTGAATATGATCAATTATGTAGCTGCCTGAGAAAAGGCAAGACATGTGAGTGCTAGTGGCATCTGCAGGCTTAAAGAAAAAAATAAGTCACATAAGCAAGATTCAGGCTTATACCAAGTTATGTAGGTATTTTGACTCCTCAAAAAAAGATAGAAAAATTTTGGAAATTTCCTAAGGAAAAAAGGAAATGTTCTGTTGTTATTATAGGTGAATAGCATCTTCTCAAAGCACACTATAGATCAACACAGCATAGTAAATACTGATAACAATACAATTATATATTGTAAATTCCTTTACATATCTCACAAGCAAATTTCCTAATAAGGGAAAATCTTAAGACTTTCCCACTAATATATCATGTTCCACATTAAGCATATAATCACTCATAAATAAATAATACTAGCCTTTTTGTAAACTAAATCATAATAATCTGGTACTCCAATATACTTATTTGTACTAAAAATTTCCAAATTAAAAAAAGGATAATGTAATTTTTTCTAACATTATTATACATATCTGTGAATCACAGAATCAAGGAACTAGGTTTTGAGTGATATCCTTTGTAAATAACGAAAAATGCATTTATCTAGTCATTAATTTTTTATTTAACTTACAGTGAAAGAATAAGCATTTACATGATACTAATTGTGTGCCAGACAGTGTTTAGCATTTTACAAATATATTATATGATCCTAAAGAAAAGATACTATTATTATTGTCCTCATTTTATAGTTGAAGAAACTGAGGTAAACAGAAGGGTTATACAACTAGTATGCCCTAATGGATACATGCCTATACACCTAAAAGTTTTTAAGGGATGATAAATAAATCTTACTAAATTTGATAAAGGACACTAATTATTTTCCATGCCTTGTCATGTAATTCTAGAATGTTAACGTTAGAAACAATTTAGTTTCACCAATTTTACAAAAATCAAACTAAGAAGCAGAGAGACAGCAAAAATTGCCTTAAGTCACACAGCTAAAAATTGTGAAACCAGCTCTTCAATTCAAACCTCATGACTTCCAGTTCAATGTTCTTTCCTCAAGGATTCAGTTAAAAACATTATTTTGTTTGGAATTAATTTTCAGGAAAGATACTCATTTTTATTTATGACAAACTCCAGCATCATGTAAAATTTTTTGTACAATTTACCTACTCCAAAGACAAATTCTGATAATATAGCTTCAAAATAAAATCACCCAAGCCCTTTTTCATCATTACACAAGATATTCTTCTCACACAGTTCTAACAACCAGCAATAAACTTAGGGAAACTACAAGAATTGTGTGGAAGAACTGTAATGAGAAGAGAAGATTGAGGGAGACATGAATATTGTCTTTAAATATGTAAAGAGTCAACATGGAGAAAACTGAGAAGGCTTATCTGTCTGGTTCCTAGTGGGCAGTTCTATGGCCAATATATGGAAATAATACTTAAAGAAAAGATTCCTAATAATTAAAATTGTAGAACTAGATTCCTAATAATCAGAACTGTAGAAAAAAGGAATGAATTACTTTGAAAGATAATTAGTTCATTGTCACAAAAAAGCTTCGGATTGCAAATGATCATTTCTTAAGGATGTTATAGAAAGGAATCATAATTTGATTAGACTAGTTGACTTTTAGTCATTTCCAAAATAAAATTTTATGATTAAATTTCAGAATATATTTTTATTCACCCAAGTAAGTCCTTATCAAAATTTCTGCATTCTAATTCTAACTATGGTTATCACCCATTACAGCTCAAAGTTAGCAACAATTCTCCATGTTAAAATGTAGAAAAGACTATATTTGCTTTAATAACTCTACATTGTGATGCCTATACATATTCATGCACATAGAAAAGTATCTATAGGGGTACTGCCCCTTCTAAAAATGTTTAAAGTATCTCAACAAAACATGGTAGCTTTCCATTTTGAGACATTATAAGTTATGTAGTCTTTGACTTGATAGATGATTGATTAAATCAAAAGAAAATCATGTGTGAAGGAAGAGTCTGGGAGTAAATGACAATTCTGGGGTGTCCTTAATGAAATGCAATAAGAAATAGAAAAGAAGCATGGAAATTGTTTTGGGGGCAGGAAGTCCAGTCCATGCATATCACTAAGTCTGTGCTTTCTGTGCTTTCTACCTCCAAATACAAAGGAAGCTTACAGAAAGCAATTTAAACTATATGGTGTAGTCTGTTTAAGACAAATTGTTCAATTGTCCCCTTCTTGCCTATAAATTGCCTTAGCATCAATGTATACTACCACTGCCCCTACTGACTGCTGTCAGAAAGATGGAAAAGTTTTCTCGTAAATCACCAGGGTATTTTGCAAGACCAGAAGAGATAAATAGAAAGAGGGGAACCAGTGAATATGACTGCATTATTTGACTAGAAAGATTTTAATAAGAAGTTATCAAATGACTGTGCACTAACCTAATCTAAAATAACATATTTTTCCCTTTATTTTCTCCCCAAATAATAGTGATTAAAACCAACCATAAACCCCTGTAAAATAATGAATTTTTTTAGAATCTCTCTTTCTTGGTTCTATTCTGTCCTGACCACCCATCATGCAAAAGCACACATCTGCACAGCACTAACACCCCCGCCACAGCTTCAGAGATCAAATTCACACACCCGATTAAAAATCCAACTTCTTAATTAAAGCAAACATTTCCCAGCCTTCTCACCAGTGGGAACTGCAGAAGAGAAATATTGGGTTTCCCTATAGACAATATAGTCATACATCTGAAACCCACTCAACTTTGGTGGAATAAAATGGAAATTCCCTGCTATTTTGTCATGTATTTCTTTATATGAATCATGCATTAACTTCTTTACCCGTATTCTGAAAAACAGATTACTCTGTTTTGCTCTCTGCAAAAGTTTTTTACATTCTAACTCTAAATATGGTTATCACCCATTATAGCTGTAAAACTTAATAACATTTATCTATGTTAAAACATATAAAAGTATATACATATTGACCGGGCTCTCATAATCATTGCTGTGGCTGGTAACAAAAATTAGATTAAACATATTGTGGAATGAGAGTTTTTTCCCAACTCCTGACAGGCAAGGTGGACTGGAGGTAATTGGAATGATGAAATAGGTTCTGCTTATGTTTTTTCCCTTTGAGACTTCAGACCAGCCACCTTTGTTTATATTTCTTTTCATTTTATTCTATAATCCATGGGCCAAACTCAAGGTCCATTGTCATTACAATATTGTTTTTTGACCTAGTTATTAATTTGGTTGTACTAAATTCTTTATTGAGTATTAATCCTTGTAGCTAGCCAGAGAAGGGGTATGTGGAGAATATTGAATTTGGTTGAAAGGAAGAGGAGGAGGAGAAGGAGAAGGAAAAGAGAGGAAGGGAGAAAGAAGGAAGGAAGGAAGGAAGGAAGGAAGGAAGGAAGGAAGGAAGGAAGGAAGGAAGGAAGGAAGGAAGGAAGGAAGGAAGGAAGGAAGGAAGGAAGGAAGGAAGGAAGGAAAAGGAGGGAGGGAGGGAAAGAGGGAGGAAAAAGAGAAGGAGGAACAAAAAGAAGGAAGGAGGGAGGAAGGGAAGGAGAAGGAAGGAAGGAAAGGAGAAATAGAGGGAAGGAGAGAAGAAGGAAAAAAGGAAGGAAAGTAGAGAGGGGGAGAAGGAAGGAAGGAAAAGAGAGAGGGAGGAAGGGAGGGAGGAAAAAGGGAGGGAGGAACAAAAAAAGGAAGGAGGGAAGAAGGGAAGGAGAAGGAAGGAAAGAAGGGAGGGAGAGGAGAAGAAAGAAGGAAAGAAGGGAAGAAAGAAGGAAGGAAAGAAGGGAGGGGGGAGGGGAAAGAAGGAAAGAAGGGAAGAAAGAAGGAAGGAAGGAAAGGAAACAGAGGGAAGGAGAGAAGAAGGAAGAAAGGAAGGAAAGGAGAGAGGGAGGGAAAGAGAGAGGGAAAAGGGAGGGAGGGAGGAACAAAGAAGGAAGCAGGGAGGAGGGGAACGAGAAGGAAGGAAAGAAGGAAGGGAGGGGAGAAGAAAGAAGGAAAGAAGGGAGGAAAGAAGGAAGGAAGAAAGGAAAGGAGAAACAGAGGGAAGGAAGGAAGGAAGGAAGGAAGGAAGGAAGGAAGGAAGGAAGGAAGGAAGGAAGGAAGGAAGGAAGGAAGGAAGGAAGGAAGGAAGGAAGGAAGGGAAAAAACAATGCAAGAAGAGGGAAAAAAAGAAAGGAAAATTAGGAAAAGGGAAAAAAGCTTAACAGTTTGGCATTATTTCATTTTGAATAGTACCCTGAGCTTTTCCCAGAAATCTAAGAATATAAAATATAGTTTAGACTGTAACTAGAGCTAGGATTTTGAAACCTCCAGCTTAGTTAAAAAAAAAAAAAAAAGAAAGAAAAAAAAGGCAAGAAAAGAGCAAAACTGAAATGATAGAAGAATAAGAGCTCACACAGAGAAACTGTTCTTTTCCCCTGTGGCACCAGTTTAAATACAATTTAATAACAGCTCTGTGCACCATGTGTAATAAAGCCCCTTACCATGACTAATGAAAATAATGTACTACATTTCATATTACTGACCTCTCTGGGGACTTGAAAAAAACTCCTAACGGGATAACTATACTTATCATCTAAATACCAATCCTGTGTGCCAAATCAACAATGAAGGTAAATTCTCCTAAAAATTATTAAACAAAAAACAACTAACCCCCCCCCCAAAAAAAAAAACAACAACCTGTTATTGTCTTTTATTCTTCCGAAGCCTGTAATCAAGTTTACTTCTGTCCTTCCCTCTTTTGAGTAAAGTGATTTTATTCTTTCAGATGTTTTGCCCTTCTGAATTCCTATCTTATGTACACTTTAAGATGGTATTTAAAATTTTCAAAATTCTTCCAACATGTGTATCCTTATTTCTTCTAAAACTGGCCGCAAATGATGAGATTTTTAAAGCCCAGATGTCTGAAATTCTGTCTTTCCTAAAGGCAAAATTTAATGCTGAAAAAGCACTAAACTTTATTGTTGAGGTAATATTCCTCTGGCAAATTTCTCTGAATTCTAGATATATGTCTTTCAAAGTTAATGGACCCTCATTACACTCTTTCACTATTATTGCCTGTATCCTGCCCCTACTGATAGGCAGAACCTAAAAAGTACATTCAGAATATACAAAGTTACAATTATCTGAAATTACTTATTTCTTTTCATGTTTTCTACACATATACATTATATGCACTTTGCCTGTTATGAAGATAATGAAGATATCTCATCTCGTTATTATTCATAGAACTCTGAACATTAGAAAACAAAACTGTAGGGGACAAAGTGTGTTCACAAACCACACATAAAGGTAGGGCTGAGCAACTCAGTCTATCAAAAGCAAAACAAACATTTGCTATTTTACATGTTTATATTGCTTATAAATTAACATTTCAAGGCTTTTAAACACCCAGTATTATAACACATCAGTCCCATACATGATGGTACATCTCAGTAATCATATATTTTATTCATCCATTTGTTCACTTTATAAAAATATGTTCACCTCATAAAATAATTTTTATAATTTCTGTGTTCATTGTGTAGAATGGTATGACCATTTCATTTATGTGGGAATTTTCCAATAAATTTTTTTAGTATTAAACAAAAGCACAAGTCATATAATGGCTTATAAGTCAGTAGGCAAATAGAGTTGAATAGCAGCAAGTCAAATATTCCATGTTATTGGAAAGAAAATATTAGAACTTTGTCCTCAGAAGAATCTGTGTAAAATGTCAGACACATTTTACCAGCCATTCCATACATCTTTGTCCACTATCCAACTAAATATTTCTTGTCAGTTAAGTCATAAAAATTTAGTTTCTGAATTCCAACGCTCATACCAGGTTTCTCTCATGTATTACTATGATGACCTTCTGTCAAATGGTTTGATCATTCATTTAAACTCAATCAGATGACGCTTTCAATTTCCTTTACCTGATTTTTTAAGTGCAAAATACTATTACACAAAAAGAATTATTATCACTATCTTATCAGTTCCTGTAACAATTACTAAAGGAAGATAGTAGCAAGAGGCTAAGATAGAACTAATACTCAAAATTTTATAGTATAAAAGTAAGAAAACAAACATACTAAGAAGTAGTATCTGTGAACACGGGGTTTCTTAACCTGTGAGTCTGTGGATAGATTTTAGGGAGATCTTTGAACTTTGATAGGAATAAAATTAACATCTTTATTTTTATTAGCCTCTAACTGAAATTTAGAGATTCCTTCTATTTTTTACATTGTTCTGAAAAGTAGGGGTTCACCGGCTTCATCAGACTGCAGAAGAGGTCTCTGATATACAAACACACAAAAACTTAAGAACCTCTGTTCCAACAACAACAAAAGATAAATGATTATTTTTTATATATGCTTTTTTATAATAAAACAGAGATACTGGTTTCCATTAGCCATATTTCAAACTCTTTGTCATTATCTTAGAGTTTCACTTCACATGTTTGTAAAGCTACTTTAAATGTTAGATAAGATTATGAGGCAGCACCTTTATTTTATCAAACATTACTGATGAAAGTCGGCAAATATTAACAAAGTATGTGAAAGTATCTCCGTAGTCCTTCAAAGCAACAGATTATTGTATCCATCTTATTTATGCAGATCAAAGCCCCTCTCCATAATTGTGCTTTAATTACTTCATTTTATAAATTGGAAAGGGGAGAAGTTTCCTAAAATAATAATAATAATAATAATAATAATAATAATAAAATATGTATTCCCCTCATTGAGAATTTAACTAAGACTTTAATTTACTAACTTCTCTTCAAAATATGTACCAACCAAAAAAAGTTGAATTGTTTACTCTGTGGTGGAATTTAACTCTCTCTATAACCTTTTTTCAAAGATGGCGGTGTAAAGAGCGACTAATTATAATATAAAGATGGTGGCTCAGATTGAATTATGCAAACGTTGCCTCAAAATAACCAGATCAAATTTCAGCGCATTAAAGATGGACCTGTAAGGCTTGTCATTTTATGCCTAGTTCCAATGGTATTTGAGCATGTAGAGAGGGGATGACAGGTCCCAAATCATCCAGCTAAAGAAAGATTCTGTAACGTAAACATCAGCTCTCACTGATAAAAACTCATTGGTCCCTGGGCTTTGCACCTGCCTTTTGCGCCATTACCCAAACCCAAAAAAGTGTTCCTTGATGCCTACAATTAGGATCATAGGTATCAGGGGCCATCTTTGAAAAACTCCCCCTTATTTTTTAAAGTGATACATTTCAAAAATGTGGAATGCATCTTTAAATGACGTGAAAGGCTTTCAGGAAGAAAAATATTAAACATAAGGCAATTAAAAATCAATTTTAAGTAAATTAATTTCCTCCAAAACCCTCAGGCTCAAGCTATATTTCACAGACAAACAGTAATGCATATATGGGTTTTATAAAAATAAATGTTTCTTTTTTTCCAACTAAAAACATGTGGCACAAAAGTTTACTAATTATCATACTAAAATTATTTCAATAAACTATCATGAAACATAATTTCCCTTTACATGTTGATTCTACAAGTAAAGACATTAGAAAATTTTCAATTAACTACGGTTAATTTAGTTTTCAAAAAAAATCACATTATATTAAAATAGTTTTCTTGGAATGATTTATGTGTTCATCAAAGATTAATATTCTAAGTTACATGATCCATCAAATATGCTTCAAGCCATATTTGAAATAACAATTACACTTTCAGAAAAATAAAAGCAATTACATTAAATTATCATTTCAAATCACCAACTGTTGAAAGTTTCACAAGATGTCCAATTAAAGCAAAAGTAGCTATTAGTAAAATACTAAATAATAATTAACGAAACACTTTATTACTGTAGAAACTATTTACTTTGCCACTCTAAAAAGAAATGTGGGAACACTTTGTAGATGTCATGATGTCAAAAAACTTTGGTGACAAATATAAATTTTCCCTATTCTCTCACTGATCTATATACCAGCCCTTCAAAGAAGTAGAATTTGAATTTAAATTTACTGCCACTTATTTATAACATCTGGACACTTTTCAACATATTTTAAGAAGTTTGTCCAATTCTGAGTGTCAAAACATTTTTTTTTTTTGAAAAGCGGTCTTGAGTGGGGCATTAAATCACTTATTTGTGTATGCTCATTATAAAGTTTTATTATATATTGTTGTAATTCTCTGGTTGTCCTGTTTCTCCCACATACTTCACATTCATACCTTCTAATATTTCTTAAAAACAATTTTGAATATTTCATTACAGGAAAGAGGCATGTACACCTCGAAGGGAATACAAAAAGGTATCAGCCTAGTAGGCCTTAAAACCAATGCCTGAAAAATTCAAACTGAGCAAAAATAACCGGTGCTACCTTTGACTTTTTGCCTGCTCCCTTTTCCCAAGTGACCTTTAAAATGTTTTCAAATTTTTAAACATCCACAAACTACCAACGAATTCCATTCCTGTAAAATAAAACCCCCGAAATTCACCTCAAAAGTGACTTCGTTCACAATGACTACAAGATGGCATTCGACATAAATGCGAGAACGTAGCCCATATGCTAAGCTCCTCTGGTGAAGATCTTCCTAAAAAAAGGAGTTTGTCTTTATTTGGGAAAAATCAAAGACAAACAAATAAACAAAAAAGAATTGCTTATAATCCTCCTCACCCACCATCACCCAATCTCCCTGTTTTGTTCTCTGCCTACAATTAGGAATTGTGTGTGTGTGACACACGACGCATACAAAAACAGTACACACCAACATCCACATGCCCCAGTGAAGC
Source organism: Sminthopsis crassicaudata (assembly GCF_048593235.1). NCBI lineage: Eukaryota > Metazoa > Chordata > Mammalia > Dasyuromorphia > Dasyuridae > Sminthopsis > Sminthopsis crassicaudata. Next base: position 586,096,252 of record NC_133618.1, on the reverse strand, counting down.
TCTCAGGGAGCTCACCAAAAGGCGAGCTACTCGGCTGTGATTTTCCTCCGATTTGAGTTGTTCCAGCCTGGAGAAATTCCAGGGACATCCCTTGAATAGGAAGGACAAGGAGATGGGGAAACAGGTCTGTCTGCACCCCTGTGGACTGATGTGCGGCTCTAGGTATTTCCCTGCCCGCCCCCACCCCCATCCCTCTGCAAACATACACACAAAGACACACACACACACACACACACACACACACACACACACACACACACAACCAGATTAATTCAAATAAGGAGCATATCTCCTCTCAGGAAAACTTGTCTTGGCCATAAGCCTTAGGGAGAGCATAGCAAAAATTCTGTTTGGGGTGAAAGATGAAGCAAAGGAAGGGGGTATCTAAAGGGTGTGCCTACACACACACACACACACACGCACACAGACACACGCGCACACACACACACACACACACACACACACACACACACACACACACATACAACACACACACCTTCCTCCCCATCCTCTTACTTTTGGAGAATCTGAGGCAAGGAGGCCTGAGGCGCCGGTGTTGGCGGTGGCAAAGGTGGCGGCAGCAGCGGCTGCTGCATTCCTCGGTGGCCCTGGGGTCCCAGGAGTCCTGGGGGGGCGGCGGTTGCGGAGGCAGCCAGGGTGCGGGCATCTCTGTCTGGTTGCTCGCGGCCGCTGGTCTCCGGCTCCTGGCTCATGGCTGCGGCCAGCACCATGCGGCGATAGACCGCCCGGGACGAAGCAGTGAGAGGCGAGAAGGGAACGGAGGAGGAGCGGAGACCGAAGGGAGCGATCCCCGGTGCGCAAAGTGCCCGGGGTCCGCACCGGCCCGCTGCAGTCCCCTTGTCCTTCCCCGCTGCGCGGCACCGTGAGGGGAGGGGAGGGGAGCGGCGAGAGGGGAGGAGGGGGAGGAAAGGGGCAGAAGGGAGGGAGAGCAGGAGGGGGAGGGGGAGGGAAGAGAGGGGAGGAGGTGTCGCCGCTGCCTCCTCCTTCTCGTCCTCCTCCTCCTCCTCTTCCTCCTCCTCCTCCGCGGTGTAGTCCCTCACTCCCAAATCCCGGCCGAGGGGGCGGCAGGTCTCTTGGCGGCTCAAGGACGGAGAATGTCCCCGGACTGGGAACAGCATTGTGGCATAGCTATCTGTGCGAGGGAACGATGGGGGATGGGACACTATGGCCCTAATAGAGAGGAGCCCCCCGCGGAGCCAAAGCGAATGGGAAGGTAGCGAGAACCCAGCGCAAGACAGGGGAGAAGCACAGGCGGGAGGGCGCAGAGCTATCCAAAGGGAAAGGAGCGCGGGGCGTAGTCGAACCCTCAGAGAAAGGCAGAAGGGCGCATAGCCCTAACCTGCTTAGTTGGGAAGGGGGTACTGAGGACGCAGAGCCCGAGGCTAGCGGAGAGAGATGCAGGACTATCCCTGAGAAGAGGTTTCAGCCCTAGCGCAGACCTAAGTCAGTTAGCCGGGAGGCGCGGTGTAGGCGCAGAACTCGCTGTGACATTGGGAGCCTGGAGACATATCTGGGAGACATGCAGCCCCCTCCGCATCAATTCGGGTGGAGGCAATCGTAGCACAGTGTAGAGCTGGAAGAAGGCCCGCGAGTACGAAAGTACCCCCTCCTTAGACACCACACGCCACCCCCTCCCATGCAAAAAAGAAATATATCGGAGCTTACCACCACGGTTCCCATCCTAAGAAAGAGCCTAGTATGGGGCCTTGCTCTAGACTTTCCCAGGCTCTATGGGCCTGGAACTGGCTGGGAACACCTGCGACCTTCGAATGCCCCGGGTTCCATTCTAGATTTTCAGCTCAAATCTCATCTTCTGCAAGAGACCTTTCAAACCACTCTGCCTCATCTCCTGTCTGCTAGCGCCTTCCCTCTGAAATTACCTTCCATTCACAGTGAATATGTTTTATATGTTATATGCAGATTGGCTCCTCCATTAGACTGTAGAATCCGAAAGAGCAGGAAGTGCTTTTTTGCCTTTCTTTGTATCTCTAGTGCCAGTGTCTGGCACTTAGTAAATGTCATGATAAATGCTACTTGTTATTGATGATGATGATGACTATCATTGCTGCTTTTTAGAAAAGAGTCGAGACACTAAGTCTTATGTGGAAGGCAATGGAATAGAGGATGCTATGCAGAGATTTTGTACTATAGGACAGCAAGTGAAATTAACTATTGTTCATAAAGAGGATGGGTTTGGGGGGAGAAGTGTACATCAATAATAATTCAGTCATATAACACTTTATCCCTCGGTGTCTCCTAACTCCAGTACATAAGCAGAGTGGTATAAGAGAAAGTACACTAGAATCAGGACACCTGAGTTTGAAAATCCAGCTTGGTTTGTGTTACCTTCAGCTAGTCTCTTGATCTTGGTGGTTGTTAGTTTACTCATATAGCAAAAAGAAGGTATTTAACTAAATGATTTTCAAAGTTCTTTCCAATTTCAATATTTATATAGCATTTTAGGGTTTGCATATTCCTTCAGAAATGTCTCTTTGATCCTCACAGTAACACTGGAAGGTAGGCATTATTGCCTCATTTTTATAAAGAAGCAAACTGAGGCAGACAAGTTAAGTGACTTGCCCAGTGCTCCCACATTAGATAGTATCCAAGACTGAACTCAAATCTTCCTGATGCCAGTTCCAGCACTCTGTCTGTGGGCCAAATGGATAAGCAAAATTGTAACAAGAGCAAGACAAATGAGGCAATTATCTTTGGCATCAGACAATCCTGAAGAACACACACACAATAATAATAATAGTTATTATGATATTCCATATGAAATTATGGGAGTGCAAGTTTTTTATTCTTGCTGTTAGGTATAGATATTAGCTATAAGTTTGAAGGTATTGGAGTTATTTTCAGTAACTGACTTCACAGACTTCTACAATATACTTAAGTTTTCTGCTATACTTCTTTTTTTATCCTCCTTATTTTACAGTTGGAATTATTTTATTTTTCTCACTTGCCCAAGGCACCAACCTTGACTGAACTACTCAGAATACCTTTTCCCCCCAGTCTTCTCTATGGTCCTCTTTATTTTGATCTCCCACATCTTTCCAGTAAGTGCTTCAGGCCCTAAAAGGACCATTGAGTAAATTCATCTAAAGAAATGAAACTTCTTTCCAAGATAGATACCATCATGGCAGATAGACCACTTAGTTCTTAAATGCCTACCTATACCAGATAAACCCTGAATTTCACATCAGACCAAATAATAATCAAGAAAGTAAATTTAACCAATGAATCTTCTATCCCAGAATTTTAGAAAAACTCAGCCAGATGCTCACAGGTGATAGGAAATGGGGTCTTTCCAGAAAAGAGAATACCAACCTAATCAGAGTTGGGTTATGGATAACTTTCAAGTATTTCTGTCTGGAGACAGCAAGAACAGCAGACTTCTCTGACAAAACTCCAGTGTAGTCAGAAAAATCCATGGTAGGGACCTTGGAAGTTCCAGGGAGAGTATAATGACCAGCAGAGTACTATAGTGCTCAGACTAAGAGCACCCAGCCTCAGGTGCTATGAGTAGTATAGTGACAAAATAACAGAGAAAACCCCAAAGATCAAGCACAATGAATCTCAAAGATACAATTAGGTAAGTCTGAAAGATAGAGGTCCTTGCAAAAGCCCATAGGACCAGGATGAAAACACACAGCACTTACCACCATACCCAGAAGTGCAACAGACAACAGAGCTTGAACTCAGCACAAAGCCTCACTTCAAGGTAGAAAGATTAATAAATCAAAAATATCAACAAGATCAAAAATTATTGCAATTCCATAATAACTGCATGTAGGAACTCAAAGGGGGGAAATGGATTTTCAATAAGGATGATATGAATACCTAGAAGAAATAAAGTAAGAAAAAAATGAAATTAAAAATTCTTGAAGATAGAATTATAAAGAGAATAAGGAGCTTATGAAAGTGATATGAAAACTTTATTCCAAGAAATGAAGTCCCTGAAAACTAGAATTTCCCAAGCAAAAGTCAATGGCAAAACAAGAAATATTTAAAACAAAATCAAAAGATTGAAAAAATTGAAGAAAATATAAAATATGATAACTGAAAAGATTATTTAAGAATCAATGAAAAAATGATTTTTTTCTTTTAAAAAAAAGTTTAGATACATTTCAAAAAATCATGAAGGAAAACTGTCTAACTTTATTAGAACCAGACAGTGAAAGAAAGAATTGGCTTGGGCAGCTAGGTGGCACAGAGGATAGAGCACCCCTGAAGTCAGAAGGACCTGAGTTCAAATCTGACCTCAGACACTTACCACTTCCTAGCTGTGTGATCCTGGGCAAGCCCCAATTGCCAAGGAAACCAAGAAAGCAAGCAAGCAATCAAGAAAGCAAGCAAGAAAGAAAAAAGCAAGCAAGAAAGAAAGAAAAAAAGCAAGCAAGAAAGAATTGATTGATCACTTTCTGAAAGGAACCCTAAAAGGCAAAGTCCCAGAATATCATAGCCAAAATAAAGAACTCCCATATTAAAGAAAAAAAGTACTGCAAACATCCAAAAAGAAGCAGCTCAAATACCAAGGAACTTTATTCAAGACAAAACAAGAGCAGACCATTTCTACCAAAACCCAGAAGAGATCTTGGAAATCAGTATTCCAAAAGGTAAAAGAGAGAAAGGTTTGTAGTCAAGAATAACATAGAAAAGGTGACTTTTTTGATGAAAAAACAAAACAAAACAAAACAGAGCTGAGTAGGAAATTTGAAATGCCAACACAAAAGCCCAAAGAAATTTAGAAAGATGATGATAAAGACAATTTTAGGGAATCCTGAATGGGCTATACTAATGAATTGACAGGTGATCAAAACCAAGAAAATTATTTGTACACAGACAACACTGTAAAGAAAAATAACTTTGAAGGACTTAGGAACTAAAGAAATGACCAACCATGTTCCCAGAGGACTTATGACGAAGCATGTTAAATCCACTTCCTGACAGAGAAGAGAGAGATACAAGGTACAGAAATACATTTTTGGACCTAGACCCTAAGAGGACTCATTTTGCTTGAGAATACTTAGTTGATACAAGAATTATTTTTTCCCTTTTTGGGTGATTGCAGAAATCCATTCAAGAAAAGAGAGTGTTTAGCAATATTGATGTCCCTTTTCCCCAAAAAGAAGGCTGTTATGACTTTTAAAAAACTGTATAGAAGAAAACATAAGGAAACACCAATAAGCAGAACATTTTTGAAAGTAACATGTAAAATTTGTCAGTTGTTTATTTTGGGAAAATAGATATGAAATGGAGATTCATAGTTTCATATAGAATTCTTTTTGGTATTTTTCAATATGTACGAAAATGCTTTGGTTTTGGTGTTTAAGATCAGAATTTTTTAAAGAAATTAAAAACAAGATTTGAATTCCTGGAGGTAGGGGACTGTCTTTGTTTTTTGCTTGTATTTGTATAAAGTGCTTAGCAAAATATCTAGTACATAATAAATAATGAATGCTCCCTCTTCTCTCTCTGTCCTGTTCTATCCTGTTCTTCTCTCTTTCCCTTCCTCCTCTCTCTTTTCCTCTGTTCATCTCTCTCCCCTCCCATCTCTGTCTCTCCCTCTGTTTCTGTCTCTCTCTCTTTTTTTCTCTCTCTTTATCTCTCTCAGTCTATCTAATCTATCAGCCTATATGTTTCTTGTTTTAGTGGGAATTTGAAATGGGGCAAATTGTAAAAAGAGGCAGGTGAACAACTTTTTAAAGGTGACCTAATTAATCTCATACCCCCAGAATGCTTTACAAAACTAAATCAATCTTCCTATTTTTATAAGTCATTTAAAATCTTTCAGAACTTTAAATGATTTTGCTCCTTCATTCCCCTAAGGAATGGGCAGGTAGAGAGTCCTCTCTAGTTGCAGCAATGAAAAAGACTGTGAATGTCAGTCTGGCTTTTATAGACCCGAAGGATGAGCCACATAGTTAATTAGAGGAGTGAGAAAAATATTGGGTGACTCATCGGGAGTTGATAGAACTGAGGGCATGGCTGGGAGATGAATGACTAGTAAACATTGCTCTTTTTAGCCACTACACAGAAAGAAGTATGTCCTTCTTGACCCATATGAAAAATGTGGGCAGGTACAGCAGCTGCAAAGCTCAGGAACTCAAGACAGAGAAGTCTTGTTTCTGTCCTCCACTAAAATCCTCTTCCATTATCTGTGTCTTCATGATGTGTGCCCAACTCTGGAGTCTCAAACACTATGCTGAAGTAGTGCAAATTCTGGCAGACTCTACTAAGCTGGAAAGGCCTTGAGTACAGGTCCTAGGGATGGACTTCATATCTATTGTCTAAAGACCAGACTAAATTTGGAGAGCTTATTGTCCATGAATAACATTGAATGATAAATATTTCTAACCAATGAAACTCTGAAGATTATCTACTAATTAATCAACAAATCACTCAACAAGCACTTTTTAAAAATATTTTGTCTTCCCAAAAAAGAATTTCATGTAAAAACAATTTTTAACATTTGTTTTTTAAAATTTTGAGTTCCAAATGTTTTTCCTCTCTCCTCTCTCTCTTACCCCTCTCTGAGACAGTAGACAGTAAGCAATTTGGTACAGATTATAGACGAGCAAGCACTTTTTAAATCACCTAAAAATGTGCTAGTCATTGTGTTAAATGCTAAAGTTCAAAGGTAAAAGTAAGACTGTCTTTTTGCATAAGGAATTTCCATTCTGTCAAGGGGGATGTACCAAAATGACTACATAAATACTAGTGTCTCCTTGCCACCTCCAGGATTGAATATAAAGTCCTCTGGTTGAATAGTCTACCTCTCAGACCTGTGGAGGAGGAAGGAATTTATGACCAGAGGAGAACTAGAGATCATTATTGATCACAAAATAGAAGATTTTGATTACATCAAACTAAAAAGTTTCTGTACAAACAATACTAATGCAAACAAGATAAGAAGGGAAACAACAAATTGGGAAAATATTTTTAAAAGTAAAGGTTCTGACAAAGGTCTCATTTCCAAAATATATAGAGAACTGACCCTAATGTATAGGAAACCAAACCATTCTCCAATTGATAAATGGTCAAGGGATATGAACAGACAATTCTCAGATGATGAAATTGAAACTATATCCACTCATATGAAAGAGTGTTCCAAATCACTACTGATCAGAGAAATGCAAATTAAGACAACTCTGAGATACCACTACACACCTGTCAGATTGGCTAAGATGACAGGAACAAATAATGATGAATGTTGGAGGGGATGTGGGAAAACTGGGACACTGATACATTGTTGGTGGAGTTGTGAAAGAATCCAGCCATTCTGGAGAGCAATTTGGAACTATGCCCAAAAAGTTATCAAACTGTGCATACCCTTTGACCCAGCATTGCTGTTATTAGGATTATATCCCAAAGAAATACTAAAGAGCAGAAAGGGACCTGTATGTGCCAAAATGTTTGTGGCAGCCCTTTTTGTTGTAGCTAGAAACTGGAAGTTGAATGGATGTCCATAAATTGGAGAAAGGTTGGGTAAATTATGGTATATGAAGGTTATGGGGTATTATTGCTCTGTAAGAAATGACCAGCAGGAGGAATACAGAGAGGCTTGGAGAGACTTATATCAACTGTTGCTGAGTGAAATGAGCAGAACCAGAAGATCACTGTACACTTCAACAACAATACTGTATGAGGATGTATTCTGATGGAAGTGGAAATCTTCAACATAAAGAAGATCCAACTCACTTCCAGTTGATCAATAATGGACAGAAATAACTATACCCAGAGAAGGAACACTGGGAAGCGAATGTAAATTGTTAGCACTACTCTCTATCTATCCAGGTTACTTATACCTTCGGAAGCTAATAATTAATGTGCAACAAGAAAATGGTATTTACACACGTATATTGTATCTAGGTTATATTGTAACACATGTAAAATGTATGGGATTACCTGCCATCGGGGGGAGGGAGTGGAGGGAGGGAGAGGATAATTTGGAAAAATGAATTAAAAAAAATAAAATAAAATAAAAAAATAAAGTCCTCTGGTTGAGGAACCAATCAGCAGGATGATTTCAAAAAGGACTGGAGAGACTTACATGAATTGCTGCTGAGTGAAATGAGTAGAACCAAGAGTACAATGTGCACAGCAACAACTAGATTATGTGATGATCAAGTCTGATGGACGTAGGTAGCTCTTTTCCACAATGAGGTGACTTAGGCAAGTTCCAATAGACTTGTGATGGAGAGAGCCATCTGCAATCCAGAAGGAGGTCTATGGGGACTGAATGTGGATCACAACATAGTATTTTCACATTTTTTGTTGTTGTTTGCTTTTTTTTTTTCTTTCTCATTTTTTTTCCTTTTTGATATGATTTTGTTATGCAGCATGATAAATGTGGAAATATGTATAGAAGAATTGCACATATTTAACCTATATTGGATTCTTTGCTGTATAGGGGAGGGAATGAGAGAAAGGAGGGGAAAAATGAAACACAATATTTTTCAAGGATGAATGTTGAAAACTATCTTTGCATATATTTTAAAAGTAAAAAGCTATTATGAAAAAATAAAATCTTCATTTGGTGTTCAAAGCTCTTCATGACCCAGGCCTTCACCCTCTTCCCACCCACCCCATCCACACCTTTCTTACTTAACTTTCCTGCACATACTCTTTGTTCCATTGACACTGGCCTCCTTGCCATTCCTTGAATAAATCACGATGTCTTTCAGCTCCACGCATTTTCTCTGGCTGTGATTCCCCCATGCCTAAAATGCTTTTCCCCTTCATCTCCATCTCCTGGCTTCCCTAGCTTCCCATGATTTTTTCCCTATTTGTCCTATATAGAGCTTGCTTGTACATAGGTGTTTTCATCTTGTCTTCCCCATTAAATCATGAATTCCTCAAGAGCAAAAAATCTTTTGCCTTTGTATTTTCAGCACCTCAGCCTAGTGCCTTGCACAATAAATGCTTATTGATTTACTCACCGCTTGACTGAGAGACAGTGAATGAAGGGATATTATTTATATCCAGCAAGGAACTACCCATACCAATAAATTCAGAAATCTCTGATATGAAAATAAAAACTATGGCTGAAGTCCATAATGTCCAAAGGTCAGGAAATTAATAGACTATACCTTTGTGGACATTAATTCCTAATATCTCAAATAACACTTTTTAATCTCCCTATTATGGCCTATTTTTTGTAATATTTATGTGACTTATCTTAAGCTCACTGAGAGAAGAAATATATAGATATAAATAAATACATAAGTATATATATATATATACATACATATTGTAGATACCTCTCCTAATCCTAAATAAAGTATAATCTATGTATAGTAGATGCTTAATACATATTTGTTGAATTTAGTTGAAACTAATCATTCATTTATATATATAGGCAATTAAAAGATACTGTAGTGTGTCTTGGATGTGGAGTCAGGAAAACCTAAATTCAAATCAGAAGTCAGACACCACTTAATGTGACCCTGGGCAAGTCACTAACCTATTTGCCTCAGGTTTCTCAGATATAAAATCAGGATAACAATAGCACCTACTTTCTAAGCACTTTTCAAAGCTCAAAATATTATATAAATGCTAGTGATTGCTATTAATAATTTTAATTAATAATTTAATAATAATAACAATAATTTGGGACACATATCTAAAGGATGTTAAAAATAAAAGTCACAATTTATCTTGGGGACTAAATAGTATTAAATAGCTACAGTTTATTTATCACACAAGTATAGGTTATTTTTGCCAGACTCAAAATGTACTATTGTGATATCTTGACAAATTCTTATTAATGTAGCAGTTATCATTTGAATAAATCATTAGTCTGAGAATGGAAATCTTGTCACAGGTACAATCTACCAGTTCTCTAGATTTGAGTAGACACAGTCTAGTTGTTGATATTAGCCATGGCATATAAATGCTTCCTTGATCTTTGTGATAGAATCAATATCTATTGGAGCTCCCCTAAAGTTAATGTTAACTATTCTGTATTATTTTTTCTTTCTAAAATACATACTTTTGTTTGGCATATAAAGTCCTTCAAAATTGGGCTCCATTCTATCTTTCTAAATTTATTGTACATTCAAATTGGTCTTCTTGCTGTTTTCCATTCACAGAATTCCATCTTCCACCCTCATCCCTTTATACAAACTATGCCCCTCATGCCTGAAATGTGTTCCCTCTATACCTGGGTTTCTTAGAAACCTAAGTTTCCTTTAAGTCTCAATACGTTACCTCTTAAAGGAAGTCTTTCTTGATCCTCCCCACCCAAGTTATCTATGCCTTCCCTGTCCCAAATTGTCATGTTTTACACACACACACACACACACACACACACACACACACACACACACTATATATATATATAAACATATATAGTGTGTGTATATGTATATAGTTGACAGAAGATTATAATAACAATTATTATAATAGCTAGTATTTATATAGCATCTGCTATGTGCTAGAAACTGTGCTAAATGCTTCACAGATATTTCATTTGATCCTTACAACAACCCTAGGAGGTAGGTGCTATTATTATCCCCATTTTACCCATAAGAAAACTAAAACAAACATAAGGAAAAGGACTTGTTCACTCAGCTACTAAGTAGTTAAGGTCAGATTTGAAATCAAATCTTCCTGACTCCAGGCCCTGTGCTCTTTCTACTGTGCCTCTTAGCTGTGTCTTTTTAGAAGGAATTAGAGAGGTGAAAAGAAATGTCTACAAGCTCTTCTTTTTTTTCTCCCATTCTGTGCAATACTTCCTCTCTCTCTTGGATCTCAAGCAAAAGGTCTCACCCCCTCCACCCCTGAACTAGGTTCATGAAAATCTCCCTTTGAGACCCTCTGAATTTAGGGATACACTTATCTGTGTACATATTATTTCTCTAGAACAAATATAAGTTCAAAGGCAGGTTTCATCTTTGTCTTCGTGTCCTTGATACCTTATATTATACGTGGCCCATTGTAGGTGCTCAATAAATGTGTGTGAATTTAATAGATTTGAAAAATCTTTGTCCATGGCTGAAGTATTTTTTTGGGGGGGTCCACTGTATTTCTTCAAGTACTTAAAATATGAAATTAAATCCCTATGCTACCTTAATTTGGTTTCCATGTCTTGGTCTCGGTCTCTCTCTCTCTCTCTCTCTTTTCTTCTTCTTCTTTTTTCTTCTTCTTCTTCTTCTTCTTCTTCTTCTTCTCCTTCTTCTCCTTCTTCTCCTTCTCCTTCTCCTTCTTCTCCTTCTTTTCCTTCTCCTTCTTCTCCTCCTTCTTCTCCTTCTTCTCTTTCTTCTTCTTCTCCTTCTCCTTCTTCTCTTTCTTCTTCTTCTCCTTCTCCTTCTCCTTCTCCTTCTCCTTTTCCTTCTCCTTCTCCTTCTCCTTCTCCTTCTCCTTCTCCTTCTCCTTCTCCTTCTCCTTCTCCTTCTTCTTCTTCCTCTTCTTCTTCTTCTTCTTCTTCTTCTTCTTCTTCTTCTTCTTCTTCTTCTTCTTCTTCTTCTTCTTCTTCTTCTTCTTCTTCTTCTTCTTCTTCTTCTTCTTCTTCTTCTTCTTCTTCTTCTTCTCCTTCTCCTCCTCCTCCTCCTCCTTCTCCTCCTTCTCCTTCTTCTCCTTCTCCTCCTCCTCCTCCTCCTCCTCCTCCTCCTCCTCCTCCTCCTCCTCCTCCTCCTCCTCCTCCTCCTCCTCCTCCTCCTCCTCCTCCTTCTTCTTCTTCTTCTTCTTCTTCTTCTCTCCCCCCCATCCTCTCTCTCTCTCCCCCCCCCCAGGGGCTAGGGGATGTTGTTTAAAAATAATGTAGTTACTCATTGAATTTGGATGCTAGTTTGAAGTTCAAACAAGTCAGAGAACCTTAGTGAAACAAAATTGAGGATGTGAGTCAAAAGACCTCTAGCTAAACACATCCTGTGAGCTTCACTTAAGAGGTCTCAGGGAGCAAGGCTTATCATTATTTTATTGATTCTATAAGATCTATACTCTTTGGAGGCCACAGGAGGCCATGGGATAGAAAGCAAAGACTACTGTCCTGGGAGCCAGGACACCTAAGTTCTATTCCTGGATCTAACGTCTTTTGAGTTTCATATACTTCTTATGTCACCACTAAGTCTGCTTCTTAATTAAGAGCTGCTAAGATCAAAGAAATTTCTGAGAGAAATGAACTGAACAAAGTAGGTTAAAGTATTTCAGGCAGCCAAATCAGTCAGTCAGGCTAATGCTGAAGAAAGAGAGAGAACATTAGCTCCAGGAGTAAATATGGCTTTCTACCACCTTCATCTTGTTCATTCAGTCACGTCTCACTCTTTGTGACTCCATAGACCATAGCACAGAGGATCCTTCAAAACTTTACTATCTCCTGAAATCTGTCCAAACTCATGTTGATAGTTTCTATGACACTGCCTATCCACCTCATTCTCTGTCAACCCCTTCTCCTTTTTCCCTTCAATCTTTTCAAGGAGTCCTATCTTTTTATTATGTGGCCAAAACATTTCAGTTTCAGCTTCAGTATTTGTCCTTCTAATGAGTTCAAATTAATTTAAGTATTGACTGATTTTGCTATCTTCTTGCTATCCAAGGAACTTTCAAAATTCTTCTCCAGAACCACAATTCAAAAGTGTAAATTCTGTGACACTCGGCTTTTTTTGTAGCCTAGTTCTCACAACTGTATATTATTATTGGAAAAACCATAGCTTTGACTGTACAGACCTTTATCAACAAGATGATATCTACCCTCTACACTTGCCAAAGCTTTCTTTTTTTTCTTTTTTTTATTAAAGCTTTTTATTTACAAAACATATGCATGGATAAATTTTCAACATTGACTCTTGCAAAATCTTCTGTTCCAAATTTTCCTCTCCTTTTCCCCACCCCCTCCCCTAGATGGCAGGTAGTCTAGTACATGTTAAATATGTTGAAATATATGTTAAATTCAATATATGTATACATATTTATAATTATCTTGCTGCACAAGAAAAAACAGATCAAGAAGGAAAAAAAACTGAGAAAAAAACAAAATGCAAGCAAACAACAAAAGAAACAAAGAAAATGCTATCTCATTGTTGAAGAGAGTCATGTCCACCAGAATTGATCATCGTACAGTCTTCTTGTTGCCATGTATAATGATCTCCTGCTCCTGCTAATTTCACTCAGCGTCAGTTCATGTAAGTCTCTCCAGGCCTTTCTGAAATTATCCTGCTGGTCGTTTCTTACAGAACAATAATATTCCATAACATTCATATACCACAATTTATTCAGCTATTCTCCAATTGATGGACATCCACTCAGTTTCCAGTTACTTGCCACCACAAAGAGGGCTGCCACATGTGGGTCCCTTTCCTGCCTTTAGGATATCTTTGAGATATAATCCCAATAGAAACACTACTGGATCAAAGGGTATGCACAGTTTGATAACTTTTTGGGCATAGTTCCAAATTGCTCTCCAGAATGGTTGGATCCGTTCACCATTCCAACAACAATGTATCAGTGTCCCAGTTTTCCCACATCCCCTCCAACATTTGTCATTATCTTTTCCTGTCATCTTAACCAATCTGAGAGGTGTGTAGTTTGCCATAGCTTTCTTTCCAAGGAGCAAGCATCTTTTAATTCCATGGCTGCAGTCACCATCTGCAATAATCTTTGAGCCCAAGAATTTAAAATCTGACACTACTTCCATTTCTTTACCCTCTATTTGTCAGGAAGTGATGACCAGTTGTCATAGTCTTAGCATTGTTGTTGTTATTTTTTTTTTAATTTTAAGCTTCAAAACAGATTTTACATGCCTCCCCTCTTTTGCCCTCATCAATAGCCTTCTCAATTCTTCTTCACTTTCTGTCATCAGAGTGGTGTCCTCTGCATATCTGAGATTGCTGATATTTCTCTCAGCAACCTTAATTGCAATTTTTGATTCATTCAGCCTGAGATTTCCCATGATTTACTCTGCATATAAGTTAAATAAGGACAATATACAGCTTTCTTGTACTCCTTTCTGATCTTAAACTTCTATGTTCTATGTATGGTTCGAATTGTTGTGTCTTGACCCTCACACAGATTCCTCAGTAAACAAGTAAAATGATCTGATACTCCATCTCTTTAAGGAATTGCCATATTTTGGGGCAGCTAGGTGGCACAGTAGATAGAGCACCAGCCTTGAATTCAGGAGGACCCAAGTTCAAATCTGGTCTCAGACACTTAACACTTCCTAGCTGTGTGACCCTGGGCAAGTCACTTAACCCCAGCCTCAGGAAAAAAAAAAAAAAGAATTGCCATATTTTGTTGTGATCCATTACAATGAAAGCCTTCAGTGTAGTCAATAAAGTAGAAGTACATATTTTTCTGGAACTCCCTTGTTTTCTTCATAATCCAATAAATATTGGCTATTTGGTCTCTGAAACTAGCTTACACTTCTGGTCATTATCTATTTACATATCGCTGAAATCTGATTTGCAGAATCTTAAAATATGCTGAATGCTGGCACGTGAAATGAGTAAAGTTGCTTGATAATTTGGACATTGCCTTTTTTTTTTTCAAGATTGGGACATAAATTGTTATATGCTGGCTATTTTCTAATACTTTTGTAATGGAGAGACTGATCAATAAGATCCCAATTCTCAAGCAGATACAAGATATTCCTCCTAATACTAACCCATATGAAGACTTGGTGAACTTGGTTCCAGGCATTCATATGGGAGGGCATTTTGTCCTTCCCCATTCAGAGTAGCTGTAGATATTCTGTTTTCTATAGACTTACTATGTGATGATGGGAAGTAATTTAACTGGTTGCTAAGCTGAAATTGACTGTGCACAGAAAAGTTAGGAAGAGATGAAATCACACTCTTTTACCCAGTGTTAACAGGTGAAGCTATAATATGTAAGGAGGAAGAAACAAAACTCTGCTTCTGCAAGGAGGAGGGAGAAAGTGACAGTTATTTAGCTACTTTATCTGGCTTTCATCACATGACTATGAATATTTTGTTCCTCTGTTTATGTTCTTCTCTTTGCATTGTCAGAAGGATAACCAGAGGTCCAGTAGCTGGAATCCATGGCAGATTCTGCCAGCAGCCATATAAGTGGAAACTGATGAGGACCCAGGCCTAAGGAGTGACCTGTTTGGCTCAGGCCAAACTAAGATAATACTCCTAACTACAAGAAGAGCACTTCATCCATTGGCTATTCTCTACTCATTCTAAATGTGATGGCAAGGAATTTTTTTAATTATCACTTGGTAGTTTTATAACTGCTTGAGCCAACTTATTCCTGAAAGTGAGATGGTAGAGATACATGTGCTTCTATTTTGGGAGGGTTTAACTAGTTAATTAACTAACTTATTAGTCATGGTACCATCTTTCAGTATGTGTGGAGAAACTTTAGAGTAAGGAAGATCCAGGTTGAAGTCCTGTCCCAGACACAAAATGACTTTATAGCAATGGTCACGTCATTTAACCTTTCACTGCTGCCACTAGTCCCAACAGAGGTTTATCAGTTGCCAAACAGGTACTTCTTTCCATTGCTAAGGGACAGTTTCCCCAGTCAAACTTGTATCCACAATTGAAATCACAGGTCAGGTCCCAAAAAAAGAAGAAAAATTAAATAAATAACTTGATCAAAGATTTTAGGGATCACTTTGCCTTTTAACTAATTATCTATAATATGCTTATATCTTGACCAGTAATTCTACCTCCCTGGGCTATAATATTAACCCTTCACATCACCAACAATAAGATTCTTAATGCTTTTGTGTAGAGGTCTCATCTGGGCATTAGTCTTGTAATTTTGTTTTTAAATGCATAAAAGAGGGGGCAGCTAGGTGGAGCAGTGGATAGAGCACCAGTCTTGAATTCAGGAGGATCCGAGTTCAAATGTGATCTCAGACACTTAACACTTCCTAGCTGTGTGACCCTGGGCAAGATACTTAACCCCAGCCTCAGGAAAAATAAAGAAATAAAAAATAAATAAATGCATAAAAGAAAATACATGAGAAACCAATTATATCAAAATAATAGTTTCATATTCATGTGTATATATACATATAGATATATAGTTACATGTATGTTAGTATATATGTGTGTATATGTTTATATATTAGTATATATTTGTGTTTGTATGTATATATGTGTGTCATTACATATCTATGTATATATATGTATGTATGCATGTATTTTTAATTCACAATTAATACTATCATCATAGCAGTGATTATTAATTAGGCACCCAAATTTAGCTCTCTGCTTTCATTATAAATCTATCTTAAAATATTTAGTTAGTTTATCCCTGTGTCTGAAAGTGGACATGAGCTATTGTTAATGAATAAAACAGTGCAAACTCAATTATGGAGGATATACTGAATTAAAGAGAGTTGAAGTCCAGCAGGGTCATCCAAGGAAAGCTTACTGGAAGGGGTGAGTTTTGATCAGAGATTTGAAGGATCTTGAGAATGAGTCTAATGTTTCCTGTGGACAGTGACATCACTCACTGTCTCTAGAATGGCAGTGTATGACATAGGGTGATGGAAATGGTTGGAGATGATCCCACTAGTGTATTTTCTTTGGGCAGATGGGGATGGGTAAAGAGGGAAGTGCATGTTGGAAAAATGCTGCGTGCTTGGTTAATGACATAATTTCAGTCCCATGCAGCCCTTCACCCCCTGTGGGGAGTTAGCTTCCAAACGATGCACTTAATCCCTATAGAATGCCACTGTCATTTAGAGGAATTACTACCTTTGAGACAGCAATGTCCCAGCCAAGCATAACAGCATTTCTCAGAGGCAAATGGGTTCCTTTATTCAATCTCTCTCAACTCTACCTCGACCTTCTCCTCCTCCTCCTCCTCTTATCACCCAGGCTGTCTGTCAGGCCAGTCAGGGAAATATAATCTCAGGCTAAGTTTGCCCACCGACTCAAGGATCAGGTGACTATTATGGAAGGCAATACCAGAGCTTTTCCTGTCTGTGCCAGCATGACACTGGGAACAGTCACAGCCTGTGCTGACCTCATGGGGTGGGCACAAAGCTAGCTATGAACTGGCATTTGTAACATTGGTCATCCTGAGCACGTCACACCCTGATGCCCTCCTTGACCCCCATCCCTGCAGAAATGGAGTCTTTCCAGGAGTGGGAGGGACATTCTGAGCTCTGATGTCAGTCTCCTGCCACCAAAACCTCATACTTAAAATGGTTTAGATAAGGATTGAACAGCTAAATTGGTATAATAACCATCCAATAGAAAAAATAGAAAATGGGGAGGAAATAACAACTATCTTCCAACCAACTCACCTATGATTTTGTTTTTACAGAATAACAAATATTCCCTAATCCCCCCTTTTATTAAGAATAGCTAATTAGGGAATGTGTCCAGAACAAAAGATTTGGAAATCTTCCCTTTTCTTGTGCGAATGTTTCCATGAGGAATTTTAGTTATAATATCTTAAATTAGTTTTGGCACTATCAGATCCTTAAAGAAAGGTCTCCCAGTAGGAGTACCATAAACAATATTTCAATACATCTCTGCTTTGCTCTCCCTCTGTGAAAATCTGTGTGAAAACCTTTTAGGAGGCCATATGAAACAGTGACTCTGTTCTTAAATTTCTTACAGAGCAAAAAAGTTGAGGGGAAAGGAGGAGATGAAGGATTTGGTTTCCTTGATCTGAGAGGGACTGGAGCCAGCCAGACAAAGGAATTTGAGTGAGTGAAGGAAAGCTGGAAGAATCCAAATGCTAAGCCGTGGCCACCTATCAGAAGTAGAGCTATGTTGTTTATAAAATATAAATTATAAAAGCATAGGTAAAATAAATACAGGGTAATTTTGAGGAGGAAGCACTAACAGTCAGGGAATTAAGAGAGCTCATGAAGTTTTGAAGTGCACTGAGAATTTTAGGAGGCAGAGGTGACGAGAAAGTATATTCTAAGAAGATGGGATTTTCGAAGCAAAGGAACTAAATGGGACTGGAGAAGGATCACAAGAGGATCAGTTTGGTCAAATTATAGAGTTTATAAGGTTCAATATTCCTGGAAAAGTTGCTTGCAGTCAACTTAGTGAAGGGCTTTTAATGCCAAAGAGAGAAATGTGTATTTAATTCTAAAAGTAGATAAAAAGTCACGGTACTCGACTGAACAAAGAGGTGATATGAGCAGAATGTAATTCAGAAAAATTACTTAGGAATTGTGCAGAGGATAGATTGAAAAACGAAGAGACTTTAGGCAGGAAAACTGATTAGGAAGCTATTGAAAAGGTCTAGCAAGAGGGGATGATGACCTGATCAAGAATGGTAGTCTTAAGAACAAAGTGGAGGGAGTGGATCTGAGAGATAATGGAGAAGGAAATTAGATTTATTGACTGGATAGGGGAGATTAGAGAGAGACTGAGAAGTTGAAGGTGAATCACAGACTTCAATGCTAGGTGACTAGGTGGACAACAGTGCCTGCATCAGAAATAGAGCACAATCAGTTATTTTATTTAAGAAGTATTATATAGGGGCAGCTAGGTAGCCCAGTCAATCGAGCACCACTTAACACTTCCTAACTGTGTGACCCTGGGCAAGTCACTTAACCCCAATTGCCTCAGCAAAAAAAGAAGAATTATATAGCTTTTGAGAAAAAGCAAGTCTTATATAATAAAGGTTCATGGATTCACAAGTTTTTTAAAAAGTGTAAGCTGGGGAGAAAGAAAAAGAAGAGAAAGTAAAGGTTGGGAGAGACAGAAACTAGGAACAGAGAAGGAAGTATACTGGCATTCAATTCAGTAGGTCAGTTCAGCAAACATTTCCCCCCACAAAACTAATCTCTAACCTTTTCATCTAGCCCAGTCTTTTCCATCCTATCCTAGAAAGCCCAGCTGAAACCCTACCTCCTAAGCTTCTTGTTACCATTTTAATTTGCAAGTGATCACAACTTCTCATGTTTACTTCTCTGTCCATATCTCATTTTATCACCTGGAAAAATTGGTGGAAGAATGCTAACTCTCCTCACAGTGGTACCCTTGGGAATCAATAAAATGAAAAAGGAAGTATTGTTCATCATTGATTATCCCTTTGATTCTATAAAAACTGGATTGAAAAGACTGTTCCACAACAACATAGCATTTCCACTCCTATTATTATCTGTGTGCATTTTTGTTTACCTTCTCAGGTTATTTTAATCTTCTTTCTAAATCCGATTTTTCTTGTGCAGCAAAATAACTATATAATTATATATATACATATATTATTTTTAACATATATTTTAACATACTTAACATGTATTAGACTACTTGCCATCTAGGGGAGAGGGAGAGGGGAAAGAGAGGAAAAATTGGAACAGAAGGTTTTGCAAGGGTTGATGTTGAAAAATTACCCGTGCATCTGTTTTATAAATAAAAAGCTATAATAAATTTTTAAAAAACAAAGAAAAGAAAAGACATCCCAGAAGGGAGGGGGGGAAAGATAAGAGAAAAATTCCATACTAGTTCCTCAGATGATTTGCTTCACATGCCACGTCTTTCAAAAATTCTTTCCTGATTTTCCCCATTGTTAGCACCCCCATCAAATTGCTTTGTGTTTTTCTTGTATAGATCCTATATTTACTTTTCTCTGGATATTTTATATCTCTGTCCTCTCCCCTTCCTCAGTGTAAGCTCTCTAAAAACAGAGACTGCCTCTCTTTTGTATTTTATTCCTTAGATGTTACTTGACCCGGAATAGTGTCAATAAATGCTTGTGCATTAATTCTCTGAATACTTTTTCATGAAAGACAGTAAGACAGTCATTGAATGAGGTTGAGGATTAAATAAAGCAAGTAACATCTTGTCAACATGATGTACAGGCCATGGTGAGACGGTTATTGCCTCTGGTGGCATATCCAAAGCTACAGAGGGGGTTGGAAAAACAGCTGGAGAGCGGCTCCAGGTAAGAAGAGACTCACAAAATAAGGCAGCTTGGAAGGAAGGGGAAGCAGGAGCTAATCCTGGATCAGTCGCCCAAAGTGGCTGAGGAAAATGACATCAAGACCTAGGAATGTAAAAAGATAGGGCAAGGGAGGACTGTCTCAAGCCTTCAGGCCCAGTCTAAGACTTTTCATTCCCACAGAGTTGTCACCAGCAGGGGCTGGACTCCAGTCTCAAATGCCACAGACAGCCCAGGAAAGCAGAATATCATGTAAGTTCTCTGTCCTAAAACATCAGACAATTGAATCCAAAGGTTGTATCTTGGGAAATGATAATACTAACCCCAGGAAGGAGCTTTGTGATTCTTGGGGAATTTCAGTTTAGAAAAGTAGCTTCAATTATGGCAGCAAATCATAGCTATAATGGTTAATCATGCTTTTGGATTCCAAAATATTTTCTTGTTATTTATTTTTAAATTATTTTTTTCAATTAACAAGTATTTATTTTCTTTCCCTCCTACTTCCATCCCCACAGAGGTAAAATACAATCTCTTAAAATAACTGTATTAATGCTATTAATGTCTTTAAAAATTTTTTTTTTTTTGCTGATGCAACTGAGGTTAAGTGACTTGCCCAAGGTCATACAGCTAGGAATTGTTAAGTGTTAAGTGTTAGAGGTCAGATTTGAACTCAGGTCCTCCTGACTTCAGAGCTAGTGCTCTATCTACTGTACCACCTAGCTGGTCCCATGTATTAATATCTTTTTTAAAAATTGTAGTCACTTCTGGATTTCTGTACTCTCTTCATACACACACACACACACACACACACACACACACCCCAAATGAGTCCTTCTTTGTAACAAATAAAAATAGTAATTGGCTATTTTTAATCATAACTTTATTCTCTTTGGACTCTGGAACTGGTGAATGTTCATTCTTTTTGGCATACTTCCTCTCCAACTAAATGGTACAAATGGATAAAGTCCTAGACTTGGAATAAGAAATACCTTAATTGAAATCCTGTCTCAGACGCTTTCTAAATAACCCTGGACAAGTCACTTAACCTGTATTTGCCATAGATTCCTCATCTGTAAAATGGAAATAATAGTAATAGCATATAATAAGTATAATAATAATCCCAGAATATTGTGAAGGTCAAATAAGATAATATTTGTGAAATTCGTTGTAAAAATCTAAAGTGCTATTTAAATGCTAGCTTTTATTATGAAATCACAGATGGTAGCACTACCGAGATTGAATGTTAATAGTAAACATATATCACAGAAACAAGAATGAGAAGGGATTCAGAAGTCATTGAGTTAATACAACAAATGGTGGTCTAACCCCTTCCCCAAGACTTCTAGGGATGAGGACCCTTCTGTCGTCTAAGCATCCCAGTTTGACTTAGATCAGCTCTGATGACTACAAAATTTATCCAAATACCAAGACTTCTCTGCAACTTTCCCCTAAGACTTGTAGAGCTGCCCACTGGGACTAAACCAGATGAGTGGTTCTTTGTTTTTACAATTCAGTGGCCTCTTTTGCACCTGTTTATTCAGTTTCATTCATGCTGTTCAGCAGAAACAATTTGATTGGTTTCATTTTTCTCTTTATAGTCTTGTGCCATCAGCTCATTTTCACAGAAGAAGCTATGGCCTGCATATTGCTAAATGATATATTTAAAACCCCAAATCATAAGCAGTGTGATGAAAAAGACTAGAAATCAGGAGATCTAGACTATATTCCTGTCTCTCTCTCAGACTCATTATATGAACTGGAGGATGTCAGAGATTACAGTGTCACAAAGCTGGAGAGATTTTAAAGATATTTATCCCAAACCAACTTACTTTATACATAGAATATTAGACAACACCTAAGATGATAGGATCATAGTTTCTGAGTTAGAAGGGACCTTAGAGGCTATCTCGTTTTAGAGATAAGGAAATTGAGGTCCAAGTTCCCAAAGTTATTCAAATAGCAAGTACAGAGTTGGGATTCCAACCTATCCATTCATCTTCAAATAAGGCATTTTTTTCCATTGAATGACCCCTCTGCCTTTGTAATTTTATTTCTTTATTTAAAATAATCATGTTGTCAGCCATGAGCAAGGAGGGATTGTGTCTTTCATTTCAACAGTCTAGTTGTAATATTGTGTATCCAGTACTAGCATCTATGTTACTCTCTCACACCTTCGCCTCTTTCCTTCTTTCCAAAGCATAGGGCTTTGTCTGTCTGATGGTGACTGAAAGATCACTGGGCAAAGGGAAGTGATGAGACAGAAGTCCAGTAAGAAAGTCAGGGATTTAGAGGGATTTCACAACTTCTAAGCAGCAGAAACTTGAATTGCAGACTCACACAAGAGAAATTTCAGGGCATAATGACTTACAGATATTTCTCTTGACTGGGACCTGCTATTGAGTTCTCTCTCTTTGCTCCACAAGCTGAGGTTGGCAAGAAGTAAGAGTAATAATCAGAGCTCTCTGCCAGTGACAGGGCACCAAATTTGGAATTCCTCTCTCTGTAGTCTGAAGACTATAATCAACAAACATCTGTTAAGTACCTACTATGTATCATGCTGAGGACATAAGAATGGCGTCCATGTACCAAACACTATGCTAAGCACTTACAAATATTTCATTTGCTTCCTGTAACAACCCTAGGAGCTAAATGTTATTATCATTCCAATTTTGCAACTGAAAAACATAAGGCAGACAGAAAGAAATTTGTTCAAGGTCACACATGTATCTGCAACTGAATTTGAAAATTTTCCTCACTTCAGGCCCTGCTGTCCATTGCTTTGTCCACTGAACTATCTAGCTGCTAGACAAAAATGAAAGTCTTGTTGACTTTTGTAGATGTGTCAGACAAGTATTATTTAAAGAAATTGAGGGTGTTTCACTTAGGAAAGATCTAGTAAATGTGTAACAACTATCTTTTAGGATGGTTTTATTAACAAAATACAAAAGGGTCCTTGGAGGTCGTTCAATCCAATATTTTCATTTTGCCATAGCGGAACTGAGGCTCAGAAAAGTTAAGGATCTTGTCCAGCGTCTCAGAGACACAATTTGCTCTCTCTGATAATACTACCTGGGTAACTCCAACCCACACTCTTGCTTATTTCCACTTCTTCTATTGAAAAATGGGTATAATAATAGCACCTTCCTTCCAGGAGTGATGTGAGGATAATGAGATAATATGTGTGAAATGCTTAGTACAGTGTCTGACACACAACAGGCACTTAATAAATGCTTATTTCCTGTCCCTTTTCTTTCCCACTTACCTCTCCAGAATCACCATACTGAGCTGTTTGGACAATTTCATTGCTGCCAGCCTTTACTCAGCCAAGACTCTGACTCAACCTCTGGTATTTACTACCTGCGTCATCTTGGATAAATTATTTAAATTTTCTGGATTGTAATTTTATCATTTGTAAAATGAGAGGGTCAAGCTGAATGGCTTCTAAGGTCTCTTTTGGTTCTACAATTATGCCCCCAAATTATAAGATCAGATTCTGTGTACTGATCTGGTATATCTGAATGGTGGGTGGTCTTCTGAGCTCCTTCCCAGGTTTTATTTTGCATGGTGACTGCAGGGTGGGGATGGAGGACATTGGATGGTGGCAGGATGACCTAGAGCATTGGACAACTCCACAATTAATTTCTAGTTCAAGCTCAAATTCCATTAGGGTTTTAAGCTCAGGTAACTGCCATTCAACAGTGTCTTGAAAATATTTGGGGAAATTACTATAGCATGAGGAGACTGTCCATCTGAAACACTGCCCTACGGTGTTACTTACAAGAACAGAGACTTCTAGGTGAGTTAGTCGGGAATAAGGGGAAAAAAACACTTTAGAACCAATTAGAGCAGCAAGGACCATGATTTTGAGTGAGATAGGGCTGTTCAAGGTCATCTGCCTCACTTTCCTCTCTAGAGGCATCAGGGTCCAGTGGCCAGATATAAATCAGGATGACTGGTACTGCAACGAGATGCATTGACCATATTTGTTGGAATGCCCTAAAGCAAACACTTAATCTGGAATCTGTGAACTTGAATACAGATATAGATGTAGATTTAGATATTTATTAGGCAGAGAAATAGATAACTCCTCCCATAGAATTGTTTTCTTTTGAAGCCCTTTGTATTTAAAAACATTATTCTGAGGAGTTCCTAGGTTTCATTGGACTGTCAAAGGAGGTCTGTGACACAAAAAATAGAACCTCAACCCAGAGGCTGCTATTTGATGAGGTAAGTTGTCCCAAAGGACATTCATGAAGAAAGGATACCAAAGGGAATGTTACAAACATTACCTTATTTATTGTCTTTTTAAAATTTAGTATATATTATTTTATATTTATTTAGCAGGTATTATTTTATGTGTATTATTATACACATATTATTTATTATATTTTTCTTCCTGCTTTCTCTTATACAAGAACCACAAAAGGCATCTGGTGGCACAGTAGTCAGAGTGCTAGACTTAGGCAATTATATGGTGCAGTGGATAGAGCACCAGGCTTCGAGTTCAAATCTAGCCTCACATATTTACTGTGTAACCCCGGCCAAGTCATATAACTTTGTTTTCTCCAAATTTCTCAAGTGTAAAATGGTCTGGAGAAAGAAATGGCAAACGACTCCAGTATCTTTGCCAAGAAAATTCCAAATGGGGTCATGAAGAGTCAGACACAACTGAAAAATGACTGAAAATAGAATTTTATATCAGACATTTCTATGTGATTCTGGGCAAGTCACTTAACTATTCTTAGCCTCAGGTCCTTCATCTGCAAAATGAGGATAATAATAGCACTTTCCTCAAAGGATTTTTTTTAAAAGGATCAAATGTCATAACATCTGTAAAAAAAACTTTTCAAATCTACATCAGTGCTAAATATTATGAACTGATCTAATTCTAGTCCCAACTTTGGCACTCATTAGCTATGTAACCTTAGGTATACACACTTTCCTTCTCTGAATCTCTGATCTTCAATTGAGGGTTATTTGAGTAACTTTAAGTTACTCAATAACTTAACTGTAAAATTCTCAATAACAAACTATTATTTGCAATAACTTAAACTTAACTGTAAAATTCAATCTAACAAGCATGTGCTACTATATATGCCAGACAACATGCTAAGCACTAAATTTATAAAGACAAAAATGAAGCAATTTCTGTCCTAAGGAATATATATTAGGGTGTGAGGGGGAGATCAGAAAAAAAATGTTAGAGAGACATATACAAATTGGCACAACAGGTAGCACTAGTTTCAAAGTCAGGAAAACCTGAAGTACTTATTAGCTATACGGCCCTGAGTGAGTCACTAACCCTGTTTGCCTGAGTTTCTTCATATGTAAAATGGGGATAATAACAATACCTTCTTCCAAGGATAAGGAAAAAAATGAAATAATAATTGGAAAGTGCTTAGCACAATACCTAGCACATAGTAAATATTATATGAACATTAGCTATTATTAAACAGAAATATATGCATAAATACATGCACATATATTTAGTGAAGACAAACAACATATAGAAATATATAATATGTAGAAATATGTATAGAAAAACACAGAGAAACAAACATAAAATGTATAATATATAGAAATATATAAATACATATGTAGATATATATAATATATAGAAGTATACATAGAAATATATAGAAACATACATAAAACAAACATAAATGTGGAAACATATATAATATATCATATATGATGTATAGAAACATATAGACATTTACATAATACATAAACATATATCATATATGGACATGTGCATATGGAAATCTATAATATGTAGAAACATAAATACATAATATAGAGAAACATATATAATATAAAAAGCATTTTGTATAGAAATATATAGGAACATATGTATAGAATATGTAGAAACATATGTAGATAAATATATTATGTACAGAAATATATATAATACATAGAAACATAAAGAAATATATAGAAACATGTATAGAATACATACAAACATATGTAAATAAATATATATCATATTTATAATATATAGAAACATAAACATATATAGATAAATATATTTATCTAGAAATATATGTAATATAAAGAAAGCTTTATAATATATAGAAACATATAATATATAAAAATATATACATAAATGTGTAATATGTAGAAACATATATGGAAATGTTATATAGAGAACTATATAGGGAAACATATATAATATATATAAGTACAAAGTAGTTTGGAGATTTTTTTTTTAATGAGCAAATTGAGTTAGATGAGATTTAAGGTCTTTTCTAGCTCTAGCAGTCTAAATAGAATTTGTAATACTAAGAATACATTTCTCAAGAGCCAGTTCTTATCTTAGTCACCTGAGTACTCAGAATCCAGACAAGGCAAAAGAGTAAAGGAAGGCTGAGGAAGATGAAAAGATCAGACCTCAAAATCTACCCATTCTCTGACCACAACAATTTCCCCAGTGGCCAATAACCTCTAGGATGCAGGGCAGAGCTAATACAAATTTTGCTGCTGATCAGTGAAGATTCTCTAGAGCCTTCCCCAGGCTCAACCAACCCTCAAAAAAGGAATTAGAAGAGTGATGTCTTCAGACTCCTGCCAAGCAGATGTTTACTTTCTTCATGACCCCAATAAAAAGTATCAATATAATTCGTTTTGCCTTTGGGAAGAATTTCTGCTTCAAGGTTTGGAAAGAAGGAAGAGATGAGCTAGTCTGGAGCCAATTATTATGCTCCTGGGGTTAAAAGCACTTGGACTTGTGCCTGTCTCGTGCCTCCCCAAATCCCAGAGCCTCTGTATAGCTCCTAGCACCTTAAAAGCATATCCACTTTCCTTGCCTTTTATCATCAGATACTCAGAGAACCTTTGAATTTGAAAATCACAGAATTTTGGACTTGAAAGAGACTGTAGGGGTCAACTAATTCAAACTCTCACTCACAGAAGGAATCTCCCCTTCAGCATCTCTGACAGGTGGTCTCCCAGCCTCTGCTCAATGATGAATAACAGCACTCACTTTCAACAGCTTAGGAAACAGATATGGGTTGCATTCCAACCTCCCACAAACATTTGTTAGGGCGAGGGTGGTGTTCCAAGAAAAACTCAAAGAGCCATCAACTTCTTCCTTAATAATGATGATGAAAATAATAGCACTAACTCTAATTTGTATAACACATTATGGCTATGAAATACTTTGTATACATGATTCCATTCGAAAGTGGAGGGAGCAACTAGGATTGGCCCTATTGGCCCTTCCAATTGTAAGAGGCTGACCTGATATCTACCCCCAACCCCCATCTCACCTTGAATGCTTCTATCAGAGGGTAAACAAAACTATTCTAATCTCTCAATAAAGAGTTGAGAGTGGGAGAGTGAGTAACAGGACATCCATGAGGATTCAAGTTCTGCCTATAACACATATGAGCTGTAACGATAGGCAAATTGCTTATTAGTGCCCCAAACAACTCTTTAAGACCATAAATTATAGATGAACTATAGATCTACATTAGTAGAAGGAATTTCCACACTGGGAATACTGATGGAATTAAACATCTGGACAAAAAAAAATTGTCGTCTCTATTAAAAGTTCCTTGAAAATAGGGACTATCAAGTTTTTGGTTTTTTGTGGCTCCAACATCTAGCCTAGCATGTTAAATACTTAGTAAATGTCTCTTGAACAGAATGTTATAGAATCAATGAACATATTGGCCATGTTCTAGTCAGGCTATTTGAAAATAAGAGGGAAATTTGATTTGATTTGAGAGAGAAGAGTCTTTTAGCCATCATCATTCATCAAGTCCCAATAAACAAACATCACACACTTTAGGTGAACTCTTTTGAAAGTCATTCCAGGGGAGCTGTAAGACTTGAATGTTTTCTATCTCTTTCCTAGTGGCAAAGGACTAGAAAATGGCATCAATTGGAAAATGGCTGAATAAATTATGATATATGAAAGTAATTTAATATTTTTGTTCAATAAAAATTGATGAACAGAATGATTTTAGAAAAGCCTGGAAAGAATTCCTGATATGGAGGAAGCAAGCAGAACCAGAACTACTACATACAATAAGACTGTTTGGTATGATAGACTTGGTTCTTTTTTTTTAGCAATTTAATGATAGAAGGCAATCCCAATAAACTTTAGATGAGAAACTGCATCCACATCCAGAGAGAACTATGGAAACTGAATGTGAATCAATGAATACTATTTTCACCTCCCCCCCCCCCCAATTTTCTTCTGGTTTTTTTTCTGTCATAATTTTTCTCTTTTGTTCTGTTTTTTTTTTCTCTTCCAACATGCCTCATATGGAAATATGTAAAAAAATGTATGTACATGTATAACCTAAAAATAAAAAATATATTTAAATGGTCTTTTTCTCTCTACAATAAATCCTAATGGATGCTAGAGTTCCTCCAGAATATTTTGATTTATTTACTTTCACCTTTTTTTTAGTCAATAACAGGGAATTTAAATTTTATTTATTCTTAAAATTATTCTCAACATTGGGGTGAAAAGGGACTCTAATTCAATGCCATCCTCACTCTAAAGTCACATATTGTATCCCCATCATATTTGCCCAATATACCTCCCCCAAGATCCCTTACTAAGTATTAAAATGTTAGTGACCAAGAATGAATCACATTCTGTTTAGTACAAGAAGAATCCTAAACATTTTACCCAAATATCATCTTCTCCTTTTAAAAAATGAAATTAAAATTTGAATAGTGGTATTACTGCTAGAAATAAAGATATCTGGAGTAAGAGCAGATTGGGGGAAAGAAATATTGTAAGCTTAGCTTTGAACATTTTCGTTTGAGTTGCTAAACTAGAGATATGAGGCTGGATTTCAGAGGAATGGTAAGAGCTAGTGATCTGCATGTGGAAGTCACATGTATAGAGGTGATAGTTGAAGTACTAGAAGGGAATGATATTGCCAAAGGAGAGAGTGGAGGGAGAAAAGAATTTAGAGGATAGAACTTTGGCAATCACTTACCTTAAAGAACCAGGAAGAGGATTAAGAGACAGAAGGGGAGCAGTGGGAGACAGAAGTTAAAACAGTATAGACAGTTCTCACTTTTGTAGATTCTATAAATTTTTATTGTGCATGTTTGATTTTAAGAATCCTGAAAGAAATCTACATTAACCCCCACACACACACACACACATACCCAAGTAAACTTTTCTACACTGAATTGCATTTTCTCTCACCACTCCTTACCTTCTACTAGGTGCTCTTATTTCCCTCCACTACTCTAAAAAATTAATATCTGCCCCCCAAAAAAACCTTTTAAAATGTCTACAAGTAAAAGCAAAAGAAAAGAAGCAGAAAGAGAGAGCCACCACTGCTACCACCTAATGGGGGCTTGGTTTGAGATCTTAGATATCAGAAGAGAGACCTTTGACCTGCTTCTGGGTGTTTCTTCCTCCATTCTCCATCCCTATTTCTCCCTTTCTCTGCTTCTTACTTAAGTACCAGGTCTCTGTCCCAGTCCTACCCATTTCTGGTCCTTTTCTGTCTGTTCTGGCCAGGTCCCAAGGTGGCTGGCCCCAACCAATTGTTCCTCTTCCAGCTCTTGCTTCTCTAATCCTGTCTCCAAGGTGTTCTTGTCCATGCCACCTCCCTCCATGGTTATGCAGCCTCCTTAGAGTCTCCTTCCCTTCCTCTCCCCATGCCCCATTGGGTAGAAATCCTTTATATAGAGGTCTACAGAATGATCTATTTACATAAAACAAGAACTGTCTGCATTGTATTTTTTAAAAGAGAAAAGGAAGTTTCAGTGTGATGAAGAACGTGGCAACAGTATCAAATACTTCAGAGAGGTCAAGGAAAATGTTCTGTTTCTGTTCCTCAGTTTCTTCATCTATTAAATAAAGATATCATTGTAGACTGGGATAAACCACTGCTCCCCTATTGGTTAGGCTTTCAAACTAGCCTGAAGATACAGTTCTGCTCGGGCCACATTCCCATTAGGTTTGCTCCAATTTAAGATCAGTATGGCAGGTTGGGCACTGAGGACTATGTCAATTCAAATCATCCAATATTATTCTTTTAAGCACCTGACTTCATCTGTAGACCTTTTTGTTATTCTGCCTGGGCTTGCTGATCAGCATAATTCCACTTCCCTAAACCCCATATTCCTAAGAGAGTCAATTGTTCTGATGAAGAATAAACCTCTTCCTCCCATCCCAGAGGTGTCTACTCTTCATTCCCACTCCCCTCAAACCTATCCTATCCCAATATCCCACTACAGATCTGCCTATCTGGCTGTGCTTTCAAAACTTAATACAAAATGAACAAATTTGCTTTCATCTTAAACCTCCTCTTTTTTCCACACTTTCCATCTTCTGACTTTCTCTTAATAACCTACCTCTGATTTACTGGTCACCATGGTGAAATTGGAATACTCCTTGCTACCTACTGCACCTCTTGCTTTTAGATTCTCCCTCTTGCCATCATCACTCAGCTCATTCATCCAAATTTATCACCCATCTAGATTGTAGTAGCTGTTATCTACCAGCCCTCAAGGACATTTTCCTTCCTTTTTTAATGAGTTCAGTGCCTATCTCAAAATTACCTCCAATGCTTCTGTCCCTTAGTAGTATTCTAGGATATTACTCTTACTCGGTTTATGCCCCTCCTTTTCTAGTATTGATCTCTTACTGAACCAGTTTAATACTATCTTCTATCCCTAAATCCCTGAATCTTTTAGCCTATTATCAACTTAGCCTTGCCAAATCCCAACATTTGATTACCCCTACCATTAATTTCCTTTATTGCAATCAGACTAGAGATAATCAAGAAACCATGAGACTAGATCCACTACAAATTTATGCTAGCTAATTTTCCAGAATTCTTTGCATTTCTCCTTAATCCTACCATGACACTTCCTAGCCCCACATTTTCTGCTAAGAAAAGAAGAAAAAGAGGAAGAGGAGGAGGAGAAGGAAGAGGAAAAGGAAGAGGAGGAGGAGGAGGGAAAAAAAGAAGAAATTGAGGTCAAGACTTTCTTCTTCCTTTCTCAAATTACATCTTTCTGATATTTTATCCCCTTGATAGCCTCTTTCTCTTTCTCTCTGGCTTCTGATGAGATGGTTCTTCTCATTGCCAATGTCTCTACATGAATCCATAATCCCATCCCCTCCCAACTTCTCCCACAAATTGCTTTTGATTACCTGTATTCCCATTCTCACTATAATCTTCAATCTCTCCCTATCTGCTGGCCCTTTTCCTGCTGCCTACAAACATGATCATGTCTCCTTCATTCTTTTTTTTTTTTTTTTTTTTTTAATTTTTTATTTTATTTTATAATTATAACATTTTTTGACAGTACATATGCATGGGTAATTTTTTACAACATTATCC
Organism: Sminthopsis crassicaudata; assembly: GCF_048593235.1. Lineage (NCBI taxonomy): Eukaryota > Metazoa > Chordata > Mammalia > Dasyuromorphia > Dasyuridae > Sminthopsis > Sminthopsis crassicaudata. Next base: position 586,065,065 of record NC_133618.1, on the reverse strand, counting down.
CTTGCACTTACTTCTATTCAGATTTTTTCCCTTCCTCCCCCAACCCCCTCCCCCAGATGGCAAGCAGTCTTATATATGTTAAATATATTACAGTATAATTTAGATACAATATATGTGTGTAGAACCGAATTTTTTGTTGCACAGGAAGAATTGGATTCAGAAGGTAAAAATAACAGTTTACATTCATTTCCCAGTGTTCCTTTTCTGGATGTAGCTGGTTCTGTCCATCATTAATCAATTGGAATTGGATTAGATCTTCTCTATGTTGAAGAAATCCACTTCCATCAGCATACATCCTCGTACAGTATCATTGTTGAAGTGTATAATGATCTTCTGGTTCTGCTCGTTTCACTCAGCATCAGTTGATGTAAGTCTCTCCAAGCCTCTCTGTATTTCTCCTGTTGGTCATTTCTTATAGAACAATAATATTCCATAACATTCATATACCATAGTTTACCCAACCATTCTCCAATTGATGGACAACCATTCATCTTCCAGCTTCTAGCCACTATGAAAAGGGCTGCCACAAACATTTTGGCACATACAGGACCCTTTCCCTTCTCTAGTAGTTCCTTGGGGTATAAGCCCAGTAGTAGTATGGCTGGGTCAAAGGGTATGCACATTTTGATAACTTTTTGGGCATAATTCCAGATTGCTCTCCAGAATGGTTGGATTCTTTCACAACTCCACCAACAATGCATCAGTGTCCCAGTTTTCCCACAGCCCCTCCAACATTCATCGTTATTTGTTCCTGTCATCTTAGCCAATCTGACAGGTGTGTAATGATACCTCAGAGTTGTCTTAATTTGCATTTCTCTGATCAATAGTGATTTGGAACACTCTTTCATATGAGTGGAAATAGTTTTAATTTCATCATCTGAAAATTGTCTGTTCATATCCTTTGACCATTTATCAATTGGAGAATGGCTTGATTTCTTATAAATTAAAGTCAATTCTCTGTATATTTTGGAGATGAGGCCTTTATCAGAACCTTTAACTGTAAAAATTTTTTCCCAATTTGTTACTTCCCTTCTAATCTTGTTTGCATTAGTTTTGTTTGTGCAGAAACTTTTTAATTTGGTGTAATCAAAATGTTCTATTTTGTGATCAATAATGGTCTCTAGTTCTCCCTTGGACACAAACTCCTTCCTCCTCCACAAGTCTGAGAGGTAAACCATCCCATGTTCCTCCAATTTATTTATGATTTCGTTCTTTATGCCTAAATCTTGGACCCATTTTGATCTAATCTTAGTATGTGGTGTTAAATGTGGGTCCATGCCTAGTTTCTGCCATACTAATTTCCAGTTTTCCCAGCAGTTTTTGTCAAATAATGAATTCTTATCCCAAAATTTGGGATCTTTGGGTTTGTCAAAGATTAGATTGCTATTTTTATTCACTATCTTGTCCTGTGATCCTAACCAATGCCACTGATCAACTAGTCTATTTCTTAGCCAATACCAAATGGTTTTGGTGACTGTTGCTTTATAATATAGCTTTAAATCAGGTACACTTAGACCACCTTCCTCTGACTTTTTTTTCATTAGTTCCCTTGCAATTCTCGACCTTTTATTCTTCCATATGAATTTTGTTGTTATTTTTTCTAGGTCATTAAAATAGTTTCTTGGGAGTCTTATTGGTATAGCACTAAATAAATAGATTAGTTTGGGGAGTATTGTCATCTTTATTATATTCGCTCGGCCTATCCAAGAACATTGAATGTCTTTCCAATTATTTAAATCTGACTTTATTTTTGTGGCAAGTGTTTTGTAATTTTGCTCATATAATTCCTGACTCTCCTTTGGTAGATATATTCCCAAATATTTGATACTATCGACTGTTATTTTGAATGGAATTTCTCTTTGTATCTCTTGCTGTTGGATTGTGTTGGTAATGTATAAAAATCCTGAGGATTTATGTGGATTTATTTTGTATCCTGCGACTTTGCTAAAATTCTGAATTATTTCTAATAGCTTTTTAGCAGAGTCTTTGGGGTTCTCTAAGTATACCATCATGTCATCTGCGAAAAGTGACAATTTGATTTCTTCATTTCCTACTCTAATTCCTTGGATCTCTTTCTCGGCTCTTATTGCCAAGGCTAGAGTTTCTAGTACTATATTGAATAGTAATGGTGATAGTGGGCAACCTTGTTTCACTCCTGATCTTACAGGGAAAGGTTCTAGTTTATCACCATTACATATGATGTTTACTGAAGGTTTTAAATATATGCTCCTTATTATTTTAAGGAATAGTCCATTTATTCCTATACTCTCAAGCGTTTTTAGTAGGAATGGATGTTGGATTTTATCAAATGCCTTTTCTGCATCTATTGAGATGATCATATGGTTTTTATTAATTTGATTATTAATATGGTCAATTATACTAATAGTTTTCCTAATATTAAACCAACCCTGCATTCCTGGTATAAATCCCACTTGGTCATAGTGTATTATCCTGGGGATGATTTTCTGAAGTCTATTTGCTAATATCTTATTTAAGATTTTAGCATCAATATTCATTAAGGAAATTGGTCTATAGTTTTCTTTCTCAGTTTTCGATCTACCTGGTTTAGGTATCAGTACCATGTCTGTGTCATAGAAGGAATTTGGTAGGATTCCTTCAATCCCTATTTTTTCAAATAGTTTACATAGCATTGGAGTTAGTTGTTCTTTAAATGTTTGGTAGAATTCACCTGTAAATCCATCTGGTCCTGGGGACTTTTTCTTAGGAAGTTGATTAATAGCTTGGTCTATTTCTTTTTCTGAGATGGGACTATTTAGACTACTTACTTCTTCCTCTGTTAATTTGGGCAAGCTATATTTTTGAAGGTATTCTTCCATTTCATTTAAGTTATCGAATTTATCGGCATAAAGTTGAGCAAAGTAGCTCCTAATTATTGTTCTAATTTCCTCTTCATTAGTGGTGAGTTCACCCTTTTCATTTTCAAGACTATCAATTTGCTTTTTCTCTTTCCTTTTTTTAATCAGGTTTACTAAGGGTTTGTCTATTTTGTTGGTTTTTTCATAAAACCAACTCTTAGTTTTATTAATTAATTCAATAGTTTTTTTACTTTCAATTTTATTAATCTCACCTTTTATTTTTTGAATTTCAAGTTTTGTGTTTGTCTGGGGGTTTTTAATTTGTTCCTTTTCTAGCAATTTTAGTTGTAAACCCAATTCGTTGGCCCTCTCTTTCTCTATTTTATGCAGGTAGGCCTGTAGAGATATAAAACTTCCCCTAATTACTGCTTTGGCTGTATCCCACACATTTTGGTATGATGTCTCATTATTGTCATTTTCTTGGGTGAAGTTATTAATTATGTCTATGATTTGCTGTTTTACCCAATCATTCTTTAGTATAAGATTATTTAGTTTCCAATTATTTTTTGGTCTATTTTCCCCTGGCTTTTTATTAAATGTTATTTTGATTGCATTATGGTCTGAAAAGGATGCATTTACTATTTCTGCCTTACTGCATTTGATTTTGAGGTTTTTATGCCCTAGTATATGATCAATTTTTGTATAGGTTCCATGAACTGCTGAGAAGAAAGTATATTCCTTTCTGTCTCCATTTAGCTTTCGCCAAAGATCTATCATATCAAACTTTTCTAGTATTCTATTTACCTCTTTGACTTCTTTCTTATTTATTTTGTGGTTTGATTTATCTAATTCTGATAGTGCAAGGTTGAGATCTCCCGCTATTATAGTTTTGCTATCTATTTCCTCTTGCAGCTCTCTTAATTTCTCTTTTAAGAATTTAGATGCTGCACCACTTGGTGCATACATGTTTAATATTGATACTGCTTCACTATTGATGCTTCCCTTTAGCAGGATATAATGCCCTTCCTTATCTCTTTTAATTAGATCAATTTTTGTTTTTGCTTGATCTGAGATGAGGATGGCTACTCCTGCTTTTTTGATTTTGCCTGAAGCATAATAGATTCTGCTCCACCCTTTTACTTTTAGTTTGAATGTCTCATCCTGTTTCAGGTGTGTTTCCTGTAAACAACATATAGTAGGATTCTGACTTTTAATCCAGTCTGCTAACTGCTTCCTCTTTATGAGGCAGTTTGCCCCATTCACATTTATGGTTAGAAGGACTAATTCTATATTGCTTGCCATCCTATTAACCCCTGATTATGCTTTTCCCCTTTCCTTCCCTTTTACCCTCCTATCCAGTATTAAACTGGTAAACACCACTTGCTTTTCACAGCCCTCCCTTTTTAGGATCCCTCCCCCACCTTAAAGATCCTCCCCTTATTTTACCCCTTTTCTTTCCTTCCCTTTTACCCTCCTATCCAGTATTAAACTGGTAAACACCACTTGCTTTTCACAGCCCTCCCTTTTTAGGATCCCTCCCCCACCTTAAAGATCCTCCCCTTATTTTACCCCTTTTCCTCGAAATTACTGTATTCCCTTCCCCTTAGCTTACTCCTTCCCTTTCACTTTTCAATGAAGTGGAAGAAGTTTCACCATAAATCGAATATGTCTATTGATACACGCTATGTTCATCTCCCTCCTTTCTTTCTCTCAGATATAATAGGTTACCTTTGCCTCTTCATGAGATGTAGTACCACCACTTTATACTTTTTTATGATATAATCTCCTTTCCACCTCTAGTTTCTAAGACAAATTGTACATATGTTCTTTACATATTTTTTTGACAGAAGTATAGTTCTCAAGATTTCTTTTTACCTTTTTTAGAAGTCTCTTGAGTTCTGTATTTGAAGATCAAACCTCTTATGTAGGTCTGGTTTTTTCATCAAAAATAGATGGAATTCATTTATTTCGTTAAATGTCCATCTTCTTCCCTGGAAAACGATGCTCATTCTTGCTGGGTAAGTTATTCTTGGCTGCATACCAAGTTCCTTAGCCTTTCGGAATATCATGTTCCAGGCCCTGCGTTCTTTTAATGTGGATGCTGCTAGATCCTGTGTTATCCTTATTGTAGATCCTCCATATCTGAATTGTTTTTTTCTAGCAGCTTCTAATATCTTTTCCTTTGTCTGATGATTCTTGAACTTGGCCACTATATTTCTTGGCGTTTTGATTTTAGGGTCCCTTTCAGTAGGTGATCGATGAATTTTCTCAATGTCTATTTTACCCTCTGTTTCCAAAACATCTGGGCAGTTCTCTTTGATAATTTCCTCGAAAATGGTGTCCAAGCTCTTTTTTTCCTCCCATTTTTCAGGGAGTCCGATTATTCTCAAATTGTCTCTCCTGGATCTGTTTTCCAGGTCTGTTGTCTTTCTGGTAAGGTACTTGACAGTCTTTTCAATTGTTTCATTTCTCTGGTTTTGCTTGACTCCCTCTTGGTTTCTCCTTGAGTCATTCATTTCTACTTGTTCCAGTCTAATTTTCAATGATGTATTTTCTTCACTCACTTTTTTTATATCTCTTTGTAATTGTCCAATTGAGTTTTTATCTTCTATGGAATTTTTTTCCATTTTATCCATTTTATTTTTTAGAGAGCTGATTTCTTTTTCCAGCTCTCTAATCCTGTTTTCCTTGGAGTTGTTTACCTTTTCCAGCTCACTAATCCTGTTTTCCTTGGAGTTGTTTACCTTTTCCAGCTCACTAATCTTGTTTCTCAATGATTTGATTTCTTTATCCATTCTGTCTTTGAATGCATGGGATGACTTCTCCAGGCTCTCTTGCAAAGCTTCCCTTTCCTTTTCCCATTTCTCTTCCAGCTCTCTTGTGAGAGCCTTTTTGATTTCCTCTATGAGGTTCTTTTGTATTGAGGAGCAGCTTATATCCCTCCCAGGGGATACATCTGTGGACAGTCTGTTCCTAGTCTCCTCAGCATTCGAAGTCTGCTCCCTCTCCACACAGAAGCCGTCAATGGTTAGAGCCCTTTTGAATTTTTTGTTCATTTTGTCAGAGTAGGAATCAAAGAAAACAAACTGACAAGAGAAACAATTGGTCTGTTTTGCGGGGGATAGGGCTGGATGTTATTAATGGGCTTCCTCTACAGACTGGGGGTAGGGCAGCAGAGAGCCACTAACAGAACAGCAATGACTGTACTGAGTCTGCGCTCTGACGCTCTGAGAACACACCGAGTCAGTCCAGGTGGGGGTTGGGGGTGGCCGGGCTCTGAGAGACGCTGGCTTTCTGGGGTTTTAATCTTCACCTCCGGTGTTTACACCCTCTCTGCTGCTCCTGGCTTGCTGCCAAGACGGAGCATCCACACTGGGGCAAAAGCCCTTTCGCAGAAACGGCAGAGATCACACCCCTCCCCCTCCGGTCTGAGCTGTGTGAGCTGCCTGTCTTGCTCTGGCTGTCTGCCCTCAGTCTGCGCCCAGTCTGATTGACCCTCCCCCGAACAAACACAGACCTTTTCTGGCGACTTTCAAGGATGTCTTCTCTTGGTGATAATTTATGGATTTCTTTCTGGGTCAAGCATTAAGCCAGAGGCTTGTCATGAAGTAAGTTCTGAGAGAAAACGAGGAGCTCAAGCAGCTGTCTGCCTCCACGCCGCCATCTTGGCCGGAAGTCCATGTCTCCTTCATTCTTAAAAACAACTACTTTATCATACCCTGCCTGTCAGCTATCACATTATATATCTCTTCCCCTTCTCAGATAAACTCTTTTAGAAAAGCCATCCACACTAATTGTCTCTACTTACATTCCTCTTCCTTCCTCCTAAAACTTCAGTGATCTAGTTTCTGATTTTATCATTTAATCAAAATTGCAGTAACCAGTCCTCTCAATGTCCAAATCAAATGGACTTTCTTCTCATTTGTTTTTAACTGCACTTCAGCATTTGACATTACAGACTATTTTCTCCTTCTATATATTTTCTTCCCTATGGATGGGTTTTCATAAGTTTGTTATGAAAGTTAGTTTCATAAGTTATACCTGCTGAGTATTTCAATCTTGATGTTACATAGGTATCTCAAACTCAACATGTATAAAATAGAACTCATTACCTTTTCTCCAAAATCTTCACCATTTTTAAATTTCTCTATTTATTTTCAGGATGCCACCATCATTCCAGTCACACAAGTTTGTGTTTTTGGTCATTCCAGTCACACAAGTTTGTGTTTTTGGTATCACCTTTGAATCCTGAATATGTGGCTTACCTCCTATATCCCATCTGTTATTAAATCTTGTAATTTCTTTCTCTACAACATCTCTTACCTATATCCACTTCTCTCCTCTTACAAAGCTGCCATCCTAGTTCATACCCTCATCACCACTCACCTGGAGTATTGTAATAGCCTCCCTTCTTCAAATGTCTTCCATTCCAATCTATCCTCCACTTAGCTGCAAAGTGATCTTCCTTACTAGCAAATTTAACTGTCACTCACACACCCCTGTTCAACAAGCTCTGATGGTTCCCTATTAACTTCAGGATCAGATTTTTACCTGGATAAAAGCTTCTCATAACCTGGCCTTTCTAGTTTTCTCATATTCTATTGCCCTCCATGCATTTTACCTACAATCCAGCCATACTGATCTATAATTGCTGTTCCCCACACATGATACTAGATCTCCTATCTGCATAACTGCCTTCCTGTTTCCCATATTTTGAATGCTCTCTCCCAACCTCTGACTTTTATAATCCTTAATTTCCTTTAGGTTTCCACTAAAGTGCTCCCACCATTAGAAAACCTTTCCAATTACCATACTACTAAGGTTACCTTCAGTAAATTATATAGTCATCTTTTATATTTGATTCATATAAATTGTCTTCTCCATTAAAATGTTTCTTCAAGACAGGAATTGTTTTCATTTTGTATTTGTACTCCCTTTTTTTGCTTTTCCTTTGTATCCTATGGATAACTTTATATCCCAAGTATATTATCCCAAATAACTGTTACTGGGGATACTTTGTATTCCACTACTCATCAGAGTGCCTAACATAGTAAGAGTTTAATAAATACTTGTGATTGATTCTCCCAAAAGTATTTAAGCTTCTTGGAGACAAAAACTATTTCTTTTTCCTTTCTTTTTTCCTTTTCTTTCTTGTCTTGTATCCCTAGCTTGGCCTATTAGGCACTTCATGAATTCCTATTGATTGCTAGCTAGAAACAAAGCTGGGGCTGGGAATAGAAAGACAAGAATGAAAAGCCCTGTTGTTGGCAATGTTATTGCAAAACTCAGATGAGACAACTGAAATGAAAATGTTTTGCAACCCTATAGCTCTGCACACATGGATGATTTTAGTATAATGATTAATCTTCTGCCCCTCCCTGCACTCGAGTGCAAATTATTTCTGTTGAGTTAGATCCTTGTCTCCCTATTATTAGAATGTGATCTTCCTTAGGGTAGCACCCAGTTCTATTCTTTAATACAGATTCCAGGAGCCAAAGTCCACATGATGGAGCTTAGGCTCATTGAAGACCTTAGATCACATTCAGAACAGCCTGCAGAGATATTAAAAGTGCGATTAGCCATGGAAGTTATTTGATGCCATCAAATTTTTTTTCTTTAATTTTTGCCATTGTATCCTCAGCATCTCCAGTAGCACAGTGCCTAAAAATTAATCAAACAGAAAACATTTACTAAGTGCCCATTATGTATGGGACACTATGCTAGGAATATGAACATAAAAGGAATCCAGTCTCCACCCTCATGGAATTTATATTCTATTGGGAGAGACATTGGATACACAAAAAGGAAAATAAATTTTTAGAAAACAAATACAAGTTAATTTCAGATACAGGAAAGTATTAATACTTTGGGAGGTCAGGAAAAGCCTCATCTAGAAAATTATATTTGAGCTGAGCTTTGAAGGAATGTAAGTATTCTAAGGGGTGGAGAGGGAGCCCATCTCTGGAGAAAAAATGCAATGTCGTCATAGGTGAGAAACATCAAATAGTCTAGTTTCCTGGATTGTAAATTGCTGTGGGGGAAACATCATATAATAAGACTGGAAAGGTATACCAGAGCCAGAATGTGAAGGATTTTAATCTCAGACAGAAGTTTGTATTTGACCCTAGAGACACTGGGCAACCTTTGGAGCTCTTTGAGAAGGGAAATAGGGAAGTGGCTCCATTAGATGAGCACTTGGGGAAAATCACTTTGACAGCTGTGTGGAGAATGGATTGGAGTAGTGAGACTCTTAAGGCAGGAAAGCCAATTAGGAGTTTACTGCAAGAAGTCAGGAGAGACATCTTTAAGATGTGAACTAGGCTGGCCATGTGATTATAGAGAAAGGGATGAATTAAAGAGATTTTAATTATTTATTGAATTATTGAAAATAGATCTTGGGACAAAAGTTTGATGTGCCAGGGTATATCTGTCAGTCAATGTCTTTGTGTGAAGATATGAGTATATCATTAGCTATGTGTTTTTGTGGGTGTCTCATTCTATGTCTGTCTGTGGTAGAGGTTGGAAAGTTGGATACAGATGACCCAGTTTATCATATCCCCAAAATAAAAAAGCTTCTCCAAGCATTTACTGGCCCCAAGATGACTGTAAATTCCACAAAACCTGGCCTTAAGCCAGCTCCATTCTCACAAGCCCAATTTGCCTCCATGACTGTCTGGGCCTCAGGGAAGACAAGAAGTCATACTATTCATTCTTCAGAGTTCAAACTGTCTTTATTGTGCTAGCTTGTAGGAAGGCAAGCACACCAATAGAATGTCAGTGGGGCTTTGCATTGGTCCGATCATTCTGAAAAACAAATTGCAGTTATGTGACTAATCCAACACCTTTGACCCAGAGTCCACTGCTAGATATATACTCTAGAGATGTCAGGACACACACACACACACACACACACACACACACACACACACACACAGAGGCATTTTACATATATATATATATATATGTATGTATGTATATATCCCGAAAGGCAATTTTTTTTTGTGGTAGCAAAGAACTAGAAATAAAATCAGAAGCTATAAATTGGCAATACTTTTTTGGTCCATGAATGTTAGGAGTTGAGTTATTGGACCATAAGAAGTGTCAAATGGAAGAAATTCAAACTGAAAATCTTTTAAAAATCAAGGCAGAATGAACTGGAATCAGGAAAACAATATCTGTACTGTTTACAACAACATCAATGAAAAGAATAATAAAATGAAACTAAATGCTCTATAATTAAAAGGACCGTGCTTGGCTCTGAGAAGAGATAATAAAAGATATTTTCTTCTTTGTTTTGTAGTCATGAGTATTGAATGTTGCATATAAAGTCAGACAGGGTTGATTTGTCTCTTGGCTCTGCTCAATCATTTTGCTTTTTTTTTTTTTCTAAAGAGAAGGCTCATTGAGAAAAAGAAGGGAAATAAAAGTGTAAATAACTATAACAAAAGCAAAATATATCAATAAAATTTAATAAGAATAATAATAATAACTGGCATTCGATGCTTTTAGATTTATACAGCACTTTGAAAATACCTTATTTCATTGTCACAACCACCCTGGGAGGTAGGTGCTGATATTATTTCCATTTTATAGGTGAAGAAGGCAGGTAGAGGTTAATTGTTTTGTCCAAGATCATAGTCAGTGTCCACTGATTCAAACTCTTGACTAAAAAAATAAACAACAACAAAAAAAAAAACCCTTAGGACTCCATAATGTCAAAGTCAACACTCTCTGCCCTTCTCCACCTACCTAGCCAACACTGCCTAACTTGTATAGTTCAAGTCACACTTAAAGGTGATAGTGGTGAACACACAACTAGAGGTACTCCAGGGATCCTGATCTTTAATCCTATAAACTGGGGTTTCTTGAAGGTTAGTCATTTTTTCAGATGCTTTGTATTTTTGCTTTAGACAAGAAATTGCCCTATCTACCTTTCTCCAATTATATTCAGCTAAAGTTCTCAGCCCCTTGTGCATAAGTTGGGCTTGACAGTGTCTGTTACACTGTGAACCCCACAGAGTATCTCTTCTAGTTCTGGTCTACCTCCTGTGATTTGCTGATCCTGATTTGACAGAGCTATACAAACACATATATTTGTGTGTTTGTATGTGTTGCTGTTCTGATCCTACAATACAACACAATAAATACAACAAACAATTAAGTGTCTGCTAAATACAGAAAATAACATATTAAGGCTCCAAGGGATATGATTTAGTTAAACCTTATGGTCTAATTCCTAGATTCTTCCTTATACGTATCTTGCTGATAAATCAACTTTCTATGCAACTCAACTTCAGATTCCACCTATCCCACCTATTTATTCCCTAGTTTGTAGAAGCAGCTCAAATGGGCTGTGACAAAATATCATTCTTTCTCAGACACAAACCTGCAAAAACTGTCAGGAGAGGGCAGTCTTTCAGGTGATGGATTCCAGGTTTTCTTCCCAGAGATAAGCTACTGCAGTCTTAGATACTTATTTAGAGGCATCTGCTAGAGGGTTGTTTGTCAGTCCTCACTTTGTAAAGTAGGCCTTTTCCTTAAAAACCACCAACAAATTGGATTTAGGACAATTGAATTGTATTATAAATGGCCCCTGGAAAGATTGTTAATCAAAATAAATCCCAAGGTAGATTCTCCATAGGCAGATTTCCAAAGAGATCCATGATACAGAAAAATATTAAAAACTGTTGACCATTTTACAAAGAAGCAAAACTGAGGCCCAGAGAGAAGTGTTTTGGTTAAGTAATTTGAACTCAATTTTTCTCATCCTAGAATCACCATTTTCTATGGCATCATGTTGCCTTTTAGGATCTATATGGTATAGCACCCAACTTCTTAAATTGTGGGTCATGGCGCCATATGAGGTCTCATAACTGAATTTAGGAGTTGTAAAATTAGAATTTATTACCAGGAAATGTTTGATTTCATATACCTATATACCTGGGGTCACAAAAAAATTCCTTAGGTAAAAAGGAGTAGTGAGGGGGGAAAATTTAAGAAGTCCCGATCTAGCAAGCAAAATGCTGGATCTGAAGTTAGAGTATCTGGGTTCAAATGTTGGTTCTGTTATTCTGATCTGCTTTCATCAAGTTATTTTATTTTCTTGGGCTGAAATTTCCACATCTTCGTGATGAGTGAGTTGGTCTAAGTGACATTTAAGGTTTCTTCAAGTCCTAAATCCTATGAGATGCTTATAATGAGTGATCACCCTACCACACATACACTCTACACCTTGCTTTATATATGTTAGAATTATAGAATTTTAGTTGTGGAAATGACCGGAGGAATCATTTAATACCAGCCCCTTGTTATATGAGGACTTAAACAAGGTCTTCTGAATCCCAGTCCAGTATACTTCTCTCTGGATCAGGAGTCTTTGGATGTTCTACATCTGGGCCCCCCACATTGATTCCCACATTCCTCTCTAGCACAGGCAGCCCCTTAGGACACTCCTTCAGAGCCATATGAATGCAGACAGCAGATTGCCACAAAACTCAAAGCTCTGTTCCTCAGCCTCCAGCACCCTCCCCCTCCCCACCCCCACCAGCTGTTGATATCATAGCCATCCTGGCCTAAGAGCTGATAGAGAAAGGCCCCCTATCGTGTTACAAACACCCAGGTCCATCTAGTCCTCCCCTTCCCCTCTTCTATAGACTACATCCCAATAAGCCAGATGTCAGAGTCCTCAGGCTCTTGCCCCTTCAGTTTGGTTACAACCTGTCAAACAGGCTGCCAGCTGCAGTCATCCTTACTTCCCTCATGGCTCTGAGCTCATTCCAGAGACCAGTCTCAGCAACTTAACCCTACTCTAAAAAGGGGCAAGAATGAGAGCAGTCAAGGCGGGATGTGTGGAATCTCTCAGTTGGTATTTGTTTGGCTATGGAATACAGCAGGGGGAGGGGGAGGAGGCTGGCTCTTGGCACCTGCTAGTCCAGGAAGTTACCACACACCAGCCTACACACAGTCACTTATATATCCAAACACAATCCTCCCAAACTCATACAGTAACTTATAGCCTCAAACTTACCTATACTCACAGCTACCTGCCTCTGCCCAGCCATGATATATAGTCATAACTATTCCTTTCAACATACTTATGTACATTCACAGCTATATATACCTTTGTGCTGAAAAATAGTCAGTTATTCATTCATATACTTATTTATATACACATACAGCCCTATAACTATCTGCACATTCACTTATACCTCCCTATCACACACATACACACACACACACACACACACACACACACACACAAGAAAGAGAGACAGAGACAGAGACAGAGATTCCTTTTATGGAGGAGTCACATCCTATATTGAGACCCACTTTGCTCTGCCTCCTTGGTTCCAAAGGTTTCTTGTAATAGTGACCCAATCTGTACTCTCTACCCCAGTGGTTCAGAGGAACCAGTATATCAAAAGAAAAAAAGGAAAGATACTAAGTCGGTGAGTGGGAGACCACTCCTGAACCATGGAAGAAGTCAACCTCATTTAGACAAAAGTGAACATGAGAAGCTCAATATAAGTAGGGAGAGCAGAGAATTCCTTCTGCTCTTTGGGAGGAAAATAGAACTTAAGTAAAAGAAAAATTGGCTCCCAAGCATCTTCCTTGAGTTTGCCTAAAAAAGTTGAAAGTGATCAAATAGCATAAAGGCATGAATGGGACCAAGTATTCATTTTGGAAAGGTAGAGAACTCATTAAATAGAAAAGATGCCCAAATGGCAAATAACTGGAGCTCCTGACATTCTTCTTTCCAGTCATTTCCTCATTAGGTTGCCTACAATCCAACTATTACCATCTTATACTAACACAGTCTTGGACTATGCCTCTGTGTTGCAGGGCTCTGATAGATAAGCTCCCTTTTCTTTTCTGGAACCAGGCTTACATCCCATTTCCCTGCTACCTCCACTCATGATTTCATGTGCATTACCCCTAAACTTTACTCCCTTTTGCTTCTAGTTCTCCTTTAAGTGAAGGTAAATTCTTTTAGAGCTGAGTAAGAGGTTGCTTACATGTGTCTCCCCAGCATGTAGCCCTGTCCATGCTTAGTAAATGCCTTTTTCTAATCACCTATCTATCCATTCTTTATAAGATCATATCACATTTTTTCATTTCCCCCCAGTTACCTGTCATTGCATTCCTCGGCTGTACATGCTTTTTAAAAATTACTTAGTTCAAGAGGACAGATAATGAAACATATCTACCAGTTCCTGACACAGATTTATGAAATATGAGACTAAAGTGTTGCATATACTGACAAATTTGGTCATTGTATTCGTGTTTAAGTCTTATTTATTTTTCCAAATGAGTCGGGTGTACTCTGGGACTCCACAGAAAATAAAGTGGAAAATTATTTGGGTTCTCCTATTCACATTGCTTCCAATATTGAGACAATTGTTCTCTAAATGAGTGATTTTATGATAAATTGTCATGGCCATGGGAGAAATAAATGGGCCACACTCATAAAATGTAAGGATCTAAAAGGATTGTTGAAATATATACTCTGTAGTCATTAAAGATCACAGGATAAGTGAAATTAAGATGCGATGCTCTTCAAAAGCAGTCTGCAACCTCAGGTCAATAGGAGAAAAAGGGTGAGAAGGAAAAGTTCAATAATTGTCCAAGTAGCTAAAAAGGAAAGAGTATATGGTAATATTGAGGATTCCTGATTGGGGCACAGTTTGAGAAATGGTTTTCTCCCATCTATCAGGGGAAGATAAAAAGAAGAGGAAAATAACTTGATATTCTGCTCCTACCCCCCCCCCCCAAGCTTTCCCTCGTTAAACAAGAAAGGGTTCATAGCATTAGAGATGTTTTCTTTTTCTTTTTTTTTCCTAGTTCCTAGGTATTTTAGGACAGTGATTGATTAAGTAGAATTAAAAGGCTTATCCTTCTTATCTGTATTTTGAAGGAGAGAAAATTGTTATCACTAAGTGAGAATGCTACCAAAAAACACTTTTCTGGGACTGAGCTGAGCATTATCTCAGTTTTGGAAACCAGGAGAAAAGTTCCCTACAGTTTGAGAATGTAAGACAAAATAGTGAAATCAAATAGATAATTGAGGGAAACATTCAGTGTATCTTAAGGAGTTGTTGCGGTTAGTGTTGTTTGTTAACAATTTGCTTGAGCCTTACTCTTCAAAGGAGATGAAGGGAAGCTTTGCTTTGAGGAGTCCAGATTTGCCCTTGGACTCTACATATGAATACTGATTTACATTTTGATGGGGGAGATTCACTTAGATTCCAAAAGTCAGGAGAAAAAAAGGCCTCAATTTGCCAGTTTAATTTAGGTGGCAGAAAGTGCTGGGATCAAGATCAAGAAGAAACAATTTCAAATCCAGCATCAGACATTTATCTGTATGATCCCAAGCAAGTCATTTAAACTTTCTCAGCCTCTTTTCTTTCCTTTACAATGGGGAGGACTATTATTATAGTACATTACCTCACAGAGTTCTTGAGAGTATTCAATGAGATCATGTATATAAATTCTTTTGTAAACCTTAACATGCAATCTTATTGTTTTTGTTATTCAGTCATGCCCAACTTTTCATGCCCTCATTTAGAATTTTTTTTTTTTGGTAAAGATACTGGAATGGTTTACCATTTTTCTTCTTCACCTCATTTTACAGATGGAAAATTTGAGGCAAGCTGAGACTTGTTCAGGTTCACATAGGTACTAAGTGTTTGAGAACAGATTCTATTCATTGTACCACCTAGCTGGCACTATCTTATCATTAGCAATGAAGTTTCACATGCATTGCTCTGGCAAACAATATCAATTCCCTTATGTTGGAACTAGCAATTACAAAAATTCTAATTAAAAAACACATTCATACATATGGCACATGATTAAACCAGCCATTATAGAAAACACTGTAGCAGTTAAAGTTTTGTTGGTCCTACCACAATTAATTATTTCTCTAGCTTTTGAAGGATCATTGAGGGTTAAAATTTGCTGTTTGCTTTTGACTTTGAAAAGACTCCAGCAAACGTTCAGATAATTAAAGCCTCCTGTCACTACTATATCACATTTCAATACTAGCTTTATAATCACTTTGCTGAATTCCTCAATTACTTCCTCCTTCTGTCCAGGTGGTCTGTATTATATATCAATGACAATATAATTTCAATTTCTATCTAATTTTTTTCCAATTTTTTGCTGGGAATCTGTGCTACTAATCTTGGTTTCATAACCATAAATATTCTGTAAGGTATCTAGTTTGGCAAATATAGGTAAATGGGGTTTTCTTCTTTCTTTTCTTTAAATTTAATTTTCAATATGGCATTTACATACATAAATGTATGTTAGCTGTATCCATCACTGACCAATTTAATTTAATATCTATTTATTAAGTTCCCATTAAGGGATACAAAAGAATAGAGGAAAAACACCTTCTCTCAGAGAACTGTTTATAATAAATGGTAATGACAATTAAAAAGACTTTTTACATTATGTTAAAGGAAAAAGAAAGGTGGTGTAATGAATAAAGTGATGGCCCTTGAGTCAGGAAGACACAATTTCAAATCTGGCCTCAGATGTGTGGGACCCTGAGCATGTTCCTTAATCTCTTTAGTAGTTTCTTTAACTACAAAATTGAGACAGTAATAGCACCTACCTCTCAGGGTTGTAGTGAAGATCAAATAAAATAACATTTATGAAGTCCTAATGTTAATAAATATTTGTTTCCTTCCTGCCTGCCTAGAAAGATGGTTGGTGAAAGTTCCACAATTACTTAATTTATTTTGTTTCTATTCCTTCTACTAAATATAGCATTCTTCAGACAACAAGGATGCTGATATATATCTATATATATGTATATATATATATATATATATATATATATATATATAAAATAGCACATAAATAAGATCACAGATCCAGTGAATAATAGTTTGGGTTTTTTTAAACCAACTGTGTAAATATCAAATAGGAACATATAGTTACACAGGGGTCAGGGGAATTGAGAGATTTAATGAACTGAAAACTCAAAATGAGTCCACAATTGGATGTGACAAGTCACTGGGAGCTTCTATAGGTTGTTTAAGAAAGAGTCATGCCAAAGTAATCTCTTTTTTTTTTTGACAGGGTTATTAGACTGATATGTCAAAAAGTAGTGTGCCTAAATTTCAGAAAGATACTGGACAAAATGTTTTACAGCGGTGTTTTATATTGGAAGAAGAATTATGAATTAAATAATAGTACAGTTGGTTTAGAAGCTGCTTGATCCTGAACTCCAAAAATTATGATTAAAAGTCAAACATGATTAAATGTCAACCCACAGGGAAATTATTAATGATGCATATAAGGATCTTCTTAGTGATCTTGTCCTGTTAAGCTGTTTTAATAATGATTTATGTGTTGTGAAAAAATATATAAATAAAAAATTTTTTAAATGTAAAAAAAATAATAATGATTTATGTGACATATATAGCATACTCAGAAAATGTTTAGTGACATGAAACCATGAAAGAAAAGTAAAACATTCAATGACAGAATAAAACTCGATAAAGATCTTAACAAATGAAGTACTGGATTCAATTCAAAAATATTATTCAGCACCAACAATATGCATAAGGTATCTAGGGATAAATATGAGATCCATTGCAGATTAAAGCTTTTAAATAAGATTCACAATTACACAAGAGTTCAGCCAAACAATATAAATAGAAAAACAAAATGGATGAAAAGTGGATTTTTTTTTTCATTCTACTATTGTCATACATATTTTGGGTAGACATCACAGATGGACGATGAACTGAGCTCAGGTTCAAATATGCAAATAAGAGAACAAGACAGATTCTGAAAAATTACATAACATTTGCAATGACCTCTAGCTTTTTGTTGAACAGTCTTTAAAAATCTTCCAGTAGGGGCAACTAGGTGGCACAGTGGATAGAGCACCAGCTCTAAAGTCAGGAGGACCTGAGTTTAAATCTGGTCTCACACTTAACACTTCCTAGCTGTGTGACCCTGGGCAAGTCACTTAACCTCAACTGCCTCAGGAAAAAAAATTCTCCAGTAATGCTAAATGTCTAGAAATTCTAAAATGCATAATGGCACAGAGAATTGATGTTATGTCACCCAGAATATTAGAAAGATGCACAGGGACATAAAGAGACTACAGCATAATACTGACAAGAAATTGTGCCCCAGAAACAGTGGAAAATATATCAAAGAGACATAGGACCCTGCTAGAAGGAAGGAAAACAGATGTATAAGCCATGTGCTACGCTGGCACATACATCATATTTACAAACCTACTGGAGGGCACAGTACATTAAGTGGATACTCACAAGAATTTAAGGGAGGGCAAAAGAACTAACTGCATGTGATGAGAAAGCAGTGATGATTTGTGATCTGTATCATTGAAAAGAGTAGCTCCATTAATAAGATCACAGATCCAGTGAAGAATAGTTTTTAAAAAACTGACTGGGTAAAATATCAGATAGAAACATATAGTTAGAAGGTAATTCAGACAGAAGGAGAAAATGGGAGATTTAATGGATTGAAAACTCAGAATGAGTCCACAATTAGATGTGGCAACCAAAAAAGTTAATGAGAGGTTAATTGCATTAATAAATGGATGATATCTAGAATAAAGGAAATTGAAAGTCCTGCTGTAATCTGTCCACATCTGATGACAGGATTAGGATTTGCTGTTCATTTTTCACATTTTAGGAAGGAGATGGACAAACTATACAACCAATACAAATGTAAAGGTTGAAGAAATAGGGAATGGTCGAAAGCCTGGAGATGAGAAGACTGAGGAGGAAAAATGTACAGCTATTTGCAAATCCTAGTAGAGCTGTCAGTTGGAAAAGAATCAGCTTTGCTCTGGTTGGTCCCAGAAGGCACTACTAGAAGCAATGGGCAAAATATATAGGGAGATAGATTTTCAGTATAATAGATAATTTACTATCAGAGCTGTACAAATGCCAAAAGAGAGGGTTGGACTGAGTGATCCCTAAGGCCTCTTCCAGCTCTGACATTCTAGAATAAGACATTACTGAGAGGCAGTCTCGGTTAAAAAAAGAAAAAGAAAACTTAATAGTACTACCAAGTTGACACGAGCAATGAGCACCCTCTCGTGGCTACAAAACCATTGTTCAGTCTACTGGAAACGAGAAGTAGAATTTGTAGAATACTAACCTTCTAATGACAAAAAGCCTCACTTTGCAGATAAGGAAACATTTGGTAAAATCAATGAGGCAAGTTTTGAAGCCAGGTTTCTTCACTCCAAAGCCAAGGTCACCCCCACTATCTCCCATTTCTTAGTTAAAAAGATTCTTAGACGTCACTTACTCAATCTGCTTATTTTGTTAAGGCCCAGAAAGGGCACTTGACTTCCAAAGTCACACAGTGAGTTAGCATCAGAGTTATTGGCTCCTGCCTTTCTATAACATTGAGTTATTTCACAGTTTAGTGCAAAGTGTGCACATTGACTTAAATGCCAGTTTTCACTGTTGTTAGCCATGGGCAAATTGTTTGGCTTCTCTGAATTTTCATTTCCTTAGTAGTAAAATAAGAATATTTATATAAACCTCAGAGGGTTGTTACATAGTATTTATAAAGCACTTTAAAATATGAGCTATTATCATTATTTATGAATTTAGTTATTGTTCAGTTATTTTACTCATGTCTGACATTGTGACCCCATTTGTTATTTTCTTGGCACAGATATTGGAATGGCTTGCCATTTACTTCTTCAGCCCATTTCACAAATGAGTAAACCGAAGCTAACAGGGTTAAGTGATGGCCCAGGATCACATGGCTAATAAGTGTCTGAGGCCAAATTTGAACTCAGGAAGATGACTTCCTGCCTCCAGGCCTGGTGCTCTATGTACTATGGCACCACCTAGCTGCCCCATTATTTATGAATAGGACAAAATATTTTCATGGTAGTCCTATAAATAATTCATCATTTATAATTTTGGGGAATGGGCTAGCTAGGATGGCAGCATAGTTGATATCCTTGTGGCAATGGGAAACACGGGGAAGGCAAAGCATTGGACAAAATATTAAATATTTGAGTATGTTCCTAATCCATTTTATAGAGAAAAAATTAAATCAAAATCATTTAAAGTGAAATTAACATGGGAAATGTGTTACAATTGTGATAGAGTAAATATAATGTAGTATGATATGTAAATAAGATCAAATTTGAAATTGAATACCATTTTGGATGTGGTCTGCTAATATCACTATATTTCAGTTTATTCTTACAACATGGATGTATTGCTCTATAATTGATAAATTTGAATGTGACTTTCATGTACAAGTTAAAAATACCACACCAAAATTATCTCTAAAAATTATTCATTTTGATAATTTTTTAAAGTGTAATTTTAAAAAATATGTTCAAAATCATTTGAAAATTTCAAGTTAAATGAAATAATTTAATTTTAATTATTTTAATTTTTTTCTATTTTTAAGTGAAATAATACCTCTTCAAAATGGACAAATAAGCAAATATCTTGAACAACTGAGTTTAAGCAGCAGAAATACAAAAACAAAAGTAAAGAGCCTAAACCCAGAAAATACAATTCACAATATTTATCATTGGGGTTTATTGCTGATAAAGAGAAACACTATTTTTGGTTTGGTTTATAGGAATCATTTTGTAGCAGATGACAGAAAAACTAACAAATTGAAATGTCTTGAAGGTGCATATTTTTAAAATGGGAATTATTTTAAAATGTTTTGTAAACTTATAAACTTAAACTATAACCTATTTATAAGTGAAATTACTTTAACTTTCAAGTAGAATTAGCTAAATAAGAGAATTTTTTCCTAGAGAAATAATCTGTTTTCAAAAAAAAAAAAAAAACTAGGCAAATCAAAAGGACCATTTACATTATGCATAAAATTGCTTATGAATTGTAAATTGTAAAAGTTATCATTTGATGAAATTATGTCTGTAGTTACTGATTACAATTAAAATTGGTGAATCACAAGAAAAGCAGTTTTAAATGACTCCTGCTTATAGATTATAAGATATGAAGAATTCTCCATATCTTAAGATGTTTGAGAAAAATAAATTTAGAAAATAAAATATTCCTATTTTGATTTGTAAGTAGATGAATCAATAAGTGTAACTGAAAATGCTGAAACTGAAAATCTGTTACCTTGCAAACCTATTGACGGTAATGCTGCATTTAGAGACATTTTCAATATAACTGGTGGATTTTTAAAAATGAAAATAATGATGAAGAACAACATTGTACCATTACACTTTATGAGAAGTACTAATGTATAAACACTAATGTGCAATTTCCTGCAATTTAGACACATCATATGTTTCAGACTATCCCTTGTATCAAGAATTATCAGTAATGATATATAGGCTTATTTTTTACATATTGTTACCAGAGTAATTCAGCTTTTTAAAGAATAATATATTAGAAGAAAAAGTCTTTGCAAAATTACATAACAATATGGAGGTAGAGCTTGTGTATATTTGTCTTTCTTGAGCCAAAGTACTTAGGAAGTATTTGAGCAAAAAAAGGGAAAAATTGTCATTTTTTAAGCAAAATAAAGCAATCCATTTTATTAAAAAAAATTCTTCAAGAAGCATTTGATGGATATATATATATATATATATATATATGTATATATATATTAAAGCTGAGTACCTAAATTAGTGTAAAGTGCCCATACTCTTAGAACATTCTTACTCTTAGAATGATAACTTCATTTATAAACAAATTATAGTTTTGGCTGATAAATTTATAAAATATTTTTTATGTTTTCCAATTTTAAAAATATTTGCTCATCAAACAAAATATAAGAAAGTAAAAACTAGCTTATTTGATATGACCACAAGAACAATGTGCATTTTAAAGAATTTGTTGTTGTTGTTCAGTCACAGACAATACTTTGTGACTCCATTTGGGATCTTTATGGTTAAAATATTGGAATCATTTGCCATTTCTTTTTCCAGCTCATTTTACAAATGGGAAAACTAAGACAAACAGGGTTAAAAGTCATACAATTAGGAAGTGTCTGAGGCCAGATTTGAATTCAGGAAGATTATTCTTCCTGAGTACAGGCCCAGCACTGTATCTACTGTGCCACCTAGCTGCTCTTTTAAAAGCCTGGATATTTTAAAATATGAATGGATACAGATTGCATTTGCTGTGAACAAATAGAATATATCCTATCTGAACACGAACAAGTAATAGCTTGTCTCTGATAATCAGAGGTTGAAATCAATTATCTAATTTATAAAACATATAAAAAGTTCTCTAGAAATAAATTTTATGAACTTTTCTTTGTGTGAAATTGAGTTTGTTTTGAAACTGTTAAAAACCTAAAAATCACAAAACTTTATTAGTGGTTGAAAAATTAAGGAGTATCACATGATCAACTATATGATGTTTTAAAAACATTGTTCAAAAACAAACAAAAACCCTTTCTCTCTTAGGAGGATGTTACTACATAAAATTTAGAGACTGTTGGCTTAGGATCTCTAAATTAGGTATAAGATGGCATGGTTAGAAGGCTGGAAGAACATACCTTGGCTCTGGTCCCTGCCCTACTACTAATTAGTTGTGTCACCTTGGTCAAATTGCAAGACCTTGAATTACCCATAATTAAAGTTTGTGAAAAGTGGCTTTTAAAGTCCCTTACAGAAGGATTCTGGGAAGATGGCAGAGTAGGCTGGTAAATATCAAGCTCTCCCAATTTCCCTCCAAAATAGAACAAATTTCCACTTAACATAGATTGGTGAAAAAAATGAGAAGATTTAGGGGAGATAGGGGTCCTCCTGATATAATCAGAGAAGATCTGAAAAAAGAGCTTGGGCAGGGGATTATCTTGTCTGAAGTGCAAACACCCCCGGGTGCTAGCTCAGTAGAAAAAGTAAGTGGGGACTCCTTGGAGCCTCAGCAGGAACCACAGAGACTTTAACCTTGCAGAGCTGGGGTCTGAATCCAGAAGGACTGATTAGGAATGCCAGGCCCAATTGTGCTGTGGAGACGAGGAAAGGAACCAGCACTCGGTGAGTGCAGAAGCAGTGGGGCAGGCACATTGCTGGCTGTGGGCACTTGCAGGAGGGCAGAGCTCTTCGTTTGGGGTTCCTGGTCAGAGGGAAGAACTAAGGAGAAGCCTGAGGTACCATCCCTGCACCCCACAATTAAAAGTACTTACACTAATACCTCTTATTAAAACCAGCAAAGAAGACAGAACCCCACCATTGAAACATATTATGAGAACAGGGAAGTTCATCTTCAGAGGAGAACACTTTAATTTAAAAAAAAAAAAAAAAAAAAAAGCTTCTATCCCAAAGAGTAATGTGTAATGATTCCCACCCAAGAGAATTTATAGAATTCAAAAAAGAAATTAAAAATCAAATGAGAGACACTGAGGAAAAACTAAAATCATCATCATCATCATCATCATCATCATCATACAAGAAAAACAAGAAAATGATGAAAAAAAAAAGTTAACCAACTAGAAAAGGAAACAGAGTCTCAAAGATGAAAATAATTCTTTGGAAATTAGACTCAGGCAAGGGAAAGCCAGTGAAGCTATAAGAAACCAAGAAATAACAAAACAGATTATAAAGAATAAAAAAATAGAGCATAATGTGAAACATCTTATGAAAAAAATGACAGATCTGTAGAACAGATCAAGAAGAGAAAATATAAGAATAATTGGACTGTCAGAAAATTGTGACCAAAAAAAAAAAAAAAACTTTGACACAGTAATGCAGGAAATAATCCAAGAAAATTGTTCTAGAATGACAGAACATGAGAGAAAGTAGAAATAGAAAAAGTATACTGGTCCCCACTTCAAAGAGATTCTTTGTGGAAAACACACAGGAATATTATTGCCAACTTTCGAAATCCCCAGAACAAAGAGAAAATTTCACAAGAAATAAGAAAAAAATAAAAAAAAAATTCAAATACATTGGAGCTACAATTATAGTTGTACAAGACAACACCAGCCACAATAAAAGATCTACCAATGATATCTACCAACAATCAAAAGAACTAGGCCTGTAGCCAAAAATATTATTGAAGATTTTCAGGACTTCCTAACAACTAACCATGAATTTAAGAGAAAATTTAACACATAAGAGCCAATATCAAAGATCAATTTTAAGAAACTCAACATGGACAAATTGTTTAAATATGGACATTTTTTTAAACATGGGAAATATATATTATATGTTTAAGATTCACATCAACATAGGGTAGCTCAAAAGAAAGATTGGCAAAATTAAGGCAAAAATAGTAATCATGTTTTACAAATGAAGTGCAGAGGAAGAATAGACACAGAGGCATTAGAGGGGAGAGGAGGGCTTGTAGTTCTGAAAACATATCAGGAATGGGTTCAATAGGTAGCAATACCTATATACCATGAAGGGTATAGAACCCTCCAAAATATTAAAAGAAATAAAGGGAGAGGGATGGGCAGACTGGGAAGCAAAGGGTAAGGAAAGAAGACAATGAAGGGATCCTTGAGTAGGGGGGAGATTAAGTAATAGCAAAGGCAAGTTATGGAGCAGAATTTAACCAAAGAGTGAGCAGGGATAGGAAAGACGTGTGTATGTGTGGGCAGGGAACTATGTTTATATATATATATATATATATATATATATGTGTGTGTGTGTGTGTGTGTGTGTGTGTGTGTGTGTGTGTGTGTGTATTTGTATGTGTACATAAATATATCTTTTCTTAACTGTAACTTGCTGGGGGCAGGGGGTGGAGATGTAAAGGGAGAAAAGAATAAAGAAAAGATGTGCCGCAGAGAATCAAAGAATAATTTACAAGGAAGTAAAGAAAAAATGTACATTCATGAATATTTCTTCTACTAATATATATATATATATATATATATATATATATATATATATATATACACACACACACACACACACACACAATTTCTTGATCTGGCAATTTATTGTTATATATACTTGAATCTTCTCTAATGTCTGCTAGACACATGACAATATTCTCTTTTGTTTTCCTTTATTTTGTTTTCTATTCCTTTTCTGTTTTTCTTTTTTTTTTTCTTACTTTTTTAAAATAACATTTTTTTTAAGTCCCTTTCAGATATAAAATTCTACAGTGCTATGAAATGGTCAATGACAGAGACCTGCAAAAAGGGACTAGAATCTCCTTACACATTGGTGTTGATCAACATTCCACTGATTACTAATCCATTCAACTCTGCTGTCATTCAAACAAAATTTCTTCATGTTGTCTATAAAGATAACATGAAAGTTTTTGCCACATTTTCCTGAAATCCAGAGATCATATCAATATTATCTTCTTGATTTTGTACTTTTTCAGTCATTTCGGACTCAGATCTTCGTGACCTTATTTAGAATTATCTTGCCAGTAAGATGTTTTACCATTTCTTTTGCCAGTTTATTTTACAGATGAGACAAACAGGGTTAAATGACTTGCCCAGAGTCATAGAGCTCGCAAGTGTCTGAGGCCAGATTTCAACCCAAGAAAATAAGTTTTCCTAACTTTAGGTTCAGCTTTCTATCCACTGAGCCACCTAGTTACCATTCTAGTAATCTGCCAAAGAAGGAAATTAAATTGTGACTTATTCTTAGTGGATCTATGCAGGCTCCTTGTCAGGTCAATGCTTAACAATCAAATTTCCAGAGGGAAAAAGGTGTAAATTGCAACTTTGAGTTTTATTTTGTATTACTTGCATTTTCCTGTGTTACTTTCTTAAGTACAGATCTGCAGCTAAAAAAAATGCTTTGTAGAATTTAGAGATTTTTAAAGTATGTGTTTACATTAAAATTTTAACAATTAGCAGCTGTCTCCAGCATACCCCTACTCATAGTTAATGCTTATTCCTTATCCCAAGTAGAATAATAACATACATTGATTCAAGAATTTTTTAAAGAAACATCCAAACCCTTGAATGAATAAAGTATGTTTATCAGATTTGTGAATTACACAAAGCTGCTAGGGAAAGCTAATTCATGACAAAATCATACATCACATAATCCTGTCTGAAATGGTGTACTTAATTTAGACATCAAATAAGTAGGGGTAAATAATAACGCAAAATTAAACACAATAAACTCAGAACTCCTTTTAGCTCGCTAGAAATTATCTAGGAATTTAACTCCTAATGCTAGAAAAAATTATATAGTGCCCCTGCCAAATAAATTATATTTTTTCCACATCACAGATAAGTGACCAGTCTATGCTAAATCAATGACAAAGTACTCAGCATCAATCAGAAAGCATTTAAGTGACTACTACTGTGCTAAGCATTAGGAAATACAAAAGACAAAAGCAAGAGAGCATGCTCAATATGAACTTACATTCCAAAAGGAGAAAACATGTTCATGTATAAGTAAATCAAGATATATGCTGAGGAGGACAAGACCATAGAAAGGAATGCAACAGGAAGCAGGCTGATTTCAGAAAAGCCTGGAAAGGCTTACATGAATTGATGCCGAGTGAAGTGAGCAGAACCAGAAGAACATTGTACACAGTAACAGCAAGATTGTGTGATTAACTATGGACTTAGCTCTTCTCAGCAATACTATGTTCCAAGACAATTCCAATAAACTCATGAAAGAAAATGTCATTCACATTCAGAGAAAGAACTGTAGAGATTGAATCAAAGCATACCATTTTCACTTTTTTTGGTTGTTCTTTCTTGTGGTTTTTCCTTTTGTTCTAATTTTTCTTATACAACTTGATTAATATGGAAATATGTTTAAAAGTATTATACACATATAACCTATATCAGATTGCTTGTTGTCTTGGGAAGGAGGAAGGAAAGGGAGAGGAAAAGAAATTTACAACTCAAAATCTTATAAAAATGAATGCTAAAAACTATCTTTGCAAATAATTGAAAAAAAATGAAAGATAATTAATTTTTTAAAATGATGAACAAGTTCTGAAGGAAGCTAGGGAATCCAAAGGTTTTGTGATGAAGAGCATCCCAAGTATATGAGACACTAGTGCAAAGGTAAGATGAGAGAGAAAGTGTTGGTTGTGTAAAGCAAATCATAAGTCAGTAAGTGGGACAGCCAGATGGCAGTGACTAGAGCACCCTCTGGAACCAGGAGGACAAGAGTTTGAATCTGACTTCAAACACCTAACACTAGCTGTATGACTCTAGACAAGTCACTTAACCTCAGTTGCTTCCCTAATAATAATAATAACAAATAAATCAGTATAGCTAGCCCACAGTAGAGAGTAATGTAAAGAGTTGAAAAGATAGGAAAAGGCCAGACTGTGAAGAGCTCTGTGAAGAGCATTTTATATTTGATCCTAGAGGTAACAGAGAGTCTCTGGAACTTGCTGAATAGGGTGTGCATGTGGCTAGATCATAGCTACATTTTAGTAGAATTACTTTTTGACAACTATGTGGAAGACAATTCAAACAGGGCCAACCTGAAGCAAGAAAACCAATTAGAGGTATCATAAAAAGGAGAAAAATGATGATCTTAATAACAGTAGTGACTGTGGGGAGAGAAATTATAGTTAGATAGTATAGTATATTTATGTATACACACATATGTATATACATACAATTATCCTTTTCAGATCATGAATCTCTCCATCACAGTTTTTATCTATTGCAGGTCAGTATAAGAAATTAAATGGGAATTTTGGGGGAGTTTTGTAAAAGCCACAAATGATACATAAAGATCAGCAGATAACAGAAAAATTTTAGAAATTCAGAAATATATAAAATATGTATACAGTATAATATCAATATAGTTTATCTTTTAATACCATAATAATTCAAACTTCTTCTCTGTTATGGAGGGCTAAAATTTTTTACACATTTTCCAAATCACCTCAACTCCTGCAATATGGAAAGAATAACTGTATGTATATTTATGTGTATTGTGTATATGCAAATATCTATACTTACAAACATGTTCTGAAGTTATAAATCACAAGATTTGCCTAAAGTGGATATGTGGGGTGAGGCTGAGGAGTTGAGGATAACACTGAAATTATTAATCTATAGACAAGGATGATGGCATCCAAAAATGAGGGAATATTGCAGGATTTTGATAAGTTGTTTAATATGTTAATTGGACATCCAATAGAAACTGGGAATGCAACATTGCAATTCTTAGATAAGAGAGTAGAGCTGAATATATAAATTTAGAAATTACTGTCAAAGTGTTGATGCCCAGATCCTTAGGAGAGGAAGACACCAATTAGGAGAAATGAAAGAGAAATGAGAAGATTGAGAACAGAGTGGGGGAAGAGAGAGCAAAGGAGAGGGCATAAAAAAGATCAAAATTTAGCAAAGATTGAACAGTTGCATTTAGACAAGTAGAGAGCCAAAGGACTTCAGTGACACAGAAACCTAAAGAGGAGATAGAATCCAAGAAGAGGTGCTCAGATGCTACAGAGAAGTCCAAAAAGCTAAGTAACTGGCCTTTAGATTTAACAATTAAGGGATCATTGATGGTATAAAGAGCATCAGTTAAGTGAATTCAGAAGCCAAGTTACAGTGGGTTAAGAGAGTGAGAGAGAAATCGGAGGCACTTTTCCAAAGTTAGCTGAGAAGAGGATATAGGATATTTAGCATTAATTGTAGGTTCTAGGGAGGGTTTGTTTAAAGCTGGAGGAAAAGTGGACTTTTTTGGTTGTTGTTGGCTTTAGGGAATTTACAAGAGTAGACAATATACTGGAAAATAGGATAAAGGAGATAAGATCAAAAGTACATGTCACTGCCTACCAATGCAAACATACAGTGCAAAAATACTGTGCTAGTATTTGATTCTTGGAGCCAGAAAACCTACCTTTGAGAACCTGCTTTTCCACTGCTAAAGTGAGAGACTTTGGGCAGACTTTCTGAACTTCAGACGCTATATTTGAAAAATGTAGATAGTTATGCTTGTATTACAAGTGGAAAAGGCGCTGATCTTCTTAGTCACTTCCCAACTGCATAGCCTTAGACAACTTACCTTCTTTGGGCCTCAATTTGCTACTCTGTAAAATTAAGGATTAGATTACATTACTTCCAATATATCTACCAGCTCTAATTCTATGATGTTTTAATTCATCTCAAAGGTTATGTGATCAGCAGATGGGACTGTGTAGAGTTTTCTATAAACTTTATACTTTAACAAAATGCTATAAAAATGAGTTAATAGCAATAATATCTATGGGTTTGAAACTCAAACTGTTGCTTTTATACTTTCAAATATTTTATCATACAAATGTTCTGTAATATTTTATATATTTTTAAAAGTTTATGTAGAATGCATGCTAGTTGGAGGTAAGAACTATATTACATACAGCACTTAATATACTGAAGGTGATCAAAAGCCACTGAATGCCAACCAGCAAAGGAAATAAGAGATAAAATTGGAAAGAAAAAAAAAAAAAAAAAGCACATTTAAAAACTAACAAATATATCCTGAATTTAGAAATCTACTTAAAATTGGATTTTTCCATGAAATTCTGATTGGTTTAAGAGATAATAAAGTGCTTAAAGTTCAGTAACCTCAAACTATTAATTTCTGATGCTGATCAAAAAACAAAAACTTGAATATCCTCCAAATGGATGTCTGGAACATTGAAGGGATAATTATTATTATAATAATTATAAGTCCTTAGACTAGAAATGGCAGTCATGGGAACTGTTTCAAATGTATTTGATACTATATCCTTTTTGTATCACAAAC
The DNA here is from genome assembly GCF_048593235.1 of Sminthopsis crassicaudata. Lineage (NCBI taxonomy): Eukaryota > Metazoa > Chordata > Mammalia > Dasyuromorphia > Dasyuridae > Sminthopsis > Sminthopsis crassicaudata. Next base: position 586,035,599 of record NC_133618.1, on the reverse strand, counting down.
ATTTTGTCATTTTAAAATGCTTATCATACCAAAATTGATTAGTTTGATAGAATCCTATACCACGCATAGGAAAGTTCTTGGTAAATGCAAATTTATCTCTATATTAGAATACTATGTATGACCTGAAAGATATTGACTCCAGGGAGAACTAATGGATGTGAAGATAAATCAAAATTTTTTCCTGCAATTTAACTCACAGTGACAAGGATTGGGGATCTCAAGGATTACATGCTCATCTTACCTAGGGAATCATGGAAGAGCAATGGGAAAGAAGAAAAGTTAAATTATATTTTTATTTATTTATATTGGCCTGACTGTTCCGAATTCCAGAAGAAAGCCTTCTCTGGAATATCATGGAAGGCAGTGTGGTGCAATGGAAAAAGTATTAAAGTTGGAGTCCCAGGACCTTAGTTTGAAACCTGAATTTCACACTTAAACTATCTAATATTGAGTAGATCATTTAATCTTTCCAGATCCAAGATTCCTCATTTATAAAAGAAGTTAGTTAGACTAGATGCCTATTTGAACTCCAGGTAGGTCATCTGATAAATGTGGTTTGGATTACATGGAATAGTGAAAAGCAATTATTAGACCTTTTTTCAGAGTACATAACTGTCTATTAAAGCTATCACCCTAAATTTAATTATCTCAGAAATGTTGAAACAAACATTTTCCAAGGTTTCTGAGCCCAGCAAGGCTTAAGTTCAGAATCACAGGAAAATTGTCTGTGAATTTGTATTTAAAGCACCTGGGTTCAAATCCTGGCTTTTTACTATCTGTGTGGACCAGACTACTTACTCATTTCAATGCTATGGGGTTTGCTTCCTCATTATAAAAGAGGATGGACTACCTTTCAGTCTTACATATTGTGAAGGTCAATTACATATATTAGCCTCTCTCCCTCTCTCCTTTCCTCCCCTCCCCCTCAATAATTAAGAAGAGAACAATTAGGGGGATTAGATTGTAAATTTCTTTAAGGCAAGAACTGTATTTTGCCTTTTTGGGTAAGATGTATCCCCAGGTCTTAGCGCAGTGCCAGGCACATAGTAGGCACTTAATATAGATTGGGTTGCAATTAGAAAATTGTGCAGTGCTTTCAACTAATTCTAAAAATGCAAATTTATCTCCATAGCAGAGGAACACTATGACCTACAAACTATCTCCTTCCTTCCAAAGCCTGTGACCCATTTTACTGACTCCAGAGAGAATTAATGGATATGAAGATAAACCACAATTTTCATGCATTTTCACTCCCAAGTATTACATATTCATCTGAAACAAAACATTTTTAATATCAACATCCTTCTAGTGATGCAATTGGCTATGAATTAGGATAGCCTTATCTCTGAAGATTAAAATAACTCAAAAAGCAATAGACTGATTCCATCTTTTTTCTTACATATTGCCCATTTTCAGATTCTAAGTTATCCTAACCTACCTACGTATTGTCTCTCACATACTGGATTCCACATTCTATTTTTAACCCCATGCCTAAGACGCTCTTCACTCAGCTACATCACTTAGTTTCCTTCAAACATCAGTTCATTTCTCACCTGATACACATTTTATAGGCAACTAGGCTGTGTACATTCCTGAAACTAGGGTCAAGAAGATCTGAATTCCTGAGATACCACTACACACCTGTCAGATTGGCTAAGATGACAGGAACAAATAATGATGAATGTTGGAGGGGATGTGGGAAAACTGGGACACTGATACATTGCTGGTGGAGTTGTGAAAGAATCCAGCCATTCTGGAGAGCAATTTGGAACTATGCCCAAAAAGTTATCAAACTGTACATACCCTTTGATCCAGCATTGCTGTTATTAGGGTTATATCCCAAAGAAATACTAAAGAGCAGAAAGGGACCTGTATGTGCCAAAATGTTTGTGGCAGCTCTTTTTGTAGTGGCTAGAAACTGGAAGATGAATGGATGCCCATCAATTGGAGAATGGTTGGGTAAATTATGGTATATGAATGTTATGGAATATTATTGTTCTATAAGAAATGACCAGCAGGAGGAATACAGAGAGGCTTGGAGAGACTTACATCAACTGATGCTGAGTGAAATGAGCAGAACCAGAAGATCATTATACACTTCAACAACAACACTGTATGAAGATGTATTCTGATGGAAGTGGAAATCTTCAAAATAGAGAAGATCCAACTCACTTCCAGTTGATCAATGATGGACAGAAATAACTATACCCAGAGAAGGAACACTGGGAAGTGAATGTAAATTGTTAGCACTACTGTCTATCTACCCAGGTTACTTATACCTTCGGAATCTAATACTTAATGTGCAACAAGAAAATGGTATTTACACACATATATTGTATCTAGGTTATACTGTAACACATGTAAAATGTATGAGATTGCCTGTCATGGGGGGGGGAGTAGAGGGAGGGAGGGGATAATTTGGAAAAATGAATACAAGGGATAATATTATAAAAAAAATTACTCATGCATATATACGGTGGAAAAAAGTATAAATAAAAAAAAAAAAAGACCTGAGTTCAAATATGACATCAAACAATAGCTGTGTGACCCTAGCCAAGTTTTTTTTTTTTTTCCCCTCAGTTTTCTCCTGTAAAATGGGGATTATACCACCCTTTCCAGGATTGTTTCAAGAATCATAAGATAATATTTGCAAAAATACTTTACAAATCTTAAATGCACCATATGAAGGTAGCTATACTTTTAACATTTACAAAGATCTTTGCAAACCATAACACATTATGAAGCTGGCTATATTATTATAATTAATAACAATACTCCAACCATAGCCTGAACTTGTTTATCTTTTATTTTGTATTTATGTGTGTTCATGTTGTTTCTCCTAGTATATTGTAAACTCCTTGAAAGTAAGGACTATTTCTTTTTTGTCTTTGTACAAATACCTAGAACAGCACCTAATACATAAGAACCTAATAATCACTAATTGATTAATTGATGAATAAGTTACAACATATTAGCAAGGAAGAATCACAGAATAACAAGCAAAATTTCCCCAGACTCTAGCATTTGCTCAAGTTTCCTGTCAGAGCCAGTTTCTAAAATCATAATGCTATCTTATAATAATAGCTGCTTATCTTTTAGCATTTTAATCCCCGAGAACCCATCATGTATACCTGAACAAATTTGTGGGTAATTGGCTCCTTAATAAAGGGCTCCTGTTTTCTGTAGATCAGTCTTCTCAATGAAATTGGGCTGAAATTGTAATGTTACATTACTGGCATACAATCACATGACGTAATGTTATGACATGGTATGATGGCAAGTGACATGCCATATTGTGGCGGTTTCATGGCACAGCATGGTAACTGACAGTCTACTTGACCAAACAAAACATAGGTGAATGATAGGATGAGAATACAGGATTTAGAAAAAGCACTGGGCATGGAGTCAGAACAATGTTATACAACATAAATAACATGACATGTGAATTCTTTGAAATAGCATGTCATATGACAAATATCATTCATGTGATGATGTGTCATGTATAGCAATATGAAAACTAGCCAGTGATTTCATTATTATAGGGCCCAACCTAATATGGAAATACCCATCATATAGGTTACATCTATAATTTAGGGAGAAGTAGGGAAGTAGGGAAAAAAAATTAAGCAAAATGATATTAAATAGTAGAGTTTGAATTAAGATTCAATCCTCAGACTCCAAATCCACCTCTAAGAAACTGTTCTTGATTTCATGAAGCTAATATAACACTATGATGAACAATATTACTTAAACGCACTAGGGAGCTATAAACAAAATTGCTTTGTTGGATCTGAAAGCATCTTGACTCTAATATAGGGTATCAAGGAACACTTCTTTGAGCAAATGATATTGGAGATGAGTTCTGAAGAATATGCAGGATTAGAACCCAAACCTAAGAGCTCAATGCACAATTGCAGACGAGTCAATCATCCTCCTTTCAGATCCCAAACTTCTATTCATGACCAAATGAAGCTATTGCCTCATCCAAGTCTCTAATTCTTACCAAAGCACTGATATGGCAGATAACCCTTTCCAATCCCATATTCTTTACACCCTGACTTCTGTTAACTTGTTTTTTTGTGCATCTTTATTTAGCTGACTGATGAATATTTCAAAATCAAGGTTTCTATAACATCTAATTTTTTTCTATAATCCCCCACCCACTCCATTTCCCCAAAGAAGAAAAATAATCAGACCCTTCTCTTCTTCTAACTTCCCTATTCTCCCATTCTTTGGCTCTTTCCTCTCTCAATGCTCCATATACGATCAATTAGCAACTCCTATGGATTTTCCATCTGCCTCTCAACCCTCTATGCCTTTCTTACTCTGCTTCAGGCTTGTGCTAACAGCCTTGGGTTTGATACAGATTTAGACCTGAAAAGACTCTAGAGATTATCTTGTATGTCTTCATTCCATAACCATCTCTTCCCCTCTTCGATGTCATGCCATTGTTGAAGCAATTTGTTCATGTTTATTTTTGAGGCAACTAGGGTTAGTAATTTACCCAGGTTCACTTGGCAATAAAGTATTAAGTATCTGAGGCTGAATTTGAACTTGGGTAGGTCCTCCTGACTCCAGAGCTGGTGCTCTATCCACTGTGCCATCCAGTTGCCCCTCTTATTATTGTTAATCAATAGTTCTGATCAAGTAATTTTCCTGCCTCCAAATCCTAAGGAGCATGGCACAACAGAATGCTGGTATTTGGAATTAGAACACATATCACATCTACATGCCCTCCTAGACTTCATAATCTCCAGAAACTCATCCTGCAACATGAAATCAATTATCTCCTTAAATTACTTCCCACCTTTGCTACAGGATCTTATCATGTTCCTGAGTTGGGTATCGTCTTCCTCAGCTCCTCTTCAACTTTTTATATGAAGTCTTGCCCCCATTAGATTCTGTGCTCTCCAAGAGTAGGATCTGTCTTATGCCTTTTTTGCATGATCAGTGTCCAACATACCTAGCAAATTGTAAACACTTAATATTTGTCTATTATAAAGTATGAATCCCAACTCTGCCACTGATTTTCTTTTCAACCAAGGGGAAATGTCTCAGATAGTTGTTTCATTAATAAAAAGAGGGCACTAGAGATGACCTTTAAGGTCCCTTCTGGATGGCTGACTTTTCACATCCTCAACCCCCTATCCTCACCCCAGTAGTTCATATTTAAGAGCCTTTAACACTACAAGGACATCAACATCTTAAAAACTTTGCATGTAAATGAGGGAGGAACAGAACCAGCAAGAAACTGAAATCCTCAAGCTTAACCCTTAATATCAAGTTGTCTGGACTTAGTACATTTGTTTAAAAAAAAAAAAAAAAAAAAAAAAAGTCCACATAAGGGTATTAAAACCAGAACTGATAGTGAACTGCACAGAATCTATAAAAGACAATTTTCAAATGCTCTCTTTGGAATGGACATGTGCCCTCCAATGTGATGACTGAAGGGAATAAAATTATCCCTGATCTCTTTACAAACCTGATCTCGTCTCTGCCCTAATAGTCCTATGCAGTTGCTGGCTGTCACAAGAACTCTTACACCCAGGAGACTCTCTGTCACTAGGAAGGGCAGACTGGATGCCATATGGTAGTAGATTTATGGAACAACACTGGCATCATCTTTGAAGATGAATGGCAGCCAGAAGTCATAGAATCCTCCTAGGACATTTTAAGGAAGACAAACTGATGAAAGAGTCCACCCAAAATAAATGCAGGTAGGGATTGGAGAGCAGATACAGAAAAAGAAAACAGGTAGTGTTGACATATACTTAACCTTTTTATTTTCTGTATTTTCAACTAAATTGATAAAGCTGCCTTGTTTTCTACCATTGCTCAAATTTGGAGATCCAAAAGCAGTTGATTTAGTAGAAAGGATTGTAGACTGAAATCATGAGACCAAGATTCCAATAATGACTTTTGGCAAATAACCAGCTGCAGACCTGCAAATTACTTTTTTTCAGCACTTTATTTCTCATCCTTAGAATGAATGAGATCTTGGACTATGTGATCACTAAGTCTCTTTCTAGCTTTAAAAACTTTTAGAATATAAATAATTAACTTCACAATCTTGATAATTTAAAGAAGTTAGATAGTTAAATCTAATTCAAATCTGGCTTCAGATGCCAACTGTGTGATCCTGGGTAAGTCATTTAAACTGTTTACCTCAGTTTCCTGGAAGTTTCCTAGAAGTGCAGGAATAACTGCACTTACCAGAGTTATTATGAAGCTATAATTAGACATTTTTGAAGTGCTTTTTTTACAAACCATAAAGTACAACATAAATGGTGTCTACCTTAAGTAGTTTAAAAAAAAAAACAAACCACTAAAGAAAGAGAAATGGACAAAAACAAATTTTCAAAAATTTGACCTTTTTGTTCAAATATCCTTCTTATGAAATTAGTGAATTTTACCCATTAAAGGGACTCAGCATAAAATCATAAATTCAGAGCTAACAGGAACCTTAAAGATCATTTTGTTCATTTTGAAAGTTAAGAAACTGAAGCTTAAAAAGATTAAGTGATTGCAAAAAACACACAGAACTGATAAATAAAGCGAAGTTAATTTTGGGGAGGGTCAATTATGTTAGTCAAAAAGGAAAGCAAAATTGTTCATATAAAAAGTGAAAAAGTTCACGCCTTAGGAGGAAATATCATTTTAAGCATATCAGGAATAATTTTGCTCAATTATATGTCAAAAAATAGCAGTTTACATAAAACCGATGTCAAAAAATAGCAGTTTACATAAAACCGATATTTACAAAAATATAAAATGCCCAATTTTACAGAAGCACTAAAACAAATAACTCTATATTAATAGGAGAAACTTAACAAATCACAAATGAACTCCCAAAGGGAAAAAAAAAAAGCACCTAGATTTACAAGTGAATTCTATCAAACATCAAAGATTAATTACAAATTCTTTTCAAAAGAAAAAAAAGGCATCCTTCCAAATTGATATAAATAGGATCTTAACATGTAAAGCTGGGAGAAATAAAGCAGAGAAAAAACTGCAGAGCAATATTCCTAATGAACAGGCAAAAAACCTAAAATAGTAGCAAAGAGGCTACAATATATTAAGAACATTATATACTATGACTATGTTGTATTTACACTAGGAATGCAAAACTATTTAAACATAAGGAAAACTATACACAAAAAAATTGAATATCAATAATAAAATTTTAAAATTGATTTTGTCAATAGAAGTTGAAAAAGCTTTTCACAAAAGACCAATACTTATCTCTGTTTAAAACATTAGAATGCATAATAACAATGGTAATTAATAAATATCCTAAGTAATGTCTTCCTAAAACTAAGAACCAACATTTTATGAAATGAAATGAAAAAGGCTACAGATATTTCCAATTAGATCAAAGGCAAAGCAAGGCTGTTCATTATCAGGTATTTAAGGTGATTGTGCACATAATGCACAATTTAACATAGTTCTAGAAATTCTGCTAAGATCAAAACAAAAAAAAAAAGAGAGAGAGAATATACAGACAAGAAAACAAAAACTATTGCTTTTTGTTGATATGATGATCTATCCAGCAAATCTCAAAGAGTCAAATGTTTCAGTATCTTAATTATCTTTTTTAGATTCCTGTCATTTGACACATAATTTTATCCTGAAATTAGGTATCCATGCCTTTTTCCAAATCACTGATCATGGTAAACAGTAGGTCAATGATAGTTGTTGAGACCACTCCACCACAAATCTCCAATGAAGACACACACAAGAAGAATTAATGATTATTGTTTGAGTGCCAAATTTATCTTACTATGTACTATCATCTAATATCTAATTCTCCATTTTGTTTGCAAGAATAGCAAGACTTTTTCAAATTTGTTTAAAAATATATAAGTACATTTTATCTATATCATTCTAATCTTTTAGCCCAATAATTTGTCAAAAAAAGGGAGAAAGCTTAAAATCTTTTTCACATCCAGTTATTAAAGCTCTTAATCATCTCTTTAGAAAGTTTTAGAATTCTGTAAAAAATCAAGGTCAAAGCACGTTAGCTAATTTTTTGGCTTTTTGTAGGGTAAGGAGAAGGGTGCTCAAGGAGGAAACCTCTAATCCTATAATATTTCTCCTATTTGGGGCAGCTAGATAGAGCACAGCCCTGAAGTCAGGAGGACCCAAGTTCAAATCTGGCTTCAGACACTTAACATTTCCTATCCGTGTTGATCCTGGGCAAGTCACTTAACCCTAACTGCCTCACTAAAAAAATAAATCAATGAATAAAATCTCCTTGAAATTAAGTGGTTCCAAGTGGACGTCTTAATATTACATTTTACATTAAGGAGGGCTATATAGAAAAGCTCAAACACATAAACATATGAAAAGCTCAAACATATAAACATACACACACACACACACACATACACACACACACACAATTGGCTATTATACTTATTGTGGAAACTGAGCAAATCTAAGATTAGAAAATATTCATATCCCACTAGGATGAAAATTTTGTCATCTTAATGAAACTTCCCTTGAACAATCTTCATTCAAATCTGTCCGTTAAATAAGTTTGCAATATCAATGTCAAGAGGCAAAAAGCCAAAATTTTACAATATTTATTAACAACTTTTAAAGTTTGATATCATATTACATTTGTCTTTAAAATGTGAAGAGCTCAAAGACAAAGGGAAAGAATTCATATGTACAATATTTATAGAAGCACATTTTTGTTTTTAGCAAAGAACTAAAAAATAAAGATGCACATATCAATAAGGGAATATTTGTACAAATTATGGTAAATGAATGTGTAATTGAGAATTACTGCAAACTAAAAAGAAATTATAAAATGGAACACTGGAAAGACCTGTATGAACTGATGCAGAATGAAATGAGCAGAAGCAGTTAACTAATTTTATACAGTGACTTCAATAATGTAAAAAAAATTTTTTTGGAAAATAAGAATTTTGATGAAATGAATAACCACATAACTATAGAGTAGATCATACCTACAATTTCTAACAGAAATTAGATGAGCTTGAGATGCAGAACAGGAATACATTTCAGACATGTCCAATGTATGAATTTATTTTCCTTAGCTATGGTTATTAGTTACAAGAGTGTTGTGTTTTGTTTTGTTTTGTTTTTAATTTAGGAGCAATGGGGGAAGAGGAATAATAGTGAGATAAAAGAAGAAAAAGAAAAGTGGCTCACTGGAACATTAAAAAAAAAGATATTTGAAAGAGGACAAATAAAGACAATTTGAAAACTAACATTTAAAAAAGAAAGCTATTTATAAGAGACTGGTGATCCTGTTTCTTGTCTATCAAATAATGAAAAATAAAAATTGTAAAAATAAAAACTTCTAAAAACTATCATTCTATCTTCATGGCAACCATCTGAATTAGTAGGACAAGTTTCATTATATTATCTTATCTCCATATAATATTATCTCCATATAATATACCTCCATATAATATAAAAAGAAATTTTTATGATACATGAGAAACTTTTATGATACATGAGATTTATTTATTTCCAAGAACACAAAATCAATTTTGATAATAGACAGAGGAATATAATCCTAGTCTCTTGATTCACTAGTTTTTTTTTTTTGTTTGTTTGTTTGTTTTTTGGTAACTTATTTATTGGCCTACCAGCTATGTTTCCCAACCTAAAGAAAGGAAATTATTCCAGTACTAAGGAACAATTTCTATTTAATTTAAATAGTTTAGACAGAGGGCAGGATCACAGTCCAATTTTTTATATTCACTGTTATTTACTGACCTTTAAGATTTCTTTTAAGTTTCTCTTAAAATACAATTAATTTTTTAAAAATAAACTAAATCTGACCATAATGGAAAAATTTAAATGGTCAAGATACACTAGGCTAAATGAAGAGAATATTGAAGTTTTCCATTTCAGAAATAATAATATTCCTTTCTATGAAGTCAAACTCCACTTTAAATACTTACCCTAGACTGGAATAAAGCAAAATTAAAGATGTTACTTTTTAAAAAAAATTCAAATTAGCTACTCCAACTGTAAATGAAAACACACACACACACACTTCAACTAAATTGCAGCCATAAAATCAATCATTTAATTGAAGCTATATATATATTTTTTTAAAAGGATGAGGCAGTACATTTGATAAAATTATAATTAGGGAAAGCTATCAAGCATGTCTCAAAAAGATTTAAAACAGCAAAGGGACACTTTACAAAAAGATTGGATAGGAAGAGTTCTTAAACTACAAGTATAAAGATACATAAAACAGATTATTTTATAAAAGAATACAGCAACAGAAACATAAAATGAATACACAAGGTCATCCAAAACTAAGAATTCTTGGACCTTCTTAATTAAAATATAAGCTCAAAAACTATTTTAACATTGACCAAATATTTAGTTTGAAATGTACACTTCCTTAGTCGAGATTTCACACTATACACATCTTCCAAACAAGCTGCCAATAGTTTCCAATTAACCATGAGTAGTATCATCTTCCACAAAGTCTTTGGCCATCTCTGCTGTGATCACATCGATGTGACTAACCTGATAAAACAACACACATTAAAGTGTAATCTCCCAAAGTAAGTCATGTAACACTAAGCAATTTCAACATTATACTACGCAATTATAATGTCTTGTATAAATGAATGAATATAGAGTTTAAACTTTGATAATCTGCTGTGGAAAATTCTGGTGAAATTGACATTAACCAGTTATTATTTAACAATGGTTATTTGCCTTATATGATATGGCAAATTATAATTAAGCTTCTCAAAGGATCAAAGAATTTTAAAAGTGTTCCTCTGGTCTAGTCCATCTTAATTTGTTAAAAACACTATTAAATAATAATTTTATATGTTTGATATTTTATTTACAAAATCTACACTAACATTTTAATGTAGATTTTTACATATACACATATGACAGCATCAATTATGTGCGTGTTTGTGATTGTTATTAAAAGTAAATTGTAAATTATTTTAGGGCAAAAGTGTATGCCATTCTTCACTTTTGTGTTCCTCATGACTACCATATTGTAGATGCATAATAAATGTTTGCTGAATTCAATGTCTGAGAATACATAGAAGAGAACAGAGGAACCTACAAAGGAAGCATAACTGCATTAAAAAAGAAAGAAAGAAAGAAAGAAAGAAAGAAAGAAAGAAAGAAAGAAAGAAAGAAAGAGAGAGAGAGAGAGAGAGAGAGAGAGAGAGAGAGAGAGAGAGAGAGAGAAAGAAAGAAAGAAAGAAAGAAAGAAAGAAAGAAAGAAAGAAAGAAAAGAAAGAAAGAAAGAAAGAAAGAAAGAAAGAAAGAAAGAAAGAAAGCAAGCTAAAGCTGTGGGATGTTTTCCTAAACCCATTAAGTTTTTATACCAGACATATATGTGTGTCTGGCACATGACTGGTTATCAATAAATAAGTGACTGTTGAAGGTGGATAGGTGCTTTAGAAATTGACAAACTTCTATAGGGATGCCTCAAAGAAAAAAACTTAACTAACATCACATCATTATCTTAGCATTAACTCAGATAATATTGTTGTTGTTGTTGTTGTTGTTGTTGTTTTCCATTAATTGAAATGGAAAAAAACCAGAAATCAAGATAAATTATCAGGGTTAGTAAAAAAACAGTATTTCATGAAGGAGATCAGAAAGAATTACCTTATTTCTGAACTTTACACCATAGAATTTGTCAGCTGACTCAAGTAGTTCAGGCCTAAATGTAGTTGTAATAAACTGAGCATGTACAGCAAGTTCCATAATCATATCTGCAAAATTAAATGTTATTTAGAGAAAATTTCTCATTATAAATGAGAACTTAATACAACACTCACATTCCAAGCATACAATTACTAAGAATATACATATATAACTACTTGTTGTTCCTATAAAGAGGACTGATAAGTACTTTTTCATAAATTATTTTCTAAGAAAGAGCCATGTAATTATGAAATTGTTAGTCTGTTTTTTTTAACATTTTTATCAGCATGAGGTTAATTTAAATACTTTCACTTTTATAAACATGTACTTCTCAGATAAAAAAAAATGAGATTTTCTCAAATATTTGATAATATTTTATACAACAAAAGGATTATTTTTTCATAATTGTTTTTTCTTTAAAATTTATTTTTTTTATTTATTTGTTTTGCTGAGGCAGTTGGGGTTAAGTGACTTGCCCAGGTGACTTGCCCAGCTAGAAAGTGTTAAGTATCTGAAGCCAGATTTGAACACAGGTTCTCCTGACTTCAGAGCCGGTGCTCTATCTACTACACCAACTAGCTACCCCAAGAGTCATAATTCTTTAAAGAAGATGAAGATTACATTTGTGTAGGTCACATTACAGAAACAAAATTAGTTTACATATTACCTAGCATAACATTGATACGTACCTTTTTCTTTCATTACATGGCTATTCATGTACAGAGAAATATCCTAGAGCTTTAATATAAAAGGTCTCCATAAAAATTAAGGCAGGCATATTATCTAGATCAGAACTAAACCGAGCCTCAAGAGATCTGCTTTATTTCTAGCTCATGGAACTCAACTACATAAAATCAGGCTACCATACTGATAGGGGAAGGATTATTGATTATTAAAAAACTACTGTAACAAAATTATAACTATGATTCTGTAGAGGATTGGTATTACATTTCATCAGGTTTTATTATATAGGAAAAAAAGCATAAATTAAAAAGCCTTACCTGATACAGCCTTTCTGTGTTGAGCATCCAAAGCCTGGTCAATCTCATCAAACAAGTAAAAAGGAGCTGGATCACATTTCTGAATTGCAAAAATCAGTGCAAGAGCCACCAAAGACTTCTGTCCGCCTGAAAGCTGTTGCATTTCCCGCATTTCACCTTGCTTTCCTGTAAATGATACCTATGAAAATATTAAGTAGTAATAATTACTTAATTATTAATTACTATTATATCTAATAGCTACTGAACCAAAAACAACTTCCATAAGTCGGTCCTTAAGAAAGTTTTAAAATATTTGCATCTACAAAGACTAATTTAAATTCTTCATATACTCCTAAAATTTAGCAACTAAGTTTTTCTATAGCACACTTGAGAAAAGTGAACTCAAAAGGTGTTTTACCCTTATTCCTACACCAGTGAATTGATCAACTGATGGGACACTGCTTTGTGAGCCAGAACCTCTATCACTTTCAGTACTTCCTTCTCCTTCATCTTGAGATTGACTACCTTCCACATCACCTTTCTTCATCACCAATGTAGCTTTGCCACCAGGTACCAATTTCTGAAACACTTCACTGAAGTTTTTTGATACCTTGGATAAAAAACAAATAAAAATATTATGATTTATATTTCCTTATAAATCTTATTAAAATAGAAATTATTACAAGTATTACTTAGAGATGTGATTAAAAGTTATTTCAGTATTAGGAGGACTTTCCCTTAAGTTACAACATGACAAATAAGGACAGATATGATTATAAATGATGACAAACTGAAATATTCATATATATTTGAAAACAAAATAGTGACTTGAGGATTGGGAAGCATTGTTCTGTCAAAAGGCATAATGAAATTCTACTATATGTGAGAAAATAATTCATTTCACATCTTTGTTTAACTCTGTAGCATGGAAAAGAAACCATGACAACACAAACAAAATGCATACAATGGGGCTTAACCTAATTAAACTATACCTGTTTGAAAGTTAGTTGAATAGCTTCATATTTTCGAAGTTCAAGGACATTCATCAGCTCCATGATTGATTTGTAGCCCCTGTCCAGCTCTTCCTGTCTCTTAATTAATTTCTCTTTTTGTTCCGAAAAATTTACAAATTGATCTAAGGCTTTTTTATTGACATGACTGTATTTCTTTAATTCTGTGTTGCATTGTTCTAGTTTGCGAAACAGCTAGAAGAGGGAAAAAAGTGACTTTACAGCTCAGTTCTCAATAAAATTTTGACATATAGAGTAAAATCCATGATTAGTTTTCCAACTGGAAACTAACCTGTTTCAGGCTTAAAGTTTGGTATTTTTCAAATGCCTCTTGGGGAAGTGACCCAAGCTCTCGGATTTTCTTCATACACTCTTCTTTTTTCTTCAGAAGCATCCCTTGCCGGTTTGTCATCTTTTCAAGCTCTTTTGTATCATGGTTTATAGCATCCATGTGCTCTTTTTCCATAGTTTTCCAGCGCTCCATGCTCTTCTGAAGATCTTTAATTGCAACCTCTGTTTTGTCAATGGAATTGTCCAGATCTAGGTAAAAATATGGGGAAAAATCAGAATCTGATGCACAAAGGATTAGGTTTTAGTTTTGTAAACAATTTAGTAAATTGTCAAGGTTTTATTTGTTCAGTGAATGATGAAAACAAATATGAAAATTTAAGAACAACTTAATGGAATTAAGTAGTACAAAATATTAAAACACTGAAGAATAACCTTGGAATTTCCAGATTTCTCTTATGCAAATTTTACACTCAAAAATTCAAAAGTATGACAAACTTTTTAGTTAGTCCAATCCCCATTTCAGATAATTTAAGTTATTTTCATTATAGCATTAGTAACAAAATTTTCAAATAGATGGGATCTATTGTTTACAATAAAACTAGACTTCCCCACAAATTACTTATGTTAACAAAGAATACACAAAAATAATTAGCACACACTTTAACACTTTGGATTCCTAATGATTTGTAGTATTTCTCCTTCAATCAAAATGTTATGAATTATTTTATAAATTTACAAAAATATAATGAATGGTTTTAGGGAATAAGAAACCAACCATCTGATCGTGCCATAGTATCTTTTACACGTTTGTTGATGGCTTCAAGCTCTGATGTTGTGGCAGTGAGAACAGTACCACCTTCAGTTTCTCTCAGTTCATTAAGTTCCTGAAATACACAATGTTACCATGTATTTAAACTCATAAAGTAATAAAGTATAATTCTCATTAGAAGGCTTTAAAACAGATCAAGCTAAGAGACATGAGAATGTAACTCTTCTTTTTTTAGAGCTGTGGGACTAAGGGCATTGAATGCTGAAGCTGATGTGTTGGTTAAGTTTTGCTGAACTGATTTTTTTCCCATCTTTCTTTTTCATTCTTTGCTATAAGAAATATATTCTGGATTGAGGGAAAAAAGGAAGGATATAATGACAATACAAAAGATATCAATAAATTATATTATTTTTAAAAATATTGGGTGGGGGGGTGAAGAGGAGAGAAGCAGCACAATTATATTACAGGAATATGCAATGACCTTAAAGGCAGGAACTATTTTTCATTCTGTCATTGTGTCCTTAATAGAACCTTCTTGGGAAAAATAAAAATAGGTCCACAATCAACCTCTCTCTATTTATAAAATACAACTATTACAAGCAGCAAAAGATTATTATCAAAAGAATCCATAAAAGAAGAACAACTTTACCTGTTCTACTTGGTCTAAGCGTTTTCTCAGGTTCTCATTGAGATAGGTCTCTACTCGAGTTATTATGCCTTCCAATTTAATCCTTTCATTTAAGAGCTGTCTGTTTTCCTAGAATTAAGGAAAAAAGAAAAAGGAGTCATAGATATAAAAAGAAATTTCACTATACTAAACTAAGGTTTTCTAACACTGATCCACAGATTGATATTAGCTACCATAACAGGTCAATGAAGAATTAACAGAAATATTATTTTATAATATTTGTTGAGATAGATATTCCATCTTCCATATAATCCCCTTTTTAGGCAAGCTATTCTATGAATGGTTATTATTTCCCACAACACTAATTCAAACCCTTAAAAACATATATTTGCAAGAGATAAGAGAAATTCTATTTAAAATAACCGTATATAATATAAAATTTTTGAGAGCTTACCTGACAAGAAAAAGCCAAGAATTATATGAACACAATTACAAAATGCTTTTTACACAAATAAAATCAGATCTAAACAACTGGAAGAATATTAAGTTCTCATGGATACGCCAAGCTAATATAATAAAAATGACTATTCTACCTAAAATTTATCTACTTATTTAGTGACACACCAATCAAACTGCCAAGAAATTGCTTCATAAAGCAAGAAAAAACCATAGCAAAATTCATCTGGAAGACCAAAGATCAAGAATTTCAAGTGAATTAATTAAGGAAGAAAAAAAGCAAACAAAAGTGGTCTAAATGTACCAAACCTAAAATTACATTATAAAGCAGTAGTTGTCAGAACCAATTGGTACTGGCTAAGAAATAGTCATGGATCAGTGGAACAGGTTAGGTTCACAAGGCACAATAATCAATAGCTTTAATAATCTAGTGTTTTAATAAACCCAAAGACTCCAGTTTCTAGAACAAGAATTCACTATTTAACCAAAATTTCTGAGAAAATTAGAAAATAGTATGGCAGAACTAGGCATTGACCAATACCTAACATCCTATACCAAGGTAAAGTCAAAATGGGTTCATAATTTAGACATAAAGGATGATACTATAAGCAAATTAGGAGAACAAGGAATAGTCTACTCAGATCTGTGGAGAAAGATCTTAAAAAAGATCTAAAGAATATTATGAAATGCAAAATGGATAATTCTAATTATATTAAATTTTAAAAAGTTTTTGTACAAACAAAAAATGCAGCCAAAATTAAGAGGGAAATAGAAAACTAGGGGAAATTTTTACATTCAAGGGTTTTGATAAAGGTCTTATTTCTAAAATATATAAGAGAATCAATGCAAATTTGTAAGAAAACAAGCCATTCTCCAACTGATAAATGATCAGAGGATTTTCAGACAAATTTTCAGATGACAACTTTTAGATAAAGAAATTAAAGCCATTTGTAGTCACATGAAAAAAATGCTCTAAATCACTACTGATTAAAAAAAATATAAATTAAGACAACTCTGAGGTACTACTTCACATCCTCAGATCAGCTAAGATGACAGGAAAAGATAATGATAAATGTTGGAGAGAATTAAGAAAACTGGGACACTAATACATTGTTGGTGGAGCTATGAATTGATTCAACTATTCTGGAGAGCAATTTGGAAATATGCCCAAAGGGCTATCAAACTGTGCATATAACTAGCAATGTTCCTATTGGCCCTGTATCCCAAAGAAATCATAAGAAAGGAAAAATACCCACATTTGCAAAAATATTTGTGGCAGCCCTTTCTACAGTGGCAAAAAACTGGACACTGAGTGGATGCCCATCAGTTGGGGAATGGTTGAATAAAGTTATGATATATGAATGTTATGGAATATTATTGTTCTATAAGAAACGATCAGCAGGATGATTTCATTAAGACCTGGAGAGACTTACGTGAACTGATGCTAAGTGAAGTGGGTAGAAGAGAACATTGTACACAGCAGCATGATTATATGATAATCAACTGTGATAGATGTAGTTCTTTTCAACAGTGAGGTAACTCAGGCTAATTTCAACAGACTTGTGATAGAAAGAAACATCTACATCCAGAGAGGACTATGGGGATTGAATGAGGATCACAACACAGTGTTTTCACCTTTTTTGTTGTTTGCTTGCTTATTTTTTTCTTTCATTTCCCCCCCTTTTTTAACTGATTTTTCTTGTGCAGCATGACAAATATGAATATATTTAGAAGAATCGCACATGTTTAACCTATATTGGTTTACTTGCTGTCGAGGGGAGGAGGTAGGGAGGAAGGGAAGGAAGGAAAAAAAATTTGGAACACAAGGTTTTGTAAGGATGAATGTTGAAAACTATTTTTGCATGATTTTGACAAATAAAAAACTATTAGTATTTTTTTAAAAAGACAGAAAAAAGGTTTTAATAATAAAATCTCCATTATCCATTTTAAAATGCTATCTACTTGTATTTTTCCACTTTGTTTATTTTTCCCTTTAGTGTTGTATCACCTTTGCCTTCATACCAAACTACATCAAAATACACTTAATCAAAATGGTGCTATTACTAATATATACATGGTTGTGTATGTGTAGATATAGCAGAAAATGCACCTAAAAATCAGTCAAAATACCTTTTAGATTTCTTGTGCTAATCCTAACTGGAATCAAATTACTTGCATTTATAAAGCAAGCTTTTATTACTTCTTGATATTGACATGTTTTCTAAATAGAAGCTAAATATATTTATATTTCACTTTAAAAAATAAATAAATAACTTAACCTTTAAGATTATTTTTTACTGCATGATGTTGTTAGGTGGCAGTGTAGAGTGCTGGACTTGGAGTCATGAGAATCTAAGTCCAAATACAGCCTCAGATCCATATTTTCTATGTGATCTTAGGTAAGTCACTTAATCTCTGCCTCAGTTTCTCATCTGTAAAAATGGAGATAATAGTAGCACCTGCTTCTAGGGTTATTTTATGGATAAATGAGATGTTAGTACTTAGCACAGTGCCTTGCACAAAATAATTACTTTATAAATGTTAATTATTATAATTGTTATTAAAAGTCACAATAGTAATTACTAAGATTATTTAGCAAATCATACTTACTTGCTGTAGCAGCCGAATTTCATCATTCAAATCATCCACTCGTCTCTGATCTTCCAGGCTGAGCTGAGAGAGTAAATCTGTTCCCAGTTCTGCTTTTAGTGATTCTCTTGTCGATTCCATGGCATGTAAACTTGCCTCTAAGCTTTGCAAGCTACGTTGCTATGTGACAGATTGAGTCATTAATGTAAATATTTCTCAAGTCAGTAAATAAAGCCAGAAGGAATGAAATATTATAGTATATATATTTAAAATGCCAAATTCTAGATTGTCATTGTTGGCATTATTAAAATTAAGTTATCATAAAATTATCCCTAATTTCAGGATATTAATAAAAATCTCTAGCAGTAATCAAGAGAAAGAAATTAAGAATATCTATGTATGTACCTTTGGCATAAAAGTTTTTTCAGACTGCTGTCTCTTTTCTTTCAACATCTTCATCTCTGATAAAATACTGTCTCGAGATGCTTTGAATTTCCTCTGTTGGGTTTCAATTTGTTGCATTTGATTCATAAGTTGATCAATTTCATTATTAATCCATACAATGTGCTAAGGAAAATTCTGTACAATTTTGCATACAATATTATTTTTCCACCTCCTACCTTGTCCCCTCCATGTACTTTTTACCATTAAGTATCATGTTATCAGAGCAATCTTCCAAAACTCTATGTAACCTAGAGTTACATATTAATGCTTACCGCTTTCAAACAGACATGTTGTGTATTGATTTGTTTTACTTAATTTCATTCTTTTGTTATAGTTATAGGGTAGTTTTATGGAGAATGGTAGGATTCACTGGGAAAAGGCAATAATGTTTAAAAACTATATAAAATTTAAAAAAGAACACCATTTAAATCATGCTATGCTACTATAATCTAATAAAATTATTTCAGAAATGTTATAAAAAAACTACTTGTACCTTTTCTAATAAATAAAATCAGATTTATGGTACTATGTGTCAGTTATTTTTATTCTGTCAATGCTTTGCTTTCTCATTTATTTCCCATTTTATTTTTTTTTATGTTCTCAAATGTAATGAGTCCAACACAATCTGGCAATTTTTAATCTGCATTCAGTAGTACTTAATAGAATCAAAACACATTCAACTTAATTGAATGTTTTACCTTTTAAATAGAAGCCAATTAAAAAATTAAAAATATAAGCTTACTTATATACACATATACAAAAGATCGGACTAATACAAATCATTGCCTGTGCCTGGTTCATATTAAAAAGCTTTACTCTTCATACAATTGATTCTCCTGACATGACTGCTATTTTCTCATACAAAATCCTAAATCAGAATTATTCATCCTCTAATGTCACTAATTCGTTCTGAAATCTTTTGTCAGTACTGCAACAGCATCTGAAACATTAGTCACAGAATCTGCATCATAGTCCAGCATGTACTGTGAATTTAGAAATAACATATTACTTCCTACATTATTCATATCTGTTAAATCTGTAATTTACTCACTTAACATAATATGATATGATGACTTGGAGGGGGGGGAGGGGAACTAATGATCTAAACAGTAGTACCATCAACATAAGCCAGTTTGAAATCTCCTAGATTTTGAGGTAGGTACTAAGATAAAGAGAACAGAGAAATGATGTTGCAAGGTTATGTGATAACAAAAACCATAACAATGTAATTCCTAGTCTCTTTCTATGTTAAGGAGAATTAACTTCAGACTGAAAACAGTAACAACCAAAATGGTTTAAAGAAAAGGAAAGCAGAACATAAAGGAGAAAATGTCTAAAAAATTCCTCATACATGCATGGCTTTTCTTTCCCTGTCTCCAACTCCTTGGGGTGGCTGTTCCCTCTCCCTGGAACATATTTCCTCCTAACCTTTGTCTTAGAATGCTTAGTTTTCTTCAAGGTTCAGCTGGCACGTCACCTCTTCCACAAAGTCTTTCTGGGTGCCCCTCTCTCTTAGTACCTCCACATCCCAAAGTCCTCCCCCATTCAATGTGAATCATCTATATATTTGAACATTGATAACTAGCTAGACTATAAGCTTACTGAGGACAAGGGCTGTCTCACTTTTATCTCTGCATACCCAGAACCTAGCACAGAACTCGACACATATCAGGTGCTTCATAAATGTTTGTGAATTGGTTGCTATAAATAAGTTCAAAACACCTGATCCCCAAACAGATTATATTCCAGAGTACTGAAAGAAATTACAGATGCTTTCACTGAAGTACTATCAGTAATCTTTGAAGCTGTGAAATTGCAAAGAATTCAAAATATTAAGAACCAAATATTTCAATTTTCAAACTATATATAACTTCATATCAATACCCATATTGATTTTCTAGTCAATATAAAATCAGGAACTATTATAATTTTGTTTATGCCTTTAAAGTAAATTACTATATTTAAGTAAAAATGAATTCTGATAAATTTAAAAAGCAACTGGCATTTTTTAAAAATTGAGATATACTATTAAGTATTTTTTTAAATTTAGTACAGCCAGAGAGTAAAACAAACTCTACTAGAACTTAATGAAAAAATATTACTAATAATTACTAAATACTAAAATTGTAATTTTAGTCCAGTAATGCTCATCAGCATAGAGAGCTATTTTAATATAGACAGTATTCACTTAAAGAAACTACATCAAATCCCCTCTACTTCACTTTACTAGAAATGCAACTGGTAATTCTATTACTGCAGTGGGGTAAAAGAAAGATTATGGGTTGCAGGCTAGACGAATGGGATCCCACAAAACCATGATAAACAGTACCAATATGTTCAGAAGTGATTATCTGAAACACAGGACAAAATTAAATGACTCTAACTAAATTAAGATAAGGCCCTAAATTGGGTCAATATATAATATATCACAGGACTCCTTCATAACTACCAGGTTTCTAGGTTCCAATGAGAGAATTATAGCAATTTCAAAAAAGGCAGTCAATAATTAGAAACCAGTAACTTTAGGCACTTTGTATAGTACTTGTATAGTGTTTAGCTCAATTATTAAAAAAAAAAAAAAAAAAAAAAAGAATTGCTTTGGTAGATTTTAAAATAATATTCATAAGATTGCATATGTCTATAGTTGGGCTATATTTAATATAACTGACCAAAATATGCAAAAAGTGTTATCTGTAAATATTAATAGTAAACTCTGCTAATATTAAGGATATTTGTTTTTGTCAGCTTAAAAAAAAATATCATCCCTTAAAGTTTTATATTCTCATCCTACTAGCCTACATGCTCTCTGAAAGGTAAAATTCATTGCTGCTGAAAACTAACAAGTAGTAAGCAGTAATGAAGGGAAAGGCTAACAGAAAAACTTGGGAAAACATGTATGAACTAATGTAGGACAAGGTAGGAAGAGTCTACATAGTCTCTTATACAATTTACATTGTAATAGCAAGGTAAAACTAAAACTTTTAGAAACCTAATGGCTAAACAAAATGACTACAACTCCAAAGGATTCATGATAAAGCATGCTATCTACCATCAGCCAGAAAAGTGATGAACTCAGTGCAGACTAAAACATATTTTTCTTTTTTTTTTGGGGGGGGGGGAAGGGAGGGAGAAAGGCTGGAAGAACAAAGCTAATACGGAAATCTAACTATGTTTATAATAATTTTTTCCTCCCTGCCTTCTGATTGAGTTGTAAGGTGAAAGAATTTGGAATTTTAAAAAATAATAATTTTTAAAGTCTCTTGATTTAAATAATTTTTAAAAAAGAGACTGAGGAAAATAATTGTTTTCAACCAATGAATGTTGGCATTAGATAGAAAAAAATAACTAATTAACCATAAAAACTACATGGAAGCAATTTTTTACTAACTCAAATTATATGTAGATGCTAACGAAATAAGCTTATGAGGTAGGATGAAAGTAAATATATTTAAGTAAACAAGTAAATTATTAATCTACCAATTGAGAAAAAAAGCTACACATTATATAAAACAGATGCAAAAGTTCCCAATATATTCCATTCTCTAAAAGGATATTTTCAATATTTCTACGAAGATTTTCATTGAGCTTAGCTTCAAGTTCACCTAGTTCTTCTTCAGCCTTTCTAACATCTTTTTGCAATTCAAGCCGAGACTTTCTGGTATCATAATATCCTCCAGTTAGAGCCCCTCGATGACTGACTTGATCCCCTAGGAAGAAAACAGAAAAACAGTGATTTTGTACAGCATATATTTTTGTATAGTGTTTACCAAAGCAATTCTTTTTTGTAATAATTGAGCTACATTTTAAAATAACATTAATAAGTACATGACTTTGGGGGCTGAAATAAGAGATTTTAATCTTTATTATGTGTTCTAGAGGGATTCCCTACTTATAAATGAGAAAACACAGGCTTGGAAAGGTAAAATGACTTGCCTATGGTGAGAGTTGGAAAGACATACATGTTTTCAATAATCTTTCCACTGTACTACAGTGCCAATGTCAATTAAACTAGGATTAGGGAGATAAATGGAGACATGGGGAAATTTAGAAATAACAACCAAAACATTTCAATAAAATTTTTTTTAAATGCTTGTTTTCTTTTCTTACCAAAAGAGAATAGAAAGCATAACACAGTCCTTTTTAAATTAATATGCAGTATTTTATAAATAACAAACTTATAAATACTCTTGAAATTCATGACTAACTTTAACAAATTATAAGTGACATTCTAATATTAGCATATGTGCTAAAAATTTAATAAGCTTGTAATTCAGAACAATTAAGAAGCATTATTGAATATAAACTATTGACCACAAACCTTCCAAAGTAATACAGTCCATAGTAAAGGCACGGGCCAACTGTGTAGAAACTTCCATGCTCCGACAAATCAGGGTCTTTCCAAATACATGTTTAAAAGCTTTGTCAAATCTTGGATTGTATCTTAGTTTACTTATCATTGGAATAGCATCCTGAAAAGGAAGTAGCCATATTACATGTAGCAAGACAGTTACAGCATACATCAAATCAAAGTTAACCAATGAATGCTGGTAGAAATTCAAATCCCAGTCTTTTAGGTATCTTTGAAACATTAAGAAACAGCATCAAAAACTTAACACTTTGAAAGATCTTTAAGGCCATCTAATTAAACTCCTTCATTTCAATGAAATGAGGAAACTGAGTGCCACAGGGTTTACTTAACCAAAAGTAAAGTTTAGTTGTGAACTCTGGTCCTCTGACAGGCACAATTACTATGTAGTAGACAATGTGCTGAATTAGGGATACTAAGAAAGGCAAAAGAATTGTCCCTGATTTCAAGAGAACATCCTTTTGGGGGAGAAAACAAACAAACAAACAAAAAATACACACACACACACACACACACACACACACACACACACACACACACGAGAAATATAATACATAAAGGAAGGTAATTTCAGTGCTTCATTAGAAGCAAGGGAAATCAGAAAAGGCAGCTTATAAAACATGAGATATGATTATCTCATGAATTGAGTTTTGAAGACAACCAAGAAAGCCAAGAGCTAGAGGGAGATCATTTCAGGAACAGGGGCCAGATCAGAAGACAGAATGTTACATGAAAGGAAAAACAAGGATAGTAGAGAGCTGGATGGATCTGGGAGATGGGAAAATAGGTATATTAATGTACTACTGATGGAGATATAAGATGATTTAGCCATTCTAAAAAGCAATCTGGAATCATACAAAGTTACTAATGTATGCATATGCAATTGCTGGGGCTATTAATTTACTGATACTACTACTAAACATGCCTCAATGAAATAAAAAAGGAAAATATGCTATATGTACAAAATATCTATAGCAGCTATTTTTGTGATAGTAAAAAGCTATAAAGCAAGGAAGTTTCTGTCATTTAGGGAACAAACCATGGCATACAAAGTGAAATGGGCTATATATGCAATACCAAAAGGGACAGTTTCAGAGAATCTTGAAAAGCATTATAAGAACTGACACAGTAAAGTGAACAAAATCAAAGTATTAATTCAGAAAATAAAAATATTGTAAAAATTAATGTTAAAAGAATGCTAAGAACTCTAATCTCTCTATATATAATGACTAGCCATAAGTCCAGAGAATCCATGAAGAATGCTATGTGATAAGACTCAAAAATACAGAATGAAAACTATTTCTGGACACAGTCCATGCAGGAATTTGTTTTGCTTGAATGTATTTGTTATGAGGATTTGGTTATTCTTTTTTTCACTTCTTGAGGAAATGGGAAGGTGAGGAGAGAAAATAAGTCCTTAATTGAAACAAAATTTTTATTTAAAAAAGATGAGTGCCTTGTTGCAATGAGGAACCAGTTGAAATCATGTGATGTGAGTGCACAGTGAACCCAATCCACATAGCTCTGTGATTTCAGTTCCATTCAATAGCATGTAGAGTGAAAATGGAGGAGCTAATTAAATTCAACTGTAGTGTGTGTGTGTGTGTGTGAAACACACACACAAAATTACACTGTAGATATTTTAAAAGATTTCCAATTTGTATGAAAAGAATGTTACACTGCTAAAATAAACATCACCTCAAAGTAAATTTAAAAATCTTGAGAGTAGACTTCAAATTCTTACTACTTTAAAAATTAGACATTTCACAAAGGCTACATGTTATGACGATTCAATAACAGTTGCCAATGCACTATTAAATAAAATGCAATAAAGAAATATAGTGGAGTTCAAGGAAACAATATTACTTATATATCCCTTTATAAATAATAGAGAGTAGCACCAGAGAGTAACTTTAAAATATACACAGCTGTCAATAAGATTATACCTTTTTTTTTTTTTTTTTTTTTTTTACTGTACTTTCAGGTAATGATAGCTATAAAATATTTTCTATTTCATTTATAAGAAGCTAGAATGCTTAAAAACTTAAGAGAAATATATAAAAGCAAATATATGCACATTCCTTATTGCCTCTTATCCCTACTTCAACCCATATTCACATACCCCAAAATAATAACTTACATTGGTTTCTGGATAGGCTGTATCTCTGACATCCAATTTATTGAGAGGCAGAAAGGTTACTTCTCCTGGAAGGTTCATTTTATTAAACTCCATTAAAATTTTGGTACTGACTTCATCTGAATCCACAATATGATAAAACAACCTAAATGTGAATAATACAATATTTATGGGTTTTGTTCTTAAATTTCAAGTGATAATGTAATTTTTTAATCAAGTAAATATACATTTATATATACTACTTCAAGATTTACAAAGAACTCTGCCTAAAGACAATTCTGACCAAGTTTTATTTCTCTTATTTCATAGATAATTACATTGAAGCATAGAGAAGCAAAGTGATTCATCCAGGATCACATAGCAGTTAAGTAACTGAGCTGGAACAAACACTGATCCTTTAATTCCAAATCCAATGCTTTGTTTTTTCTCTAATTCTAATAACCCACTTCAAAGATCAAACAGACACACAAATGACCTGGTTATTTTTAAACAATTTACTAAAATAGTTCAAAAATTGATTCTCCTTCAAGAGAAGGAGCTTTTCATAACTATGGTCAGGATCAAAGCAGAGCCATTAAATACCTCCAGTAAAAAATTCAAATGACTTTGAAAGAGAAGACATGTTAAAGATCCTTGATAGCAAATAGTTTTGTTTTTATTTCACTATGAGAAATTTGGTTTTGATTTAAAGCACAGACTTTCATTTTGTTATTTAAAATTTACAACTGTAAACACACTTTTCCTCCCAAACATATTCCTATGATGTTACACAAGTTTTGGGGCAGCTAGGTGGTGCAGTGGATACAGTACCAGCCCTGAAGTCAGGAAGACCGAGTTCAAATCTGGTCTCAGACACTTAACACCTCCTAGTTGTGTGACTCTGGGCAAGTCACTTAACCCCAATTGCCTCAGCAAAAAAATAAATAGATAAATAAATAAAAATTACAAAAGTTTTGCAAGGCTTAGAAAGGTTACAAGTTTTAAAGTGATTATGTATATATTTATTATGTACTATAAATTTATGAACAGAATTCTTATTAATTTTAAATTTGTGATTCTGGAAAATCATCTCTGAAACAGGTGAAAGTGAAATTAAATTTCATGAAACAGGAAGTATTTTTCTTATTATAGAACTTGGGTTTTAAATATGATAAAGGTCTGGTTTTCTGATTTTTTTGGTTGAATATCTGATCTTCTTAACAATTTTATTAAGTTCTCAAATTTTTATACTACTTATATTTTGGATGGTTAGAAATAAAGAATTTAATTCTATTGTAACCAATTAATAAATATTTTTCATTTTAAACTTGGAGAAAAAAAAGAAAAAAAATTTAAATGACAAAGAAATAATGGCATCAACACAAGCTAAGAGGAAATGTCCATGATAGCAAAGCTAAACAAGATGAGAACCCTGGATTTTAGAATTAGAAATTGTTTTCGACCTTTTTCCATCTGAAAGTTGAATTAAAAAGTTGAAGAGAAAGAAGAATAACTTCAAATGCTTATATTATTCTCAAAGCCCCAAAAAAACATTTTTTTTTGCTCTTGCTCTTATTCTGAACCCTGAATGCCAATAACTACTTCACCTGTTGCCAGCAGTGACTTCAACGCATGTGTAGAAAGCTGGTTCACACTCAAAGTTATTCATCACGATACCATGATAGCCATTTTGAACATGCTGATTTATGCCTTTTCGACGAAAATGATCCAAAACTTTGTTTATGCTGTCTATGCCATTTAAAATAGCCTGTTGGAAAAAGAAAAATATGTAGAAAGTTTAAAACATTAGGTATTTCTGCCAGTAAGAATAAAACAAAATTAAAGACTTTTATAGTACTATCAAAAATATTAAATTAGTAATAGTTCCTACAGATGATAGTTATTTTATTGACAATCATAAAATATCTGTCACCCAATGTTATTAAGTGATTTGTCATCTGTGCTATTTACTACTTGACAACAATGATCCCTCAGCATGATTGACAAATTCTTCTTGTGGCATGATAGATTCAGTAAGATATTTGTAGTAACAATTATGTCTTCTGTTAAGCTTACTAAAAAGAATACTGCCCACCTTTCCTGTTGCTGCTCTAAGAAGTTGCTGCTTTTTTTCAAGATCTTCTCGTTTGGCAGCAAGTGCTTGTTGTTCTGCATTTTCCTCTCTCCATAAATAACTGTAAATAAAAATTAGATTTTTTTTAAATTAAGCAATTTGAAGACATTGAATAGAAACCTTTTAAAAGAAAATAAATTTATATCTGAAAGATAATGTTCACAAATGTTACAAATACTTTAAGAAAGCAACAAATTCATATATGAAAACTAAAACATATTACTAACTTTCTTTCACTCTGTAATTCATCTTTCTTGTTCTTCACTTCATAGTATTTTCTATCCAGTTCTTCCACTCGAGCCTTTACTTCATTAAGATCCTGATCCAGTTTCTACAGGAAACAAAAATCATTTAACATTGTTATTCTAAATAAAGCCTCTATTTTCATATGTTTTATATTAGGGCACTATTTTCAGAGGCACAATGTCACTATAAACTTTATAATTAAGCAATTTGTTATGAATTACATTATTTCTTTTAAAAACTCCACAAAGATGAAATAAACTCAGCCCTTAAAAACAATGTCATGTAAATGAAATTAAAAATCATTAAAAGATCCAATTCTTATTACTTCTTTAAAAACTTGTTCTAAGAATTTTTAATTTTATTTTATTTTCAGTTTCAAATGCTATCCCTTTCCATCCATCCACCACCAATGGAGAAGGCAAGATAAATAATACATATGAAGTCATATAAGACATCTCTGCAAAAATAATAATAATAATAATAAAATAAAGCAAAAAAAAAAAAAAAGGAAAAAATAACCTTCAGTCTATATTTTGAATCCATCAGTTCTTTACCTGAAGATGGATAGCTTTTATATCATGAGTCCTTTGGATTACTAAGTCTTTCATAGTTATTTATCATTGTAATATTGGTAATATTGCTGTTACCATATAGATTCTTCTTCTGGTTCTGCTCAGTTCATTTTGCAACATCTTTTCTAACTCCCAGATATTTCTGAAATCATCCCCTTCATTTCTTCTTCTTCTTCTTTTTTAATAGTTTTTATTTACCAGATAGATGCATGGGTAATTTTACAGCATTGACAATTGCCAAACCTTTTGTTCTAATTTTCCTCCTTCTCCTTCTCCCCCCCCCCCCAGATGGCAGGTTGACCAATACATGTTAAATATGTTAAAGTATAAATTAAATACAATCTATGTATACATGTCCAAACAGTTGTTTTGCTGTACAAAAAGAATCGGACTTTGAAATAGTGTACAATTCGCCTGTGAAGGAAACCAAAAATGCAGGCGGACAAAAATAGAATCCCCTTCATTTCTTATAGCACAATAGTAATGTCATATTTACATACCATTATTTGTTCAGCTATTTCCCAATTGAAGAGCATCCTTTCACTTTCTAATTTTTTTGTTACCACAAAAAGAATTGATAGGAGTAGCTACCTGGTGCAGTGGATAAGAGCACTAACCCTGAAATCAGGAGGACCCAAGTTCAAATATGGCCTTAGACCCTTAAACATTTCCCAGCTATATGACCCTGGGCAAGTAATTTAACCCAATTGCCTCACAAAAGAAAAATAAGATTAAAAAGAAAAAGAACTGATATAAATAATCTTTAATAATACCAATATGTTCCTTTGGACAATATTATTTTTGCCCCACCAATCATCAAATAGAGGTCACAGTCATATGCTTTGACAGACATGTCTTGAGAGGGTCTATAAAAATCTTAGTAGATAAAATTCTCTATTACTATTAACAAGTTTACAATAAGCTGTCTCACCACCTTTTACAGGGAATCACTGATAATTTTCTGTTTTTATTGGATAATCTTTCACCTAACATACACACCGTTTTTAACTGGATAATCTTTCATCTAACATCTATACCTAAAAGCATCATTCTTTGAAGGATAAACTAGCTGCTTCCTTCGCACAGAGTTCAAATCTCTGCCCTAAAGGGAGCTTCAGAGATGTTACTTGGCCTCATGAAGCTCCCTTTCTTCATTTTTTCCTTTATAACATTCTTCTACATTCCTGACAGAGAGCAGGATTTCTTTCTCCCTTTCAATATCCTTTTCCACTTGTTTTCATTTTTAAGGTCTTCTTTCATCTTTTAGAAAAGAATACTTCCTACAACCTGATAACATGCAAAGTGAAGAGATGTTCATGTCCCTTTACTTTCTCCTAAGAAGGATATCGATCACAGATTATATTTTAAGGATAAACAACCATTATTGGCCATGAAGAAATACATTCTATAAAATTGTACATTCTATAAAAATCAATGAAAAATTATCCCTGGCCATCATCCCAAAACCATAGCTCATTAAAATTTGGACTGTGGCATTGGTATGGCTTCAGCACAGCGAGAAAGCAATTGAAACTGTGTAACATATTTATAGTGGATCTGGTTAACACACTTGGTGATTTTTCTATAGCTTTGTTTGGCTACACAGAGTGGAAGTAATCCAAGTTTGAGGGCTTAATAAAGCTAGACAATCAAAAAGAAGGGGATATTGTAGAACTGAACTAGTTCACCAAGAAATCAAATGGCAAAAGGAGAATGTAGCCAATGAAGGAATAGTCTGGGAAAGAATTTAGGAATGGTGAGATGGAAATCATGATGAGGATGAAGAACAGGGTTTGGGGTTGTAAAGCAGAGAGAAATGTGGAATGACCAAAAATTAATCAAATCAGGTAATTTCAAGATCTATAAAAAAATGTATATGCGCAAACAGTATTTTTATCATTTTATGATTTTGAGTTTTTTGGTCATTTTTATGAATCGAGATTTTATTTTATGTAATTACATTCTTAGGGTTTCCCATGGAATCAGAAATAAAAATGAAACAGTAATTACCCAAACACACATTAAAAAAAAATTTACATTTTTCTACTATATGGCAATTATTTATTCTATGTCATAGGACTAGACTATTTAGATTAATGTTTAAAAATAAAACTTCAAAACAATGAATATTTTATATTTAATTTTTGCTAAATATAACTACTCCCCATAACTAAAATAAAAATACTCAAAACTTCTTACATTGTACTGTTCCAAATTTTTTTCCTTATTAGCTTCAGTATCTTCCAAGTCCTTGTGTATCGCAGCAATCTGTCGTTTTTTGTCATTAATGGCTTGATCTAAAGACTTTAGCTCCTTTTTAATCCATTTATCTCTTTCTTCTTTGGATGTAAACTGGCTTCCTCGACCTTGCTTTGCATAAAGGTCTGTTCTTTCTTGAGTAGCCTGTGCCAATCTATTCATAATTGATAAATGTTAAAATAGATCAAAAAAAAAAGAAAAAAGAAAAAAATTAATACCAAAACTGGGAATTAAATACTATGTAGAGGACTTTAAGAATGTGAATGAATGAATAAATAAAACGGAAAACACCAAAAACAAAGAATAAAGAGTTCCAAAACAATAAAAACTGAATGCTACAAAATTTTAACAGCCAGCTATGGTTTCAAAGAAGATATACAAGAAGATACTTCCCTCTGCTACGTTGTGCAGATGGGAGATTGCATAAAGCATCAGACTATTTTGATACATTGATTGACTTTGTTGAACTTTTTTCCTTCAGGCATAAATAAAAATAGTATTTATTGTACTCAGCAACAATCATCTGTAAGTTTTACAAAAAGCCAAGATGATGTAAAGGGAATGTGTGCCTACACATTTTTACTGAAAACAGCTCAGTAAATGAAAAAGTAGAATGTTTTTTATGACATTTTCATTTATTCATTGAACATTTCATCAGGCATTTATGTATATCACACTATCCTAACAAAGATATAAATGTAAACTGTAGTCCCTGCCTTCAACTGCATAGAACAGAATTCAGATTGTAGTCATAACAACAGCAAAGAGGACACTCCAGATTTGGACTAATCCAAAAAAGTCTGGAGTTTTTGTCATGAGGGACAAAGGAGATATGAGGGAAGAAGAAAATAGGGAAATAAATAAGTCCTAGAGAACTCCTAGTACAGAGGTTGTTTAATTTTTTGTGTCACGAACTCCTGGCAATCTCATGAAACTTGTGAACTCATTATCAGTATCAAAACATACAATAAAATATACAGAGCTACAAAGAAAACCAATTTTGCTGAATTATGAATATGTGTACATATATGAATATGTGGATGTATGCAACTGTATAAAAAGTACTTTGCTTAGTTCTATGGCATACAAATTTACCACTTTGAAGTCAATCTGCCTCTCTTCAAAATAGTCTTTTCTTCAAATGAAAGCCCAATAAATTTTCAGAGAATCATACTTGATAGATTATTTATCATTTTGTATGTGGCTCAAGAAGGCTAAAAATGAACTGTCCAATGTTATTCAGGGGATTCAAATTTATAAGTTATACAAATTTGCACAAGAACATAAGGCAGATTTTAAAGTTAGAAGGGCCCTTAGAGGTTTCAAGCCAACTTTCTTACTTTACAAAAGGAAACATCTAGTTTCAAATTGCTTTTTGTACAATATTGCTTTTCTAGTAATATATTAGAACATGTTGTAATTATGAACTAAACATTCAGCTCACAATTGTGTAGCACTTTAACATTTTAAAAGTTCTTTGTATACATGTTTCAAAGGCCTTATTATTTCATAATTATACCAGTGATAGTTGGAAAGGTAACTAAAACACAAACTACTATTAGTTTCTAAAGGGATTAATTAAAAATTTTGGTCTTTAGCTTTTCAGTGTACACCCTTTAAACTTAACATTTGTATAAGAAAAAAAAAAAAAAACAAAAAAAAACAAAAACAAAAACAAAAACAAAAGCAAAACAAAACCAAACACCAGACCTAGCAATTCCTCGCTCTTCCTTTTCTTTTACACTGTTGAATTTGGGCTCAGTTTCTGCAAGCTCTTTTTGCTTTTCCTCTATTTTCTCAAGAAGCTTCTGCCTCTCTTTTAACAGGCGTTTCTGAAAATGAAGGAAAAAGATATGAGAGTTCTTTCAACTAATTTTATCATACTAGCACAAAAGTGAAATATACTCAAAGAAATATAATAAAATTATTCAAGAAACAATGAAAACGATAAAAACAGCTTATTCATTTACTGAGTCAACAAACAATAAGGATCGATTGGAATTGAGTTCATAATGATGTAGCAACTTACTGAAAAATGCCAGCTATGAAATTTTTGTGGCAAGAATTTGCCACAAAATTTTATTTTATTTATTTTTTAAATTATATATTTTTTATTTCATCTTACCCTCTGTTCACTGTTGCCTGCCAATTCATCTTGCAAATCCTTAGCTTTAAGTTCTAATTTAGTCCTCTGCTTAATTTGTTCCTGTCTTTCAGCACTAAGCTGCTCTTTTTCTTCTTTCATTGCTGAAATTTTTGTTTTCAATTCTCGAACCTGTCGTTCAATATCCTATATATACAATAATGATGAAGAAAAAAAAAGGATTTAACAAAATGTCATAGGACCACAAATTTAAAGAAACCATATAGTATATATCCCTAATTCATATATAAAGAAATTAAGTCTATAAAAATTAAATGACTTGGCCTTCATAGATTCACCATAAAATTTAGAGGAATAATTTAAAAGTTAATACATCATTCCAAATCTACTTCCCTTTCTAAAAGTAATAGAGCCAAGATTTATATGTAGATCAACTGACTTTAAAATCAAGTCCTCTTTTCTACCTTATTACATTAGTTCATAACAATTAGAAAGCAAATCTTGTCAACTATGGTATATCAAATCTTTTCCCTATCTCGTCTCCTTCCTTCTTACTACCTTTTCTATATTCTCCCAATCCTAAAATTCCTTAAAACTTTATCAAAGTGGAGTAGAGTAAGTCATAAACAAAATATTACTATTCCCTTATTCTATATCCAAAATATAACTCCTACTTGCTTTCACTTTTTTCTATCATTTCATCTGTGCTAGTTACACTACACACTGCCTCTTTTTCTTCCCTGCTCTTGGCCTTGTAGCAGCTCCCTTTTTGCTCTGCTCTGCTTCTTGGCCTTAGATGCTTACCATCTATTGCTCCCACCCCTACTCGTGTATATCTAAACAAATCAATCTATACTTATGGGATCCACTATAAATTTGTAATACTCAAATCTCAACTGAGTCCTTTCTATGGCAAAAACTCCTTCTATGCTTCTCTATTAGTCAACCACAGTGGCTTTTTCAACTTTTTGTCCATTAAACCACTCACAGTTCCCTTCCCTCTTCCTTATAAGCATCTCACTCTGTATTTTACTTAAAAAAAAAAAAAAAAAAAATTAAGGCCATTCACTAAGAACTCCCTCTCCTCGTTTCTTCCTTACTGCACAGCTCTCACATGTTTTCTATAACTATTTCTTTCTTCATCTCAGTCTTACATGAAGAGAAGGCCATTTCTTGGCCAAAGTACACACCCTTTACGTGAACAAGTGATCCCAATCCATCTTTATCTTCTCCATTAGGTTGTCCCCCTTGTTATCTCTATTCCCTCAACTTATCTTCAATCTCTCCCTGTCTAGTGGCTACTTTCCTAATGCTAATGAAAATGCTGAAGTCTTCCCCATCCTTGAAGTTTCACTTGATTCATCCATCCCCACTAGCTTTTCTCCTTTATCTTTCCTCCCCTTCTATGGCTAAAATCCTTTCACAGTCTCCACTTGAGAATCAGGTTTTCAACATCACCATTTGACTAAAAGTGCTTTCTGCAAAGTCAATGATTTCTTAACTGTCAAATTTATTGGCCCTTCCTCAATCTTCATATTTCTTGACCTCTCTGTGCTGAACATTTTAATATTTTGTTTCTAGTATTTTATCACATTAATATATTCTGATTCTCCTACTACCTCCAGGCAATTTGAGTTTCCTTTCCTGATTCTTCAGTTAAGTCTTGCCCCACTAAACATGGATGACCCACAACATTCTGCCCTGGGCTCTCTTCTATACTCATGGCTTTCCTTCTGTACTAAGGAAATTTTATTCCCACTCTTTAATATTTCACTTGGCAATCTCATCAACCCCCACAATTCAATGATCATTTCTATGTTAATGATCTGTTTTGTTCAGCCCTAATATCTTTGCAGAACTCCAGGCTCCTATCTTCAATTACCTATTGTACATATCAAACTAGATATTCCATAGACATTTTAAATTTAGCATGTCCAAAACCTAACTCATAATCTTTCCCCTTAAACTCTCTCCTCTTCCTAATTTCCCTATTACTAAGGTTCCACCATCCTCCCAATAATCCAGGCTCTAAACTGAGGTTATCATCTCTCACTCCCCCATGTACAACCAGTGGCCAAGACCTGCTAATTTTACCTTCATAGCATTCCTCATATACATCCCCTTCTTTCCTGACACTGTCACTATCCTGGTAGAAGGTCTGATCACCTCACACTTAAGACTACCGAAATAGCCTATTGCTTCATCTCCCTGCCTCAAGTCTCTCCCACTTGGGTTATTCTCCACTAGAGTCAAATTGATTTTTTTTCAGTACAAGTCTAACCATGTCTTCTTTCCCTAGTTCCACTCAATGAACTCAATTAGCTCCAAATTTCCAAGATCAAATATAAAATTCTTTGAAAGGCATTTCCTAACTTTCCTACATTCTATTCCTATCTATGTATTTTGGGATCCAGGGACTCTGGCCTCCTTGCTGTTCCTGGTACAAGACATCTCATGTCCCTATCCCATACATTTTTACTGGCTGATCCCCAGAATTAAAATGCTCTTCCTCCAGGATTCCCCAATGGGGTTATCATTAGGATAATTTCTTCTTACTGACTTTTGCTTCTCTTCAGGTTGTCTCCCTGGAATTCTCTTCTTCATTTCTATCTTTTGGCTTTCTTGACTTCCTTCAAGTCCCAGCTAAAAATCCACTTTCTGGAAGAAGATTTTATAACCTCCCCCCAATAATAGTGCCTTTCTTCTAAAATTCCCTGCAATTTTCCCTGTATATATCATTTGTACATTGTTGTTTTCAAGATGTTTTCCCCATTAGAATGTAAAATTACCTGGGGGCAGAGACTAGTTTTGTTCTTCTTTGAATCTTTAGTGCTGAACATTATGCTTGGTACATAGTAGGTCCTCCCTAAATGTGTGTAGCCATGTTCATAAGCACAGAGCCTGCTAGTCAGTAAGGATATAGTGATTCTCTTTCCCCACTCAAATAGAAAGGGATCTTATTGATAAAATGCCCAATTTACTATAATCTTACCTCCATCTTATCTCGGGCATCCTGTTGAGCATCTCTTAATTGTCTGGATTTCTCTCCACTTGTCTCTCTTTTAGCAGATAACTGTAAATAAAAGATCCTACCAAATTATTTATAGGACATATTAAGAAAGACACTATCTGCATCTAGAGCAAGAACTGATAAATATAAGTATGCATAGAATAACTTTATACAAATAAATCCACACAAATCATCAGCATTTGTATATGTTATTAACAAAGCCCAGCAGAAAGAGGCAGAAAGAAAAATTCCATTTAAAACAACTGTATACAAAATAAAATATTTGGGTGTCTACCTGCCAAAACAAACTTAGGAACTATGTGAACACATTTATTTACAAAACATTTTTCACACAAATAAAGTCAGATCTAAACAACTGGAAAAATATCATTTGCTCAAGGGTAGACCAAGCTAATATAATAAAAATGACAATTCTACCTAAATTCCACTGATTCAGTATCATATCAATCAAGCTGACAAAAACTTATTTTATAAAACTAGAAAAAGTAATAACAAAATTCATCTGGAAAAATAAAAGGTCAAGAATATCAAGGGAATCAATGGAGAGAAAATGCAAAGTATGATGGCCTAACAATAATTTAAAACTCTATTATTAAGCAGCAGTCTTCTAAACCTTTTCCTACTGGCTAAGAGAGTGGTGGATCAATGGAATAGATGAGATACACAAGACACAATAATCAATGAGTATAATAATCTACTATTTGATAAACTCAAAGACTACAGCTTCTGGGATAAGAAGTTACAATTTGACAAAAATTGCTGGAAAATAACATTTCAGAAACTCGGCTTAGACTAAATCTCATACCTTATATCAAAATAAGGTTAGAAAAATAGGTACATGATTTAAGCAGAGTGCAAAGGATAGTTTATCTATCAGTTATTTGGAAAAGAGAAAAAAGTATGACCAAAGAACTGAAGAACATTATAAAATGCAAAATGAATAATTCTGATTACATTAAATTAAAAAGGTTTTGCACAAATAAAATAAATAAATAAATTTTAAACCAATGCAGGCAAGATTAGAAAGGAAGCAGACAGCTGGGGGAAAAAAAAATTTTTTTATAGCCAATAGCTATGATAAAGGTCTCATATATAAAGAACTGAGTCAATGTATAAAAATATATATCATTTCCCAATTGATAAATGGTCAAAGGGTATGAACAATTTTTTGATAAAGAAATTAAAGATATCCATAGTCATATAAAAAATAGTGATTAGAGAAACACATATTAAAACAAATCTGAGGTACTACACCTCACACTTGTCAGATTGGCTAAGATGACAGGAAAAAAAATAAAGATAAATATTGGAGGGAATATGGGGAAAACTAGTCCACTAATGGTTCTGGAGAGCAATTTGGAACTATGCCCAAATTTGATCCAGCAGCACCACTACTGGGATCTGCATCCCAAAGAAATTATAGAAAAAGGAAAAGGACCTACATTGTACAAAAAATGTTTGTAGCAGCATTTGAAAATGAGTAGATACCTATTAATTGGGGAATGGCTGAATAAGAATATAAAAGTTATGGAATATTTTCTTCCTATTAAAAAAAAAAAAGATGAACAGGTTGATTTTAGAACGGTCTAGAAAGATTTACATGAACTGATGCTGAGCAAAACAAGAGAACAAGGAATACATTATAGATAGCAACAGCAGGGTTGTGTGATGATCAACAATGACAGACATGGTTGTTCTCAGTGGGTCAGTGATCCGAAGTAATCCCAATAATCATTGGAAAGAAAACACCATTCGCATTCACAGAGAACAAATTGTGAATATAAATCAAAACGTGCTAATATTCGCTTTTTTTTTCTTCTGTTATTTTTTTCCTCATGGTTTTTTCCTTTTGTTCTGATTTTTCTCTTCCAATAGGATTCATAAGGATATACATAAAAAAATGAATGTACATATAACAAAAACATAAAACAAAATTCTAGGAATAAAAAACAGAATAATTTTACATCATACATACACCTCATTTGGGCTTAATTAAGTAGTCATTTCTAGGAAGGGCTGGGGAAAGGACACAAAAAGAAAAAAAAATTACACAATAATTTTGATGTATATTGAAAGAGATAGCAAGCTGTGCACAGTGGATTTGCAGTTTCATGCACAAATTTTTTTTTATTGTACTGTATTATGGTAATGCTTATTTTATTCCATAAAAATGTGTTAATATATTTTTAAAAGGGAAAAAAATTTTAAAATGAGAAAAAAAAAAAAGCCATTCTGGATATGAAGACACAGTTCTTGCAAAGCCACAAAGAAATGGTAACTATTAGGATTTGAAAGTCGGTTAATTTGACTTTTAGGGTAGAAACTGGATATGATAGTTTCTTAGCTACTTTCTGAATCTGAATGCTTGTGATTTCAGAATATTAAGAAAAAAATTCTAGGAAATTAAGAAAAAGTCAAAAAAAATTTTTTTCACTTACAGCAATGTTTATTTTGGACCACCTTTTATTCTTTTTTTTTCAAGGTCACTAATTTTGATCAACAAGAATAAAACTGACAGAAATACTGGTGAATCTCAAATAAACTATTGTTCAGTGTTCATGTCAAAAAAAAAAAAAGAGAGAGAGAGAGAGAGAGAGAGAGAGAGAGAGAGAGAGAGAGAGAGAGAGAGAGAAAGAGAGAAAAGACTACCACTACTCAGGCATTAAGTACTTGTTTATTATGTCCCAATATTATCCAAATATTTACATACATTGCTTTAAGCAAAGTTTATCTAGGAAAATGTATATTTATATTGGCATATTAGGATGAAGTACGGGAAACAGGATGAATAATTATTTGACTTAGAAAGGTTTTTCCTTTTTAAAAAAAAAGTTTTTCTCCAAAGATAAAAGTAAGATAGCTAGCTAGTAAGTGTCTAAAGCCAGATTTAAACTTAGATGCACCTGATTCCACTCACTGTGCCATCTACCTGTCCCTAAAAGAGGCTTTTAAATGAGGAATTTTGGTAAAATTCTTTTAAATAGCAAAATTTCTAATCTATATTTTAAATTACTTATTTTATTATGACATTCTGCATATAACTTCTCGATAACATCACCATAATATCAAGTTACATTATCCAGTATCTTATATCAGAACCTCACAAGAATTTCAATACTTTCATGGTTGCCACTGGTTATATTATTCATGGAAGGAAAATGTGGTTAATCTTTTTTTTTTTTTTTAAATTTCTAAGTTAAGTGATCTAGATTTGTGGAAGAATTTTTTTAAAAAAATACTATATTCTGAATAATTCCGTATCAGAGCTGACAAAAAAGTTTCTAAAATGGGAGCAAAAATGCACCATTGAAATTTTTTTAAAAACTACTCTATTTTTAGAGGGTGATACCACCAACTACTGAAACAGTTCCTTAATCTACTCAAAGAGGCAAAGCAATTATATAACCACATATATATTTGCGATTCATTTTAATTTGGATTTCAAAATACCTGGTATTTCCTTTTAATTAAATGAAAAATATCTTCTGGTAAACTCATTCAAAATTAGAAAAGCTTATAAAGGTACACATTTATCTAAAAATGAAAAGAATTGCATCTTAACTACAAAAGATAAGACAACTTTTTTTTACCTCATCAAGTTTGGCACGGGTTTCATTAAGTTCTTGATTATAAATGGTATATTCCAGGGCTCGTCTCATTTTATCCCATTTTTGATATTGTGCAAGTTCTTCTTTTTCCTCCTCTAGCGTATGTAATCTCTCTTCAATATATTTTAACAACTCATTGATTTTTTCCCGTTTGCCCTCTTAAAACAAAAAAAATTTTTTAATATGATAAAATGTACTTTTCAAAGATGCCATGAATTGTGTTTAATTTTAAGAGTAAAGAACATTCATCTGACATTAAATATAAAAAATTTAAGACTATCCTGCTTTAATAAACCACAGTGGATAGAATTATTATTTTAAAAGAGACCAAAAACCATTCCTATACCTAAAAATATTAATGCTAGAACCCTTAATAACCACAAGTGGCGAATAACTGAATTGTAAACTTCACGTTGTTCTTTCCCTAACAGTGTTTCTTCTCATATGAAAACAGGAACATACTATAATGAAATACTAGTGCTAAATTATTATTTCTAATTAGTGTTGAATTACAGAAGTGTGTCACAACTAACTTTACAATTTGCATACAGCATAGATGTCACAATCCAGTTCTTTTCAATTGCTTATATTAACAAAAACACAACTAAGAAATAAAAATATCATGTCTATGGGAAATGTATTTAATGTTCAATATAATGATTTAATTTATTGGATTTAATTATTGGATATTCTAAATATCCCTAAAACTATGATTACTTTTTTTTTTTTTTTTTGCTGAGGCAATTGAGGTTAAGTGACTTGCTCAGAGTAACACAGCTAGAAAATGTTAAGTGTCTGAGACTGGTCTCAGATTTGAACTTGGGTCCTCCTGACTTCAGGGCTGGTACTCTATCCACTGGGCCACCTAGTTGCCCCTAAATCTCTCTAAAACTAAACCCTAAAAATGACAATTACTTAAAACATTAGTTTTTGAGTCATTTTCTGGACCAATTCAATTTTGGCCAAAACATCCACTGAGTTAAAGAGCATTATTATGCTTTAAACATTCAGCAATAAATTGTTTTAAAGACCTTTTGTCTTTAAGATTTTAATTTCTGATAGCAATAAATGCCTTTTTCAGATTTGTAAGTACAGTACAGTATCCTTAAGTAAAAATGTAGCTATTCAATGTATCAAATAATTTATCAATATATGTTTATTACATTGTTTTTTATTACATAACAATGTGCTGTATGTCAGAAGGGACTCTGAATCCAAAGTCTTTAAAAAGATCTTCAGTTTCACAGTAGAATTTTTCAAAAATCAAGATGTTGCTGAAATTGTAGACAAAAGTCCTCTTTCTATTTTTATTTTGTTAATGGAATTTTCCCCTCTTTAACAACAATGTAATGGGTTGGCTTATGTCAAATACATTCTGTCAAAATTAGTTCTGTCAAAAACAGAACTAATATATGAAATATTCTGATATACTATGGAGTTATGGCCAATTTATACTATGTTGTATACAAAGAGTAGAATTTTTAAAAAGCTATTATCTGTTAAACACAGTAGAAAATGAAGAAAACATCAATGTTTGGTTTCAAGCTTTATCCTTTCACCTAAAAGAGGACAATTCATTTAGAACAATTTTGAACTATTTAATCTTATAATTGTTAACTTAGCAACTTTTTCTTTTCTCATTAAACCTTTTTTTTACTGGACAGGAAACAATATTATTTAAATATTTCTTTCAAAACATACAAATATTTTTAAAATATAAATGTTCTAAAACATTATAGCCAAGCTATTCAACACTGCAACATTTCTTAAATTGGTGATGTTCTTTATTTCACTTACATGCCTCTATCATCTGCTTTAAGCCTATGAAGCTATAAACTTAGTTCTTTTGCTAACTATGATCTGTACAATGTACACAAGAGTAAAAAAAGCAACCTGTCAACTAGAAAAATGACTTAATGATGGAGTTGTAAAACTGTACATTTTTTAGACTGATCTTTTGTTAACACAATTATCAATGATTTGCATATGTGATTTAATCATTAAATACCCCCAAAAAAGTCAAGAAATCACTTAGCACTAAATTGAATTTTATAATTTTAAAACTTTCTAAAAAGAATCCTAAAGTACCATTTCTCCTCAACTCCCAATATATGCAAGGAATTGAAGCTTAACAATACTTCATTGAAATCCCTGTGTTCCTTTAGATACTAAAAACCATTATGCTCACTAATAATGAAATCCTCAATAAATAGTAAACTGAGGCACATTATAGAGGAAATAAAATAACCCCTGTTATTTCAATCAAGGAGTAAATGTCACAAAATACATTAGACATTCAAATTGATTATTTCTCCACAAAATTATAGACGTTTTATCAAACATTATATACCTTTAGAATTAGAAATTACTCTTCACAACTAAAAAGAATAAGCTAAAATCCAAAGAGTTATTTTACCTGTTTCTTTCATTAAAGAAATGCTTTCCTCTTTACGTTCATCATAGACTCGAGTACCAGCCACTTCTCTCAATAGCTTCAGTCTCTGAGAGTCAGGTGCTGTGGCCATCTGGTTAATCTAAAAAAGTTAAAGAAATAGTTAAACGAACATATATTGTTCTTTCACAAAGTTTATTCAGGAACAAAAGGTTTACTTTGATTAAACAATTTTCTTGCTAAATTTATGGTACTAGAGTTTATTTTCCCTTTTATAACTTTAATTTTGTGGTACTCTGACAGCAGTGTTTTTAATTTATTAGATTAGTTTTCCCCTAATTACAAATATAAAGAGTTGTTGCTTTATTTTGGTAATATGATTATATTGCCTTACTAACAGCCATATTTTTTCCCAGGTAGAAGGTATCTCAAATTTTACAAAAGTCTGTTAGTTTTTATAAAACAGATTTTGCTGAAAAACACTTTTCTATCAAGAAACCTGTTTAATATTTACAATACCACTGCATTATTATTGAAGCAAAAAATTCATCATCATAATAAAAAGTAATCAAAACTGTACCAATAAGTTCTTTCTAAATCTAAAAAGAATTTTTTTCCCCCATTAAGGCTTAATTAAAACAAAAGGATCAGAAGTTCTTTCACAGCAGCCAAAAATAAATAATAAGCAAATCAGATACCCAATGATTAGGAAATAGCTAACCAGTGGAATAAAAATGCAATGAAATATTATTCTGCTGTAACAAGTGGCAAATGTGAGGAATTTTTTTTTTTTTTTAAATTGGGAAATCTGGTATGGACTGAAAAAAGATATTAAACCCAGAACAATGTACATTAGAATAATGAAATGAAATAATATAAGAAAACAAAAAAATAATAAAATGAAACTAGCCCCAGAAGAACTATGACACCTTCCTCTTTTCAGTAGAGGAGTAGGAGATTATGGATATGGAATTGGTATATATTTTCAGTCACAAATATGTGTTGATTGGTTTTGCTTAACTATTTTTATTAAAAAAAAAAAAAAAAAAAAAAAAGAGGGCTATTTAGTGGGGAAGTAAAAGGAATACCCAGAAGGGATGGTCATGTAAAAAACAATAGTCAAAAATAAAATTTATTTGATTTTAAGAAAGTATTAATCTCAATAAATGTATTCAAGTGTCAATATACAATTGTTCTTTACCTTTCCTTGTTTGACAATGTAATAAGGATTACTTCGAGAAAATCCAGCACTCTCAAGTAGATTCATCACATCGTTTTTCCTGGCAATAAACATGAAGGAGATATAATCATAAAATTTTCACCTCTAAGTATAAACTACTGACAACCCAGTTGTTAAGTAATTTAAAGAAAGTTAATCAAAAAACAGTTGATTGTTCAATACAGATTAAGGACATTTAAAAACTTGTTGTACCTTTAGAAAATAAATACAACTAAATAAATACAAATTAAGAAAAAATCATGTAGGCATACTACCAGGTATGTGTGGGGAAACATTTTTCTTTGTTTTTATTGGCTAAAGAAGAAAAAAGGAAACTACTTACGTTACCATTTTCTTATCTAAAAAATACTGATCTTTTTTGGCACCAATGACTCTACGAAGTGAAACTTCCTCTTTATCAATCTAATAAAACCAAAAACAACACGTAAGCATTTAAGTTTGGCTCATTGCATTCATTTTAAAACACCCAAGTGGACTTGCCATATTTACTTTGTATTTGATATATCTGAGTCTACTTTATAATAATACATATGCTTTATCAAACATTTCATTTTTCAGCTGGTTGTACTACTTTGGGACTTCCCTAACTGACATTTTCATCTTCTTTCACCATCCCCAACCTCCCTTTTTAAAATTTCATTGGGGAATTGTTTTTCCCTCCCTTAGGCTATAAGTTCCTTTCTTTTTTCATTTATATCCCCAGCACTTAGCAGAGTAGTACTTAGCACATAGGCACTTAATAAATTTCATTAGTTATTGACTATTACCCTACTTAGTCCTATTTTTTAAAAAACACATTTCTTCACATATA
This sequence comes from Sminthopsis crassicaudata, assembly GCF_048593235.1. Lineage (NCBI taxonomy): Eukaryota > Metazoa > Chordata > Mammalia > Dasyuromorphia > Dasyuridae > Sminthopsis > Sminthopsis crassicaudata. Next base: position 585,991,874 of record NC_133618.1, on the reverse strand, counting down.
ATATAAACCATTTGAACTTTAACACTTAATTTTATCTATGTACTTTTGAAAGACAAAAACTGGAACTTGAAAAGAAACAGTTGCATTGAATATTTTCCTGAAAAAGTTAGTGTTTAACTTACAGACATTTTAAAAGTATGAAATCTTGGTATAATTACTGAAGAAATTTTAATAGGCAACTTACTGGTAATCTGTTGTCTGAATTATCAAAAATGATCTCAACAAAAGCCGATATGACTCTAGGTCCAGTGCCTTCCTAAGATGAAGGAAAACAATAAATGTAAGGTTTTCTTATAAAATTTTTTGTTATTTTCCAATATATGCTTTTCATGAAGGGTATTTAATAATAACTTTCAGAGTAAAATAACTTTTTAGAAGTTCCATCAAATTATTCTAATATTCCTACAATACAATTATGGTAATAGGACTTTAGCTTAGAATACATACAGTTTTCAAATAAATGGGGGGCACCAGGTTGCCCAAGGATTCTGGATGAACCAGAATCCAGACTGAATACATAGCATACCAAAGCTTTTGGGCTAATCAAAGTAGACAAAATCTAGGAACAGCCCCTATCCTTCCAGCCTGAATAAGACAGCAAAGCCCAGTCTTAAGGATTAAAAAAAAAAAAAAAAAAAAAAAGATTAAATGAACTTAAACCGGAGAAGTAAATATAATGATTAGACAAAACTAACTTTCTAACACTAAGGGGCATCATTACTCAGGGAAACAAGTATAGAAATAATGTAACTTTTTCATATCTTATTTTTGAGACCAGGGCTTAGCAAAATGCCTGGCATAGAGTAGGTACTTTAAAAAATTACTGAATTTTATTACAAGGTATAATTATCTAAATAGGGAATATAATTCCAACAAATTTTTAATCCTACAAAAATTATACATGTCCTCTTATCCTTCAAACTGGAAAATAACTATTTATGGTATTAAGCAAATATGTGTCTAAAAAGTCCAACTACAATTTACAGGGCTTTCTATGCTGCAGTCATAAATAGGACTAGCAATGTTTCCAACAGGTTCTCCTAAACTCTTCATACAACTTCAGATTCTGGTTCTGATTCTCAACTACCTTGCACGCCAATGCCAAACATCCTCAGAAAATGTATTCCTGCTTTTTAGCCCCTTATTGAGCCTCCTCCTTAAGATAAAGATAGGGAAATTTCTCTTATAAAAATTATTTAGGCGCTAGACCCAAATTTCTTCCAAACGTTATATTCAAATGAGTCCTATTGCTTCCACAAAATAAATTAAATTGCATAGTAACATAATATAGCAATATTAACTGAAAGAACTATGGTAATCTTACAAAAAAATTTTATCCACCAGGAATAGATGATTATATAAAGCATATGTAAATATAATTAAATAATCTCACTTACATGTAACAAAGCCAATCTCTGTTCTGGACGAAGATGACTAAATTCATCACTGAGTACAAACTGGATAGCTATAATAAGCACACAAGCATAGTAATTTCAAAAGAGAGGGTTGTGTCTTGCATGGTTTTTGAAGAATAACTGTTCAAAGGATCACAAATTTAGAACTAGAAGGGTTCTTAAAAGTCACCTAATTCAATCATTTCACATTTAGGGAAACAAAGGCTAAAGATGGTAAGGGGACTTGCCCCAGATCACAAAGGCAGTAAATGACAATTAGAATTTGAACTAGATCTTTTGACTCCAGATTAAAAATCTTTACAACATCCCCTGCTACTTCTCATTATTTTAAGATATAGAAACTGAAAATAACAGGAATTATATATTTTGCATAATATGAAAATGTTTCCTTTATTATTAGATCCACTAATTATAAAAAACAATTATATCAGAAAAAATACTCATAGAAGAATGTTTATTAGAATAATAAATTTAATATTTAAAAATAAATTCAATTCTACAGTATAGAAATAGGTTATCAAAAGAATAAAGAACTATTTCTTGATCAGTGATAACAGTTAGCTTTCAACCTCACATTTAAAGTACATTTGTATTAAATTATTATTATATTAAAGTTTATATAAAAAGTTATAAATATAAATGTACTGTATCAAATGATATTTTCCCAAAAGTATTTTAACCTATTTTCTAGAAATAACTGATAATTGGTTTTCTAAAGCATTTTAAACTTGTAAAATGCTTTCCACACATTAGTTCATTTGAATTCTAGAAATTGGCAAGAAGAGTATAAAAGTTCTTATCTCCATTTTCACAGATGAGCAAGCGGGCTCAGAGGGGTTTTTAGGGTCAAGCATTTGGTAAATTTTGGGTATAGATTTTAGTACAGCATTAGACATTTAATCCAAAAGAGGTCCCATTGATGAATTTAACACAAGGAGTTCTTAGGCTTTTTGTATCATGGATACCTTTGACAGACAGGAAAAATCCATAGGTCCCTTCTCAGAATAATATTTTTCAAAGCATAAAATATAGATGATTACAAAGTTAACTAATTATAATGAAATATTATCAAAATATTAAAAAATAAACACAGACTCCAGAATAAGAATTTAGCAAGAAATTCCCAAATGAAGGTACTATTATTTAACCATAGAAAATATTTTTAGCTATCTTATAAACACATAGCCTACCAATTACATAGCATTTGACTGAAAGACATCTAGACAAAAAAAAGAAAATTAAAAAAAAAAATCAATACCTACCATAAAAAAAATTACTTTTCCCAGATCCATTTCTGCCCACTATAGGTTTAAAAAATAAAAATTTAAAAATGAGTAAGTCTAAATCAAATACAATTCTGCTTAAAATATGTAAAGACTTTTAAATAAATTTTCTAATTTTTATTCAAAAGAATTTAAAAAAAAATACACAATAACAGATAAGCCTAATATTAAAATCAACAAATAAAACAAAAAGATTTGCCTATGTCACCTGCCACAAAAAAAAAAAAAAATAACATTTCAATCTCAATTTAAAAGATAAATTTGCTTCAATGTTGATCTATGTTCTTACCTCTATAATCCAGGAAAAAACTTAAAATTATTGACATTCAAAATGAATTGCTTCATAAAATTTCAGCTCTCTAATACATATATGCCACCTAATTTCTGAAAATATTTATGAAGCTACTTGATCTAAGTTTTCATTCATAATACTAATTAAAAGGCTAAACATAACCAAAGCTATAACTACTCAGAAGACATTATTACTGATTAGTGTTACCTTTTCATAATCAACACCTATATAAATCAAAAAAATCTCAAAACTGACATGCATTAAAATGCAATGAAATAAGGCTACAGATAAACTTTGATCATTTTTTTAAAAATTCTGGCCAAATTATCACAACATAAACCAAAAATGGGTATCTATAGATTTAGCCTTAGGGAATATTTTTAAAATTGCATAATAATTACAAATAGCCAAAACTATAATGCATTCAATATTTATAAATGGATAGCATTACTGCATAGAAAAGTTTACTATGTGAGACTGATTAGTTCAATTCCAGCAGTAACAAAGTTTCTTGTTAGCTTGCAAAAGATTGATATTGTCTTGGATATCCACATATATTTTAGCAACATAAATGAATACTCACAATATTTATATTCTTAAAAGAATACTTGTCAAATATACTTTTAAAACAACCAAGATTCAATCACTAATCACATATAACAGAAAAATGTATAATTATAGTATAAAGTATATTCTAATTATTAATACTTAGATTTTTCCCATTTTTAAAAACACTACTTGCAAAATAAAAAACTAATTAATGCATGCAAACTACTTGATTCACTAAAATAATAGTTTAAAGCAAAATAAATTGTTTTTCTCTTGTTTCTGAGATTTCAAACGATTCTAGATTGGTGTGTGTACACATATCCGTATGAGTGTGTGCCAAAAAAAAAAGGGGGGGAAAAATCAAATACCTACATATATATGTTGCTACTGAGGCAATTGAACATAATAAAATTAAGTGACTTGCCCAGGATCACACAGCTAGAAAGTGTTAGTGTCTTGAGGCCAGATTTGAACTCAAGACTGGTGCTCTGTTCACTGCACTACCCAGCTGCCTCCCCACCAAAAATATATATATATTTAAGAGTATCTTTTTGTTAAAATTAAGCATTTTTTATTTAATTATCATCTATATAAATGTCCTTTTGTAACAGAAACAATACATTTTATTTTTGTGACCAATGAAATACAGAGTTAAATCTGTCTTAAAAATTCAGAAGCACCAGAAACAGAATGAGTTAAATGAATCTTTTTTTTCTTCACCTGTATAATGCAATTGAAAATGCCTATTAACATTAAAAATTGAAGATTAAAAGAAAAAAGTAAGGAAAATCTAAGTTATATATGCAGAAAGATTGATTTCATAAAGCCACAGTGATTAAGTTATTCCAGATTTAGAACATAAGTTGACCAAGATCATGCTTAATCTTAACACAAATTTAAGTAAAAGATTATTTTTAAATACAGAGGCTTCCTCAAAGTTAATGAAATTAACATATGATTAAAAAAATAAACTTTGTGTTTCAAGTACATATAATGGATAATTATACTTAAAACAGATTAAGAATTCAGATGCATGGGACTGGTACACTTTTCCCCCCAACAATAAATTTAATTGGTGTTTCAGACTCATGAGATATACTTTCAAAAATTCTGGTTGTGATTTGTTTCTAAAACTAATTTTAGTACTGTTATTTTTGAGATGTCTGTAAAGTTTTTTTTTCCTTTCCTTTATAATTTCTCATCTAAATACAAAGTGAAAAAAAACTTTTAATTTATAAATTGAACATAATAAAATACACACAAGCTTCACTCAAACAATTAGATACTTACCTATAACATTGTGTTTTGAACTGAATGGATCTACAATTGTCTGATCTCTATAACTTCGAAAACCCTGGATGATAACCTAATAGAAAAAAATGTTATATTTAAAATATAATATAGACATCCATTTTTAAGATTTAATTTTTCCCCTTGTTTCCTAGTTTCCAACTACATAAAAGCTGGAATATAGGTGCCCTTCTATCCATACTCCCTCAGCATATGCATTCTTACCAATTATATGTGTATTTTGGAGAATGTTTTCATAAGCTCAGTGAACATTCTATATATAGTTTCTTATCTTACTGTGCTATTTTATTAAATGCCTTTCTTTGCTTGAAGGGATGGGAGAAAAGAACTTTTAATTTTAAAATAACTTTTAGAAAACAGTGGTGTAAAAGTATCATTTACTAAAAAGTCCTTATCTCAATCACGATAAGTTTAAATTTTTAAGAATCACAAATAGCAGCTTATAGCAGTTAAAGTAAGATACTTGCACTATAGGACACTGCACATTGAACTACTATAACTAGTGCAGTAATCAACAAAACAGATGAACTGAATCTCCAACAGGGAATATCCCACTTTTTAAAAAGTGCTTAATTGTAAGGAATGAGTGAGGCATCAAGGACAGAATGAATCAAAAGTCCTCCAGTTAGTTCAAACCTTATCTATGACAACACAAGTCACATCCTCTTAGAACCTTCAGGCAACTCTAGAAGACTAGAAATCACCACACTGATGAAATCATAGGTCAAGGAAAAGAAAAGAAAAGAAAAAAAGAGAAGAGAAGAAAAGCGAAGAGAAGAGAAAAATCATCACTTAGAAAGGCTCAGAAAAGCAAAACATTTTAGTGTTTGTTTTTACTGGTATCCTTAAGAACCAATAAAAATAATCAATATTTTCTTTCTTTTTTTTTGCTGAGATGATTGGGGTTAAGTGACTTGCCCAGGGTCACACAGCTAGGACATATTAAGTGGCTGAGACCACATTTGAACTTGGGTCCTCTTGACTTCAGGGTGGATGCTCTTGTTCATTGCACCTAGCTGCCCCAGATGATCATTTTTTTAAGACAAGAAAAAAAAGCACCATTTTATATTTCTCTTGAATTGACTACAACAGTAATATTAAACAAGTAAAAACAAGAAAGATCCCTAAGAAGCTGCATATTGACTTTGAATTTTAAAATGTAATGTTATCTATGTTGTACTGTTTTTATTTATTTTGCTAAAAAGTTCCCATTAGATTTTAATCTGGTTCAAGCCACGTTCTGGACAATTGGGGAAGAGTGGTGCAGACCCTATTTTTGACACCTCTGGACTAGATGATCTAGTTACTGCAGGTAAATCTCTGGCTGTGTGATCCTTATAGAACCAAAGGAAAAAATTAAGAAAAGCTGCCCTTTGTCTTAGCTCAGGAATTTTTACCTTTTTGTGTGTGGAGATTTTCTTCTTGGAATAACATTTTTGAATGTATAAAATTAAATATACGGGATTTAAAAGGAAACAATTGTGCCAAAATAGTTATTAAAATATACTTTTAAAAAGTTCAAAACCTCAGGTAAAGAAGAAACCCTATCCTGGTTCATTATGGAAATAATACTAACTTTTTTCCCTAATTCAAAGAAAAAATTCCCTAGCCAAACAACTAAATTTAGAAATTGTTGCACTTTCCCTCAACTCTCTTAAAAAAACATCTTAGTGACCATCTAGTACCTATTTTCATTGAACTCTATTTTTGTATTGAAGTATGATGGTAACATTTTATTAGCCATACTTTAATTCCTCCATGATCTACCATTGATCAGTGTGAAGACTTAATGCACAGAGAAAGCTCTTGCCTCTGCCTCACAAGTTGAAAACTAATAGTGTGCCTCTCCCAATGCTAGGTTATGGTGAATAAGATTTTTTTTTTTTTTTTTTTTTGAGAAGAACTGATAAGTTTGGGAAAACCTGTCAAGGTTCATGTTTCACTGGCAAGACATGAGACTCTGAAAACTCAGGATCAGTTCCATGTCACAGTGAAGTTTCAGTTCAAGACTTTACTAAAATATGAGACCACATTTAGTAGAATAGATTCTGGAGATAATGGAGAAATTCTATAGCTTAAAGTCCATTACAAAAACTCATCATAGTGAATTTCTACTACTATGCTAATTTTCTAACAACTAATTTTTAATTAGAATTTTTAAAATAGTAATTCCATAGTATTACTATTGTTTCAAAGTAATTACGTACATTGGAATAGCATCCTGGAAATACCTTTATTGGTTTTTCCAAGGTAATTTTAAGTCTATTATGTACTCTCTTGGGCAATACTATAAAATTATCTATAATTCAAGGAAAAATATACAAAGTGGATGGTAATATTCTCACTACAACAAAGGTACCTCTTGCATTAGAATCAAAGACAATTCTGCTTTTCAGCCCCTGAATTCACAGATGCTGCCACACTAGCTGAGAAATGACAATGCTTATTTCCCATCTTAGTTTATCAAGCTATAAAATTTAAACAATTTAACTTTAAAAATCTAACAAGACTGTCATAAGACATTCCCACCCCCAAAGATTTTTAAGGAAGACACAACACAGTCAATAAACATGAAGCACCTATTATTATATCAGGTACTGTGCTATCTGGGGACAAAAGACAAAAACTAGTCCCTGCCCCCAGGAAGCTCACAAACTGAAGGGGGAGACAACAGGCAAACAAATATTTATAAGGAAGCTACATGATGGATAAATAGGAAATAATTAAAAGTTGCTAACATTAAAAGATGTTGGAAGTTTTCCTATAGAAAATGGGATGTTAGTAGAAACCTTAAAGAAGCCAGTAGGCAGATGAGCTGGGAAAATATTCCAGGAATGGGGGACAACCAGAAAAAAGTGGCTAGAGCAGAGAGATAGAGTGTCTTGTTTGTGGGACCAGTGTCACTGGCTCAAAGAGTTCATGGCTAGAAGTAAGGTACAAGACTGGAAAGACGGGATATTGGAATGTGCTTGCTTAGTTATTAAGGACTTAACAGCAGAATATTTTTGTATTTGATATTGAGGGAGCTACTGGAGTTTACTTATTAGGGAAAATGATAAGAACTTTGTTTTAGGAAAATCATTGCCATGCAGAGGACAGACTTGGAGCTGGCAGACATATAAGCAGGCTATTGCAATAGCCCCATTTCAAGGCAATAAGGCCTTGTAACAGGACGGTGGTACTATCAGAGGAGATGGGGGGGGGGGACACATATGAGATATGTTACAAAGGTGAAATTGATAGGCTTTGGCAACAAACTCATTGGCAAGTAGTTGCAATAGTCCAGGCATGAGGTAATGAGGGCTGGCACCTGGGTGATGGCAATTATCAAAAGAGAGAAGGGGACACAGTAAAGATACGATGCAAAGATGAAATCAACAGGTCTTGGCCACAGATAGGATACAGGAAGTGAGAGATTGTGAAAAGTGTAGGAAGGCACCCAGGATGTGAGCCTGGGGGATAAAAGGATG